>NC_088709.1:56900110-57262610 GCF_963576615.1 Watersipora subatra
TTTTAGCATGAGCTCGTTAGGTGGAGATAACTGAGCTTGAAAAAAAAGAAATAACTTTCCGCGCCAAAATATGCCAAAAACATTTCATTACAACTTGTTGCTAATAGGTCAAAAATTTTATAAAACCTAAACAAATAAACTCACTGCATCTTGCATCTCACTCATCTTGAAGGCTTAGAGCAGGGTTTGAGAATGTTAAAGAGCCACGCCGTACAACTTTAGGAGATTTGCACAAAACATTTTTGGTTGGTGAGGAGTTTATTAATTACCCTATTGTGTCTGTGCTTACGCAGAAAAAACAATCATTTACCCGCATTGAGCCCTTAGAAACATGTTTACAGCCCTTGATGTGCCGGAGTTTGATTTGCACAAATGTTAAATGTTGATTGCATTACTACTTCACAATGACTACCAGTGTCATACGCATTACAGTTACCGAGGCTTCAAAAGTTTTTAGATATATAAACTTCTGATGATTATCTAATTAGCAATAATATTACTGACAACGCTGGTTACATTTTCAACAATCTATATACGGTATATAAAATTATGTGTTTGTTGCCGTTCGTATGTCCAGTTAACAGGTATTAGTTAAAATACACACGCTTGCGGGCTGGCAGTCCAGTGTGCCTTGAGAGATCATGACATGTAATAATCCTACGCACAGTTATTTCAAAGTGTAGCAATGTGGCTGCATGGTTCAGTAGTAGTGTCCTTGACATCCGATGTGCCATGCACCTGTATGTGCGGGTTCAATTTCTGTAAGGTGTAGTAGATGTTCGTACTGCTCTTAGCTGGCATTGGACAGACATGATCTTTATTATGGTAACCAATAGAATATTAGCCTAAAGTTACTAGCTTAAGTTTTTCAAGTTTGATGGGTGAAGAAACTTGACCAATGGCAACTACATTACTTTTCACTGTTTATAAGCTATTTTAAATCTTAAGCAAATGTGTAGCATAAAAAATGTTTTTCAACAATTTGTTTTAGCTATCCTTGAGCTTTTGAAAATTTAAATAATATACAGGCGACACGCACACGCACACGCACACGCACACGCACACGCACACGCACACGCACACGCACACGCACACGCACACGCACACACACACACAAATAAACTAATACCTTTATTTAAAATTAGAATGGTGAATGTTGTACATGTTGATTAAAAATAAATTTCTTAAAGAAACTTTTTTATTACCAGCGCAACGCCCGGCATTCAGCTAGTCTTCACTATAATAAAAGTCGTGTCCGACAGTCCGATGTCAGAAGTTGTCCGATGTCAGAAGTTGTTCGACCGTCCGATGTCAGAAGTTGTCCGACTGTCCGATGTCGGAAGCTACGCTAAGAACATTAGGAAAAAATATTGGGCCACTCACGGGCACTAATGACTGCGCTACTTTTGCATTTTTCTACATCCAATAATAACTGTGCTCATACTTATTACACCTGATGATCTTCTACACAAACTGCCTGTGTATTAGTACAAATAGCACTGTTGTAAGCTGTAGCAATAGGAATAGATTTTCTAGCCTGAAAATGCTCAATCTGTTTAACTAACGCTAGCATGAAATGGGACTAAAAATAATCCAAGCTCAATCTGCAGCACATTTATATATTTGTCTTATACCACTAGTTGATGTAAAATTTGATGTTGATTTGTTTACATCAATATATTCATATAGAGGTTGTATTTTAAAAGATATGACATGTTTATTTGCCATTTCCAAATATTAGGTTTTACCAAATACTTACCGGTAGTTATATCCCCATAACCAAATATTTGAGTAGCCACAGAGTTATTTCATCTGCTCTTAAAATATTCATAAACACAAATATAATTTTTGCAGACATGGACAAAATTTAAATTCAAGTGAACTTTTAGATTGACATAAATACAAGAGATTCTTAAAGCCCCAAAATCCTGTCTACTGTAGCATTGTCATTGCTGCTGTAAAAACTATATTCATGGCTTCCTTATGAGCCATTTTATTTGTGTATGAAAAAATCATTAGCAACTGAAAATTTTTGGATTTTTTGCATCAATATTTTAGTTTGACAAAACAAGATATTGAACAAAAAGTTAGTTGCATCTCATACGCAAAACATATTAGTTTAAAGTTGCGTGAAATAAAGTGAATACCGTGAAATATATTTCTATAAAAAATATAATGTATTATATAATTACGTCAATGATGTCCACTTTGTCATTATGTATATGTATGCATGCACATGTATGCGGGCATGCCAGTGCATGGTTGAGCTTGTGTGTAGTCTATGTTGTGTGTGTGGTTTGCATGGTTTGGTGGCTGTGTATTGTGGTTGGGTAGTTGTGCTCAGAGGGTCTAATTGAGCATGTGTGGTGGGTGTGTAGTGTGGTGTGATTGGGAGGCATCTGTGTGTGTGCGTGGTAGTGTTGGGCCAGTATCTAATTTAGTGCCGGATCGGATATCCTTGCAATTTTTTATCGGTTTTCCCGGTATAGGTATTCTCTGTATTTACCATCTTCAGTATCTTTTGCCAACTAAGAAAGTTCAGTATTGTCGGTACTATTGTTCGGTATATGGTTATCAGTGTGTGTTTAAACTTTAAATGGTTTAAAGTTTAATGGTTTAAACTTTAAACCATAACTGTCTCGAACAACTTTTATCGTTGTGCAAAAAGTAGCTTGTGCAAAAAAATTCTTTAGTCAGCAGTATATTGTTACGACAAGGAGACTCTTGGTTTTAGCAAGCAAAAAAAAGATGGAAATATAAGTTTCATGATAGATGTTTTTTACTGTTTATTCTATTAAATAATATAGTTATTGATACAAACGTTATGTATAATAGAGAACAGATAGATAATGGCAAGGGGCTCTCTTTGTTAAATATACTGAAACAGTTTACAGAAATCTTACTATCACATATTGTAATCAGGTAATGTAATCACATAATTATACGCAGTCCAATTAGAGTCCAGTCCCATTAAAATCTTTATACATCCTCCCATCTGTGTAGAACTCCCAAACCTTCGAGGCTAGTGGCATTATCAATGTAACGTAATATAATAGTAGATACAGTAAGCGTGGAAATTTTTGTTGAATTTGTTCGCCAATGCGTGCTGAGATTAGCATGTTCGTCAACGAAGCGTATTCGGATGTCCGTATAACCATTTACCGATAGGCTTTTACGGATAAATACCGATCATATCAAACCGGCCGCGGATAACTAGCTGTCTCCGAAAATGATTGGTTTCTTTGGATACCGAGAATCCCTTGGTATCGGTAAGAGCGGATAACCCAATACCGGCCCAACACTAGTGCATGGTATGCGTGGTATGCCTGTTATATCTGGTTGTGTAGTGTGATGGGTGTTTGTGGCGTGTAATTGTAGTGTGTATGTTTGGTGTGTATGTGTGACATGTGTGTAGTGTGTGTGTGTGTGGCAATTGTGCATGGCATGTGTCTGTGCAAGCTTGCGTGTGTGCGTGTGTGTTGGTCTGCATAAATGCTACATGTTTCCAATTTTTTAGCAATTTTATTCAAACTTCACACAGCTATGTTTCTTGGTTTTTGCAAGCTTTTTTCTAAAAATATATGGTTTTAAACGTGCATCTGGTTTCTGTGAAATAGCCTGTTAATCACCCACATGCGATCTGATAGAGATGGTAAGATTAAATATTGCTCTTTTGCTGTTTTTGCAGCTTCTGGATATGAGTTTATAGTTGGCTCTAATGACTCACTAGATACATTAGTACCTTTGGAGCCAAGTGCAATTCTCAGTGATGTATCAACCTTTCTAGTGGAAGCGGGAACACAACTCCAAATGAAAATAAATGCTAGTGAGTTTTATAGAGTAGTAGACCATTATAAACCTTAGCATATATTTATTTATACACATTACAGTAGAGTATAGCATTAGTAAACTTTAGAAGGTTGTCTACATAGCTAATTACAGCTTGGTTTTGTTGTATTATACTGAGTTATTGTCAGACAGTTCCGCATGATTCTGTGATAGTTTTTGAAGCTTAATAACTCTATGTATTACACAGAATTTCTTTCGCATCTACGAGTGTGCCTGTCAATCAATTTGCTAGGCTTTACATTAAAATGCTTTGAAATGATGCACAAAAAGTAATTTTGATAACATGTAATTCAACGAAAAATGAATAATCACTTTAAAAAACAACATGAGTAACAATTGGTTGATGACCATCCGCTGATGATATGAATTTTGATCGAGCCATCATACTTTTGTGTAACCCTCTGTTTAACTGCTTAAAAAGATTTTTTTAACATTACAAAGTTCAATAAAAAAACATTGAACACTTCCTGTGGAATAACTAAATATACCCTTCAACTAACAAAATTTGTATAACTAATTTTTGTTCAGTTCTAGCATGTGTCTTGATTGGGGAATTGGAAAACTTTGTTAAAGGTTCACATGACCAAATAATCAGTAGAGATCATCAGTAGAAATTAAATAATTTTTCAAAAAATAATTCAGGCTTCTACTTATAATAGAACCTTTTTTTAACAAATAAATTCACCTTATTTATCTAATGGTATTTGTAACTGTTTGTTGATGGTCACTCGCTAATGACTTGAATGCTTATCAAGTCAGTTTACTTGAAGCAACCATAACCATTTGCTAAACTCAACTACAGTTTTATTTATGTAGGTGGAATAACTCCAGAGATGCTTGGACTTCCTGAATCAACAGACATTGGTACCTACTACTTTAGAATGAGAACTCATGACTCGAACTACAATTATGCTAATTGGTCAAACCCTGTGTCAGCTTCTTATGTGAAACCTGAGACCATCATTGCTTTTTTTGTAAGTTTCTAAGTATATTTTACTACTTGGTGTTGCTGAAGATATTAAGAAATAAAGAACTATTATTAAAATATAATCAGACACTAAATAATAGTTTTACACCATCAAGATAATTAGCTATGCCATGATAAAATTTCTTTTTAAAAAGAACAGTTCACTGGACAAAAAAATTTGAAGTTTCTAAAATAATTTTATTGCTTACTCAAAGCAGTGTATAAGAACTTCATTTATTTAAAAAAATCGATCCGCATATAATTGACTTTATGCTATCAAGAGAAATACAACAAAGTTAACCACTCTTTTACAACATTCCATTCTAAAAAGAAAAGATAATTGGACAAAAAAAGTGAGATTTGAACTCTGTATTAATAACCTTTTAAATAAAATGACTTTGAAAATTACTTAAAATAAATTTGCATGTAAAAAATCTATTATTTTAAAATAAATAAATAAAAATAAAATAAATATGTCTATGCAGCTTACTAATATTTTAGCTCCATCATTTATTTTACTGATTTAAGATTGTATTATATTTCCAACTGTTGGACAAGTCTTTCAAGCAACTTGCTGACCGCTGCCAATAAAGAATATGAGCTATAAAAGCGATGAGGTTTCATAGCTACCAATGAGCTATAAAACTTGTATTTTGCTTTCAGATATGCCAATGAGCTATAAAAGCATTTCATTGAACAGTTAATTATAATTAAATATTTTTATTTTATTATTAGGAAAACCAGAATTCAGAAATAAATTAATTCAAGGAAGTTTAACTTTTATCTCACAAAGTTGGTCACCAAATTTGTTTGTATGTATATTTTAGGAGCAAATGCCTACAGAGCCACCCACGAGCACCGAACCTTACACTACCACAACAGAAACAACTACAGAAGTAAGAGAAACCCAATTTGTTTAATGGCTGTTTGCAAGAATTGCCTTTGTTCATGAATTTTAACACAGTATGTGAATTTTAGTGAACAAGGTATTCTTCATAGCAAGATGAATAAGGTTTCTTTAGAAGTTGTCAGTGCATACAAATGTTGGCAGCCTGATAAACACCAGGTTTTACAGTTACATTACTACATGTAGTTGACTTTCACAATCAGGTAAAGACTATAAATGGCTCTTCATTGTTTTTGCTTCCTATGCTTTTTCTTTGCGCAGAGCGTAACGTCTTTGGGATATTGATGATCTCAGCTACTAGTACTCCACTCATACCAGCAGTTAGTAGAGCTATACTCACATTGTTTAATGATACAATAACCACGCTAGTGTGATAACCCTAATGTCAACAACTGGTATTTAGCTTTGGTAGAAAGGCCATAACTAGTGCATGAACAGCCAGAAGTTATTAATGGCTATGCCCATATTAGTTGAAGAACCGTGTCATACATACAATCACCTGGGTTATTGGTGACAATTCAATACCTGAAAAAGTAACTCTCAGCTATAAAAATCTTATATTGATTGTTTGATGATATACTTTCTCACAAATTTGAGCTGCAGCATTTCTATGATAAATTCTATATGTAAAAACTCTTTGAAAACATTAGGTCAACATTAGGCCTTTAGTGCTAAATTCATATATAACTATATGCCTTTTTGAAAGAAATTTATTTGAGCCCATTTAAAATTTTCTCAAAAAATTTTAAAAGCCAAAACTTGTATACAAGCAGTATATATGCTTGTATTATACTCGAAATATTTGGTATGTTAACGAACCTTGCACTGGTGTGATCATCTTCGCTGGTATGTCATACCTAGCCTACCTAAACCGTCAAATGAAAGCATTGAAAAGCTGCTTTATAATGTTTCGCTGCAACTTATACGTAAAAGATTATTTTTTTTCATATTTAATTTTGCTAAAGTTTTTATATAGGTATAAAAAATAAAATATATAAAATAAAATATATATAAAATGCATATAGCTATGTATAAAATGCATACAGCACTCAAATAACACACATTATAACTATACAAAAATGCAGGTGAGTGAGTAAATTCAAATATAATTTTACAGGAACAGACGACAAGAACTTATGCTGTCAGCACTTCTGATGACATCATTTCTAAGGAAACCGCTACATATACAGTCACACAAGAGGTAAACTGAAAAAGGATGGTTAGCCTGCTATTTATGAATATGCACTAGTTCTGACTGAGCAGCACTTTTATTTGGTAGTATGATTATTATTGCTCTCTTTATTGACTTCAATGAGGGCAAGGTCAACCTACCAGACAAAAACCTTTAAATTATTAAATACAAATTCTGCAGGTAAAAAACTCTGAGGAACATTTACGGTCAATGCCTTCAGTGCTAAACTCATAACCATATACCCTTTTAAAAACAAATGCATCTAAATTCATTTAAACTATTTTTCAAAAAAATAGTTCAAGCAAGAACATCATTATGTCTGATATCTGACATACTTGGTACGTTAATGACACTCACACTGGTACGATCATTTTCACTGGCATGCCTTACACTGCCTACCGAAATCGTGAAATGATAGCATTGAAAAGCTGTTTTATAGCATATGGCTGCAACTCTTATGCAAAAGATTAATTTTTTTCATATTTATATTTAATAAAATCTTAATTTTAGGCACATACCAAACAACTAATTTATACAAATTACGGGCATTATAACCGCACCAAATATGAATGAGTAAATTTAGTTATACTTTTACAGGAACAGACGACAAGAACTCATGCTATCAGCACTTCTGATAACATCATTTCTAAGGAAACCACCACATATACAGTCACACAAGAGGTAAACTGACAAAGGATGGTTAGCCTTACTTAGCCTGGTTAACCTGTTACTTATGAATATGCACTAGTTCTGACTGAGCAGCCCTGCTATTTAGTAGTATGATTATTAATGCTCTCTTTATTGACTTCAATGAGTGCAAGGTCAAGGTCAAGGGCACTTTACCAGATAAAAAAATAAAATTATTAAATCGGACAAAAGCTTGTTTCATTGTTCTGATCAAATCTTGTAGTATACAATTTTTCGTAGAGTTTTCATAGCAATAAAAGCGAAAACAAAATTGCTGAGAAACTACGTCACTTGAAAGAATTATAATAATGTAGTGTTTTATGTTCCTATTGCATAACAATACACTAATCCACTATTTTGCTTTGATGATGGCTAACATTTTACACCTACGAAAAACTTTTTATTCTGGAATATGGCATAATAAAGATTTGCTATAAAATGTTAAGAAAAATTTTGCTGATGAAGATTTTTGTTTACCTCTGAGATTTGAGAAAAAGATTAAAATGTTTTGTTAATGACCAACCAAAGTAAAAAAAAGCACCCAGAACTTTGTTACGGCGTTCAAATTCTCCATCGGCAAGTAAGTCCAGTAAGCTCTCCGAGTACAGTAGCTCTTAGTAGTCTACTCAGTACAAGTGGTTAATATCATAATGCTTCTTTTAATCTACATATGTAGTTAGAATAGTGCTTAAAGGCACAGAGGCAAAAAGGAGAATGATGATTGTATTCTAATACAGAAATTAATTAACCTTAACAAACTTTTAAAGACATAATTAATGTATCTTAAAATTTTTTATTTTTATAAATTTTCAATAATTAAAAATATTTGCACTAGTTTAAATTTGCCTTTTCCAGATAGTGTCTCCGCATGAAAGTTTATCAAATTGTTTTTTTACAAAAGCTTAATAAACCTTACTAATTTGCATCAGTCAGCAGAATATTCAAACACAAAATGAACTTTTGCTTGAAATCTCAAATGCTCCTGTGGTTTAAGCCTTGAAAGCTTATGTTTTACAGGAGAAAACAAGCAGCCAATTGTTAGTGAGCACCACACATCACATTTTTACTGAGAAAGCCACTCTACCTGCAAGTGTTTTGAAAGTTTTTTGTAATGTGTTATACATAGCTTAATGCTTCACTCCAGATAAATTCCCCAATTAATTTTGTGCCATTTCACATAAACTACTGTAGTCTTCGTAATTTCCATGTCCTTTTTCTCAGACAGACTGGAAACTATCTGTTGATGCGTTTCCCATCTCCCAATAACAACTTATTTCAATCATGCTAACAAAAATAAAGTTGTAGTTTTAAAAACCTATTTTGTAACAATATTAATTTATCAACAATAAAACATAATTCGAGTATAAAATAAGAAAAAAATGTTGACAAGCAAATAATTCTCTTCTAGCCTTGTTTGTTTTTTCAAAAAGTGTTGGAAAGTTTAGTGTTACTAGCTTCTAGTCAGTGGAAATTTTATCTTAGTATCCTCAGACAACTTCAAGCATCTATTAACTTCTTCTGCACTTCTATTTTGAGCCTACTTGTGCCCGACACGCATCTGCAAACTGCACACGTTGATGGAAGTTTTTCTTCCGTTCTGTCAAAAAGGTCGGCTAAGCATAAAAGTTCTTGCTCTTCTAAAAATTTGTTTTCACGATGATTTCGACTGGTTTAGGAGTAATAAAACTTTGAGGTCAAAAGACAATGAGGAAAGATGTAAAACATCAGAAGTTGAAGTCAAAATTATTGAAACAGTTTAATCGCAATTGGTAGTTAAATAAATTTTTAAAAAGCTTTTATTTTTTTTTGATTATTATGAACATTACTAGTTTATGTTACCCGCTTTCAAAAATACATTTGTAAAATTTGACAAATAATATTATCTAACTTAAAGGCCTACAACTGCCCATTTAATTATACTGATTGATTAAACACCACAGGCGTACCAATAAATTTTATTACGTAATTGCATTTCTTTTCACATGGAAGTTGTTTCCTCTTACACACAAGTTGACTTTGCAAATAGAAACTTCTCACTTAATCAAGTAAAATGCCCCTTTAACTTTTAATGACGAAATTTGTGAAAAAATGGAGTATTATATTGAGTAATCACAAAAACTGATAAACACAACAGTCTGTTGGTCAGACCAAGATTTTTTTTAACTCAGTACAAAATAAAGTTCATATAAAAATGTATTTCATTACCTTTTAAAGACTTTCTGTTTTTTAATTGCCTCTTCCAAAAACATTCAGTAAGTTGCAATTAATACAGTCGCTGCCTTACTTTTATCACTAAAGATATTATTAGATACACTCACAATTTTAATAAATTCCTTTACAAGTAACTATAGTTATAAAAACTTTAATGAATTATATGCTTTTCTATTGCAGGCTGATGAAACAATTTCTATGCTTACAGTAATAGTTTTGGGAGTTGCCCTATGTACAATCGGTGTGGTAACAGTGTTAATTGGACTAGGCCTGGTCATTTACGCCCGTAGAACAGGATACATGAATCTCAAAAGAAGGTAATCAGAAAGCAATAATTAAAAATTTAGAGATGTTTTCTAAATTTGGTAATTATCACTTTTTAAATACAATTAAAATCTAATTAATGTTTTTAGGAATTACAAACGTTTTTTAGCTTATTAGCTCTCACGACAACTGGTTACAGTAGTAAAAATATGATGACTCATGCATTGGCTAGATTTTCATGCAGACATAGTTTAACATGTATAGTCATTTTGCACTTTAATCCCACAGATGAGCCGAGTGGAGACAACTGGACAAAGATTAACAGGATTCTGCTTCTGTAATATTGATTATTTCATTCTGTAAAATAAGCTTATTTAAAAATCTAAAATGCAACATATTTGAACAGGATTAGTGACCAAAGATTAATGAAAGATGTCAGAACGTCATTAAAACATGGCTTGACAATATTCATATGTAACAGCTGCAGTTATCAATTTAAAATTTCATTGAATTGTAAGTGCTATTGTAGTTGTTCATATCTGATTATTACAAAAATAAAATGTTCTAATTATAATTTTGATACTTAAAAAATGTATTTGCTAATCACTACTAAATTTTGATGTTAAACAACGTTACCAAATGCATCACCTTTTTTAATGTAAAGAAACAAGCATCGGGAAGCATGAACTTTCACAAATGTTTATTTGATTTTGTTAAAAAGTTTTGGTATTTTTCTATCATTTTGAATCGTTTTGGTTGTTTGAGCTGTTCTGACTGCAAGGATGTTTCAAGATTAAAATCGACAAAACTTGATCGTAGTTAAAATTCTCAGACCGAGTAAAAGAACAATGGTGATGCATTTAGTTGCAAAGAGACCGACGAAATAGACCGCTAACGCCACAAATTAAATACAATAGCCGATATCAATTATTGCAACAATAAGAACTGGCAAAGTCGTTTTGTGTGTATTTTTTCTGAGCGTTTTAGCTGCGAGACAGCTATAAAGCTAGTAAACAACTATAAATCTTCTTTAGAGACTGGAGCTGTGGAGAGGACGTGGTGGGGAAGGTTTATTACTCAAAGTATTTTGAGAACAAGGATGACTTAAGCTACAGAGATGCTGATGAAGAAAAGGGGTTGTACAAAGATGAGCCAAAGAGCGAGTACAGCAAGCTTTGCTCTAATGTGTCAGATGTAGTAGCGGAAGTTTCAGAACAAACACACCTTTGATGTGGATGTAATGTCAGCTCTGTAATGAATAGAGAGCTTATTGTTGTAATCGCACATAAATTTCTAAACTGTTGCTCTATACATCGCAGGTACAGTGTAGAAATATTTGTCCAATACTCCATAAAAATATTATATTAAACTTGTTATAAACTGCACCATGTGCAGTGCAGTTTTGTTAGCACAACTGCACTAAAAAAACTACTGTACTATTATATTACCATGCTGCTATTTATTGTTCTTACATAAATGACTATTTTCAACCCGTTAAAAAGTGAATAATGTGCATTATGAATAATAAATGCTTGTTATTCTGCATTCTGAGCAGATTAACCAAAATCGACTAGTTCACAATTGTTATTAGAATTGACAGATTCCGCTTTTCAACAGAACTGATAGATTTACTTTGCCATCAGACTAACATGTCTGCTATTTCATCAGAATCAATAAGTTACAACTTATCATTTTCATATTTAACAATTTACCATGTTTTTATTTGAAAATGTATAACTTTTTAAACATAAATGCATCATCTCTTGTTTCATTACTGATGTACCAAACTTTGTTTAAAGTTTAGTTACTCTCATATCTACTATTAAAGTTATACAATTGACCTAGAGCTTTTTCCCTTGCTCAGAAACTAATTGGAAGGTTTTACTTACCAAATATGTTGCTTCACATTTTGTCAAAATTATTTCATCTAACTTACTCAAAAAACCTGGTGAAGCTGTTCAAAGTTCATTCTAAAGCTTTTAAAACCAAAAGCATTTCGAAGAAATAGAGCTATTATAAAATAACACTTCAATTGGTTTACTCTGACTGAGGGTCGTTTTGCTTAGACATAAGGCTAGATCAAAACTAGATTAAAAAGTTTCTGAGAAGCCAGCAGACAACCTGAATTTTAATTCTGAGGAATACAGTCCTTTTACAGCATGGGATAGTTTTTGTCAAAGCCCACTGCAAAAGAAAAAAGTTCATTGGAGAGCTGCCATTGACAAAGCAACAAAGCTATGTACATTTTAGTCTACCAAACGATGAATGCTTTACGATGCTGAAAAGCCTTTATGCTATGTTTCAGTGAATATTCTGCTACCACTTTGTTAATTTGAAAACTCTCTGGACACTGTTAACAGTAATTAATTAATTAATTCTTCTATTAATTGATTATTGTTTTAAAAGTTCACACACAGAGCTGCTGATTTGCAACAACTGCTTATCAGCTGTTTCCAACAGTAATATGGAGTGTATATTTTGGGTGTCAATTATTTGTCAATTGCCAAAATGGGTTGTCATTAACATTTCAATTTACTTGATAAATAGCCAGCGAGTATTTTAAACCTCAAAGAGCTCAAGGTATTTGAACATAGAACATGAGCTTGAAAAGCTAGAAAGTATTGCTAGAAAACAGCAAAAAAGGAGAAAATTATATAGATAAAGAAAAGCATGTTGCACTGAATAAAAAAAGTGATGCACAGAGAAAATAAGTTTGCAACAGAGAAGAACAGAAAGGGGAGATGCAAGACTGACCGAGTTAAACTCACATGGCAAAAGAGAAATAGAAACAAGAAATGACAGGAACTCAAACTTGAAATGGTGAGCCAAATAAGTCAAAAGTTGATGATATTAATAGCAAATTGTTTGCAAAGATTCAAGGTTACTGGTTTTTGATGTTATAAAAATGGTTAGCGTTTGCATAAATTCAAGCATATTTATAACTATGAATGTGTGGAAGAAAAATGTATGAGCTAGCTAGTTGTTGACGCTGTTCATATCAGAGCAGTTGAGGTTTTATTTTTCATCTGGTTAAAAGGCAGCTGAGTATGATGCTTGTTTCTTTAGTAAGTCGTAACAGGATTCGTAACCAAGTTAACACGGTAGCAACCGCTTAAACTTACGTAAAGTAACTTAAAGTTAAAACTTAACTCTAACTATTTTAAATTATGACTTAATGTTGTAACCCCTATTTTACACCAATATACACAGTAGAACTGTTGCACCACTTACCATAAGCAATATTGTTCTGCAACCTTTACTTCAGAAACATCTCGGCTCAGTTCTTTTCATATCTGACTTGCTTTTCATTTTTACAGAAGCCTCTCAACCTGCTGTTAACTGATTGCAGCTTAATTTGTAACAGGATATGTTTCATGATAAACCTTTCTCACCACCACAGTTTAGTCTCTCAGAGAATGTTAATACTTCCTTGTTAGCTAGACAGTAGGTATTTAAGACCTAACAGGGTTAGAATATAACAGTTAATGTAAAATAGTTAATATTCCGCTAACAAGTGAAATAGTTAGATGTGGTGGCAGAGCGCCTAGGCTAAGGCTAACTGCTTAGCTGATCCCAGGACCAATGCCATGGGCCAGCCGAATCACGTCACAACAAAAAACCTGGTAGTATGTGAGCCAGCTTGGCCTACCGAGCTGCCTAAACCAAAAGACGATGAGATGTGGCAATAAAAATGGCTGAATCTAAAGGTTATCTGTATGAAGAGCCCAGATGAGCAAAAGAAGTTACAGATAGCTTGCAGTCTCTCTGCATGTTACTTATTGTAATGCACAAGCATTGATCACATGTACTTATATATATTATGCAAACATATATTCATGTTGTTGCTTACACTCAGTGTCTTTATTATTGTGGAGCAATAAAGATAACTGACAGTTTCCTTTACACAAAAGAAAAACATTCTGCCTCCAAATTTTGTAACCCAAATTCAGTAATACATATAATGAAGTGTTGCCATGTCAGTTTTTCGAAAATAGTTTCATACTTTGGAAATGATTTTTTTTGACAAGTTATAATTCCTTCGCAGAATTAAAAATGAGAAATTGTTTATACACTTTAATCAGATAACAGGTGACTAAAGACAGTTAATTCTGAAATGATTGCACACCTGAGTCTCATTCTATTTTTGTGTTTAAAATTAGCTTGAATAAATGACACTATTATAACAGAGTATTCATTATTTTAGACTTACAAAGTAGTGATTGTATTGGAGAGAAATTGCCAATTTCGAAAGAAGCCATTACAGTGCTACCAGCAGGTTTGGAGATTTGAAATATTTATAGCTGGAGATTCAACAAGGTCGTGATTTGTGTTGTGATGTTTATTAAAATTAAACAGTGGTTGATTGTGAATCATATGCATTTTATGTTCAAATGTACATATTAAACTTTTATTGACTTAAAATAGACTTTAGAACAAACAGTAATAAGAACTGAGATCAAATTTTTGTATCTAATACTGGTGATTATTGCTAGCGCTATTCATAAAAGTTCATTTTGTAGAGTCTATGAAGAATCAGTCTATGAACAACACAATTTATCAAAATAAAACTCCTTAAAATATAGCACCACATTTAAGCTCTTTTATTACTCAAATTTTGCTGAAAATGGCCGCACTTCAAATGTGGCAAAAAATCATCAGTTTCTTGTTTGTGGCTAGCTATTTCTTTTGTAGAACCTAAGTAAAAAAAGACCAAGTTTGCTACTTTCCACTTTATGCAGACTATATTTTGCTCAAAAATTAAGCTGCCAATCAAAGTCAACATACCTTGTAGTAGTATAAGCTAAAAAACTAACTAGCAAGTACTTTAGCGTGTGTATATAGAATTGGTCAAAGCTGCTTAACTGTTTTTGACTTTCATGTATCCTTTTGTTTGGGTGTAAATGTCAACTTTAATCAAATAAAACTTTAGAACCATTGATTTGCCCTACAAACTCAAGTTTATTCAGCTTTTAGATCAAGCCACTAGACGAAAGGCTGCAAATTGACTAATGACGATGTCACAAAATTCTGAGCAATGGTATGACAAACAATCTGGCCACATTGACAATTTGTTTAAGGTGAGCATTCACTTACAATCTTGAGAAATGTTCTCATTTTTATCTTGCATGTTTGCCTTATATATGCTTAAGCTAGCTTCGTTACTCTTGTTCTGTCTTGTTGGTTTTGCTAATAACTCGTAACTGATATACTTGCATTAGATTTAATTTATACCAGGGCTTTATTGATAACTATTCCTTTCAAAGTCATATAATTAATTCATTGTCTTTTTATTCGAAAGCACTGGAATACTGGAGCTCATCGCGTAGACCTCTCAAGCTTGTATGCACACACTACTGTTGCACATGTGAATAAAAATTTTATTCACATGTGCAACAGTAGTGTGTGCATACAAGCATACATTAATTTAATGCCACTAAGCTAGGATGCAGTTGTAAATGTTCTAGCATCAGTTGTTGTTAAGATGTTGAGCTGCATTTCATGGGAATAATATTCACCTCTTACTATCAGAAGTTTTTAGAACCTTCAAAAAGCCACACAGACATTTCTTGACAGACATACACTAGGCTAATGCATTTTTAATTTTTTTGAAACACAAATGTAACTGTTTGAAATTGTTACCTGATGAAAATTAAAAAGAGAAAGCTATATTTAGTCTTAAGTGATCCTACTAAAATATAATGAAGTTTAGCCACTGCCCTTTCTTTCACTTTTGATAATACTTTGCGATCGGTGCAATCCTACTGTAACTTACGTGTAAGTCATTTATGGGCCAAACTATCTTCTAATCCAGACAAACAGTGGTGTTTTATTGTTTTATTCAAACTTACATCGGTAATGATATGTAAACTACTCTTCAATTGTTTGCTACAAACTTTTCCATGATAATTTTAAGGTTTTTCTTTTCTTAAAACATCTGATCCTAAAACTATAAGAGGCCAGCTAGACTAATGCACCGAGTATGGAGAAAAATAAGCAGATGTAAAAAAAATGCTTAGATATTTTGTATGTATGTTACATAAAACTGCTAACAATGTTATACAAAACATTAAACCCTAAATAAAAATTACAGCAAAAATAAATACAATGATATTTATATTAAAACTTAAACAAACCCTTCTCCTCATTCTTAAAAACTTTTGCATTAACTTTATTATTGACGTCATTGAAGAAAGCATTAAGCTCTTTGCTGGTCTATTGAGGCAGCCCTTTACTGGCAGAGTGCTGTGTAATAATACTCCATATAGTTAAGACAGACTCATTGTTACTCTTTTATTTCCTATAACAAAACATAAACTATTGATTAAAGATTTTATGCAAAAGGGACCTAAAATATTGTAGATTTAAAGCATTTTAATACAAGTGGATAAACACTAGAGCTTCTGACAAAGTCTCATAATAGTGACTAATAATTATTAATTATTAGTCACTAGATTGTATACACGATTTACAGTGAGGGTAAAAAAGGACAGCTTAAAATAGAACAAATGTTGACCTGTATTTAAAGTAAAACTGTGTTCCTAATTGTAAGTAAATTATCAAAAGGAATTCTGTTTTGTTGAATAAACTGTTTTTTTCACAAGACTTATATGAGAAATTAAACAAGTTAAGTTTGTATTGCTAAAAATGGCTAAACCAATTATTTGAGATAAAAACTTAAAAATAATGCACAGTATTCTTCCACCCAGGTTACACAAAAAAATTAGACAAAGAAACAGATTGGTTGTAAGAAACAAACATTTTAATAAAAGCAAAACCTGTTCAAACATGGTATTTCTGCTCAAACTTAAGTTTCTAAACTTAATGGAGTATAATTACTTTTTTCGAGCAGCTTACTTCCCTATAAACAATTCATGCTCAAAAACATTCAAATCTTCCTTTAGAAAAACATGTCTGTTTGAAATGAAATTTTGTCTAACATAATAAAAAAAAGCTAGACCTCTAGATATAAAGCATGCTCATAATTTATGAAAACAATGCAAGCGAGTTAAATTAACTTTATAAGTTGTACAATCTGATCATATTTGTTGTTAGTCGATAAGAATGAAGTCAAACAAGTCTTTGAGATTTTAATCAAAAATCAATTTTAAATAAAGATAGCAACAGCTTTGCTAGTGTATTATTTGCATCTAAGATAGGGCAATAGTTTACTTACTGCTCACCAATTTACTAAAAGGCCAAATCATAACCTCTAACTTATAAATACTCGTAAACTACTTGATATTTGCTTTGAGGCTAAAAACATACATCTTGAATCGAGAAGTCTCAGAGAAAAAAACTAAGATTATGTGATGTATCAGCTGAAAATTAAACACAGCTAAAAGTATAGCACAGATTCTTATCATGTGTAATTTGTAACATTTAAAGTGGTAAATATTGGCAGCTCTAATATAGTTAATGCTTATTAGATGCTTACAAATTTGATGACTTGTCTAAACAGCAGCAAAAAAATATAACAGTTTTATGACGGTTTAAATTGTTATGAATAACTTACATGCGCCACTTCATTGTTTGCTTACTTATTCTCAGAGTGTGTTTATAATTAATGTAGTCTCATTCACAACTTTATAAAAACTGAATGAAATACTAGTTTATTTTCATACTAACTGACTGAATAAAAACTATGCTTTCTTTTAGTTTTTAGAAAAAACTAACTCTTGCCATTATTGGACTAGCGTAAAAAGACATGATTTATTAGCAATCCTTGCCAAGTTTTGTCAAGTATTCCAAATAGAGTATAGTGGTTGAATGTGTTGGTTGTAAGCTGTTTAAACAGATATTAAACAACTACGATTCTTATTACGGCAAATATAATGAGAAAAAAACAAAGTTTAATATACATTACTTAGGAATTTTAGTTTTGTTAGTTTACCTCTACAAACAATATTAATCTAGAGTAATCACAAATAGCTTTGATGCTTTGAAAATCAAGTATTAGTGTTCAATATTTTTAAAAATTAACAGTCAACTTTTTTTGTTGAAAAGTACATAATCTTACCTTCTTTTTGCTCTTTGTTTCTTACATCAGTAGATCAGAATACCAAGTGCAAGAAAACAAACTATGGCCAGAGTTATTTCTGTTATCTTCACTGTGCGAATCGCTGAGTTTGCCTGCATAAGAAAAACATTTATGAATTAAGAATACTGAGATAGCAGCAGCACAGTAATAAAATCAAATATATTGCTCTCATTTGAAGTGCTGACGGTGAAAAAATAAAAAAATTTTGTATACCAATTTTAGTCTATTTTATCAGAAATTATCGATATTTTTCAATCATTTAAAATTGCTTTTGTTGCTTGAGGTGATTTAACTGCCAGAATGCTTCAAAGTTAAAATCAACAAAACTTGATTGTGATTAGAACACTCAGAAAAAAACGTGCAAAGTTTTTGTGTTTTGCTAGTTGATATAGCCTATTGCATTCAAGTTTCATTGTTGTGCCTCTCTATTTTGTCAGTCCCTTTGCAACTATAGACATCATAATCACACTTTTTCTTAATCAGAGTAATTTGACCGCAATAAAATTTAATCTATTTAAATTTTGAAACATCCTGTCAATCAGATAACCTCAAACATTAAAGACAATCGCAAATGATAGAAAAATACCAAAACCTTCTGATGAACTCATCTAAAATTTTGTGTAAACTCATCCATAATCCTGGTTTGTTTGTTTGTTTATTATTGGAAGCATGAAAAGTTTGCACGCGTTTATAAAGTTTTTGAGATACATTGTGCTGAGCACTCACATAAATGCAGACTGACCTTTGTTGAAGTAGCATAAATACTGGTTGTTTTTTCAGACAGTCTAGAAGTTGAACTTTGAACCTACAACATACATGTAGAAGTTTCCTAATGACTTCGCTAAGTTCTAACCATTTGCTTCTACCAGAAACATACATGTACATGTAGAATTAGCACAAGAAACTAAGCTAAACCGTATTTAAAAGCTTTTATTTAGCACACATTTATTTTATATTGTTTTTAATTGGTTAAAACATATATTTTACTGCCTTACTAACTAGATAAGAATAATTTTTTGCTTTGCACGCTGTGGGCTTGTATCAGCTGATCTTTGTTAATTTTTATAGCTTTTAATTTACAAAATGTTAACCTTGTGAACTTTGGCCATCTTTGCTGATGTGTGTCAGTATCTCTGGATAAGTTGTGCAAGGATAAAAAGTTTTAAAACTTTTATCAAAAAGATCTTAATATGCTCATAGTCTAATGGTATTTGGTAAAACATCGATAAAAAAGTCCAGCAACCCACAAAAAATGTTAAAAAATGGAAAAACTGTCTTTCAAAGTTCATCTGGCTAAAATATAAAAAATTGAACAATTTTAAAAAACTTCTAAGAATCTTTACAATAGCGTCAAATCTATCGAGCACATGTTTGTCATTGTTAAATGAGTCAAATAATTCTGAAAAATTATGGTAAGTATCATATAATCTTTCATCTACATTACAATCATTTACAACATACCAAAAACAAGTTGTATCAATTTTCTTCGCGATATCGTCCCAGTGAAAGTGTTATCATAATGAAAGAAGTAGACAAAGAGATTTGAAAGCGGCTAAAAATGGAAGTGAATATTTTTTCTAACGCCCTGCAAAAATTAATTTGATTGGTGTTCGATGATGCTTAGAAATAGGTATTATAAATCGAGCTATGTGAATGCCAGTATTTGGTCGTTGGGGTTTTTAACATATTTTTTGCATTGCCAGAATACCGGCTGTTTGGGTTCAAAGGGTAAATTTAAAACAGTTAAATTACCATTCGTTACTTACGTTTCATTAATTGTAAAGCTAGTACTCTACGGTACAGTAGGTAGGCATCAACTAGTCTGTATATAATAAAAAACACACATTCTAAAAGTATTCTCCTTGCTAAACAAGCAAAATATTTTTATGAACTACTGAAAGCTTGAACTAGTTTATTAAATGCAACAAATAAAACAAATAAAACAAATAAAACAAATAAAACAAACTAAATCTTAAGCCATTAAAATCTGAACGCAATGAAAACTAATATAGAATAATAGTTTATGTTTCAGCAAGTGTTTTATGTAAGCCAACTATGCTTTACCAAGTCATAATTCTTATCAACTCTATTATCAAAACAATCTTTTTATATTATTTGATTATGAGTCAATTTTGTTAATTCAAAGATTTTATGTGTACAAGTAATTTTTATAAAGGAAATGAAATTTGATAGTCCCTTGAGTCAGTCACTATAGTCTTTTGAGTAAAGCCAATTTAAATAGTCTAAGCATGAGCTAAACAACTACTGTTACCTTTCTCTCCATTTTTACTGTTTAATAAAAATAACCCCCTGTGATTCTTGCGTACACTTTAGTCATTCTAACTTTGTACTGGAGCTGAAATCACATCATCCATTCTGACTCATGTTTTATTATAAAATTGGAATTCAAAATAAAACTTACTGCTAATTCTTTCAGTTCAACCTTTTTTTATCACAAACTAGTTTTAACAGAATACTTTCCAAGATTTGTTGTGTTTGAAGAAACATTTTAGGAGTTTTAAAGTGCATCTAAAATATGAATTTGATATTTCTAAGTACTTAAGTGTATGGCCAAGCTTCATGCTTTGACTGCAACTGTAAGACTTTTCTACAACTACCATAGTTTCATCATAAAATTTTATTTTGTTATGACACTAAACAATATTCATCATTTGAGTAATGAGTCATCATCTGAGTAATGAGTCATCATCTGAGTAATGAGTCATCATCTGAGTAATGAGTCATCATCTGAGTAATGAGTCATGAATAAGATTAGTTATAAATAATCAGAATAATTTTTTATACTTAAAAGTTTATTCCAGGAGTTGAATTTTAGAATACTAGAACAAAATGTAAAGAGCGTCTAGCTATTGATAACAGAGTAACACTTTGGTTCTGTAAATAATAAATATGATAAATAATCATGATAAATATTGTATTTAATCATAATTTAATGCTTTATATAAATAAAATATGGAGTTTCATGGTTTAGGTGATTAGTATTTATTATCATATGCATTGTCAGTTTTTAATATCTTAAATGTCATAGGCTAATTAAATTAACTATCTGGTTTTAATCTGACAACTTAACTAAATTAAAAAAAATTATCTAATCCTAAATTGTAAACTTTGTTGTTTTAGCATCACTAGCAGCAAATATTGTAATGCAGAATAAATAAATTATTTTAAAGCTAATATAAAAAAAATTACAACAATTTTAATCTTTATTTTGATTAGTAATTTAATTTAAATTTACAAAATTTTATTCTGGTTTATTCCTTGAAAACAAACAAAAAAGCTGCAAAAATTTAGCTTTAAATTCAATCTATGTTTCTATTTTTAGTTTTTTACACAAAATCATATATTGAAATTAAATGCTATACGCATTTATTTTAAGTAGATGCATTTACTATTTTTGCACAAAAGTTTTTATAGCCTATGCTACTGTAAATCTACAAGCTATTCTCACAATTTCCAACTCCACTTCATTAGACTTCAAATACTCAGGCTAATAAATGCTAGCAATTGTATGTAAACATTGCATGACCTAAACACTGACCAAAAGCTTTCACTAGATTTGCACTCAACTTTGAAATACACATATCACTCCCAAAAATAGATGGATCCACATATGATGATGACGCAGGGTTAGACCAGTTAGCATAGTTGTTGCTAGAGTCATAAGCTCTGATCCGAAAATAGTAGGTGCTGATGTTAGCTGATCCAGGCTTGCCAAACATCTCTGGAGTCAGTTTACCTTTGTGTAAAAAATTATTCAGCGAATTACCAGTTAACAAAAATAGTTATATTATTATAACGAATAACTAAATAGGGTTTCCCGATAATGATACATTAGACAAGTCTGAAGTTTCAATAAGGTGGTAAGAAATAACTTAAGTTTAGTAGTGAACCAACTTTTGTTATTCAAACAGTTTCTGAATACAGGTTTTTTATACTCTATTCATTAAAATTATGACTACCCCAGGTTAAAATTCCTTTATGGTTCCATATAAAGTTGTTGACTGTTTTGTTTATTTTTCTAGCACTTTTATCATAGTGAGACTCTTTTATGTAAAGCATATATAATATCTAACAATTTGGAATTTGTTGCAAAGTAAAATTTTTTAACTGCCTTCTCTTTTCCTCTAAAGTGACTGAACACACAGATTGTCTCAAAATAACAGACTTCATCTTACTCAAACATATTGGCATAATTTCACCTTACTTAATTTTTATTCTGTTGATTACCAATTGAATTTGTCCTGATTAACTTATAGTTAAACTTTTTTTCTCTTGTTACAGTTATATAATGGTTCAACTATATTTTTATTAACATATGATGAAAGCGTTTTCCATAAGGTAAAACCCAATTATGATACACTTCCTCACTCAAAAGTTACAAAGGTTTAACCTTAATAACTGCTTAACCATTTAAGCTACTTGTATCGATAAAAGCACAAATCCTTAGGTAGATATTAGTTAATCTTACAGTCATACTTCTGAAATTGTTATTTAGGTACATACTTGAATTGACTTGCATTTCTATTGAAGTCCCAGCTTCTACCAAAAAGGTAGAAGTATTAGTAAGGGCAGTGTCTAAACTGATCATAGATTCTATGGAGAGATTTACTCCAACTCCAAACTCATATCCAGATGCTACAAAACAAATTTGCATAAATGGTATCACATAAAGCTCAGAAAAACGTTTGCCAGGCTTAAAATAGCAACACTTCCAATATCCTTTTTAAATTACATTTACTAACTGTATTGATAAATTTATACCAAGCTACTTTACACAACAATAGTACAAATAATATTGTCGCCTTGGAAAAACAGAGAGAAGTAATCCTAAAAGTAAATGTTTTGGTTTTTCAGATTTTCCACGGAACGACTAATAAAAACAACTGAAGCAGTTTTGAGATTTTTGCAACAAAAAAATAGTTGATGTCTTAACACAACAATGTTTATTTTAGCAATTTTTTTGGCTTTGGTAAACTCAAAAATTAAATTATTTGCCGCAAAAAACTTTCTGTCAATGTAGATTGATCACTATTGAACACTAAAATGCTGTATTTTTTTACTATGCAAATAAATAGCTATTAGTAAATTCTGATCTTTATGATAAACTTTGTGATTGTTCAGACTAATGAATTGATATCCTTCAACAGGCAATAAATAGCTGACTTTTGATCTGCTATAAATGAAATATTGAATACAATTTTCACCCCCAATTGCTTCTGCACCAAAACTTAACCAACAGTTGTCATTCGCATGGTAACTCAACGTTTCTTGTGGCAAACAGCCATGATCTATATAGTTGGAACAGCAAATGCGGCGGTTGCTCAGTATCCAGCAAGTTCAAGAGAAAATCACTTCTTGATACTATACGATCATTCTAGACCGCACATGACCATATAAGAAAGTAGAAAACACACTCACACATTTAGGCATTACAGCGCATAAGTTAAAGAGAAGAAAAAAAAGCATCAATGATGAATCAATGTACTTAAAATAATGATCTACATATCTCAGTAACTAATGTCATTGTTTGAAAAAGAATTAAAATTAATATTTAAAAAAATTGAGTTATCGATCAGAAATCGTTGTCAGAAAAATTTGTTATAGGCTCAACAATAACTAATAAACATTAACAAAAAAGTCAAAACCGAGTAAAGCTTAGTGTAAGCAATAAAGATTTTAGTAGTTGTTGTAAAGGTTAATTTTACTCGCTAATGGGATTTATGATAGAAAAAATTTGCAGAAATAAACCATTGGAGAAAGTTTTAAATTAAGTTTAAGAAATTAAGTTTAAAAACTGGTAGTCTTAAAACCATCGAACTCTGATCTCTTAATGATATTTTGAAACTGTAACTAACAGGTAACCAATAATTAATGTATTTTACATGTACTTAAATGAAAACGTTTGTGAGGACTTTTAAGAGTTAGATTTTACTTGCTTTAAAGTTTTAGAAAGTTGTTTTTGCATACTTAATAATTCAGAGATTTGAAGCTGAAGAATTTGAGTAAAAACTAAACTAGGTTAGAGTCAACTAAAAATAATGCAACAAAATACCATATATGAAGATCCACATAAAAAGCTAGTTTTGGCTGCCAACTGTAGAAAGCATATCAATGAGTGCAATGAGTTTTTATGCAACATTTTTAAATATAAATATATAATAAAAATATATCTTGAAATTTAGAATGAAATAACCATTGAAAATGTCAATAAAATGCAAAGAAGGACACAGGCTATAATACCATCGAAGGTCAATTGCAAGCAATAGGTTACATACCAACTGGTAGAGATATTTCTCAGTTTCCCCAATGCATACTTATTAAGATATATTTGACAATTTGGAGATAAGTTAGCAGATTTATAGCATCCAAAATGTTTAATATCATTTCATCGAAAAAAGAGGGAAAAAAAGTCGACATTCACCTTGCCTGTAGTAAGGCTAAATTTATCTTCTGGTAATTCTGCCGAGCCATTTAAAAAATACCCCGCCAGCCTCTATTTGAACGGCGCCTCCAATTGACCGCCACTATAGAGAAAGGGTGAAAAAATAGAGCGCCATGGCGTTCAAATAGAGCTTTTACGGTATATACATATACACATATATATTTTATATGTATGTATGTAATCTAGTTGACACAGCCTATTATATGTATTACAGTTTATATGTCATAGAAACTACTTAAATTATAAATAGAAACTTATATATTATCACTTATATACAAAATTAAATATTATTACTTATATAAAAACTTATATATCATCACCTATATATAAACCCATGTATTATTATCTATATAGAAACTCATATATTATTACCTATACATAAACTCATATAGTATCACCAGTGTATAAACTCATATATTATCACCTATATATAAACTCATATAGTATCACCAGTATATAAACTCATATATCATCACCTATATATAAACTTAAATATTACCACCTATATATAAACTCATATATTATTACCTATATATAAACACATATATTATCGTTTATATATAAACTCATATAATATCACCTATATATTAACTCATATATTATCACCTATTCCAACATTCAGATCTTCTCCAGGTGCCGTCCAACGAAGTGTAATTAAACTTCTTTCTTCAGAAGCTTCTAGAACTGTAAGATCTGAAATTCTTTCCGGTGGAGTTGTGTCTGGCACCGATGCCCAGTTTCTTATGACTATAACTCCTCCTGCAAAAGTTATGTTAATATATAAACACTGTAAACTAGTAAGTTACTACCTGATGAATTATATGCTCTTTAAAAAGGGACTTTGGTTTCTATTTTTTTGCATACCAATGGTAAACAAACCTATGAGCTAGAAAGGTAATCAACTGTGTTGCTTGTAGAGTTAGGGTAAAATATCAATTAAATAATAATGGAAAGCTAACACTATTTCAATTTTTTGAATTAGAATGTAGTCTAACATTAGCAACTCAAATTTATGTACTAAAGTAATTTGTCAAAGTTCAACTCTTACAGAATTAAAAGTGATTATGTAGCCAATTTTTAGAATGGCCGCAATTGTCGTTCTTTAAACATTGTTTCTATATTTTTGCATTTTATGCAAAAGCATGCAAAACAAAATTTGTAAAAGATTTTTAAAATTTTTTTATCTTTAGTTTGCTATGTTAAAAATACACAATTTACGTGTTTGCAAGATCTTACTATTTTTAAAATTAAAAGAATATTATTCCTTTGAATTTTTGAATTTTTCAGAAGTGCTTTAGAAGTTGAGCATACAAAAAAGTTTAATTCCGATGTTAAGCCTTATTATTATCAATATCTTCTGTTACGCTGCAGAATCTCTATAATTCTTAGGATTTCAATGAGCTAATCATACATCTAAAATATCTGAATAAAATGCTAACTGATCAAATAAAAAATGCATGTACCTTAGATAGGTCTCAACACATTTAGGCTGGATGTATGTAGCATATTTAATCTAACATGTATTTAATTTTGTTATGTATGATTTATATACTATTCTCAATATAAACATTCTAGCATTCTGCTTTCTGCATACAGTATACTCTTTAATAGTTTACCTGATCCAGATCTGGTGATATTTCCAAGACTGTTACAAGACACAGATCTTTTTTTTCTGTTTGCCTCATCTCCCTCACCTGGCAAAACACCTTCTCCGGAGATGTCGATCTATGTAATAGGTAAACTTTAGTTCAGTGAAGATGACTCAAACTTGTGCAACATTACCAAAACTTTACAGCTTCACAAATCAACAACATCACCAAAGAGAGCTGTACAACTTTAGCAGATCAAAGTAAATTGAGGAGTTTTTGTTAGAATGATCAAATCTTCTTTATAGAATGAGGCAATTTTTTTTGTTTTCAACATTGTTGAACCCAACAGTTTTTGGAAATTTTGCTTAAAATGTCATATTTGTTAGACACATTTTGGGCTGCAAGTTAGTGTTAATGATGCTAGTAATGAGCTAGTATGCTAGCAGTAATTTCGTAGTAATAAAACAATATAAAACAAAATAATAAAATGAAACCCAATAAAATAATATAATAAGCTGAATTCCATTCCGCTTAATAAACCATCCTTTATCTATTTTTAGTTGTAGACTTTGATTACCCACTGCCACTGGGTTTTTGTCAACAGAGCTGCCCTTGTGAGTTTTCCATTACCTTGTGGTTTTTTGTGGAGAACCAATAAATTGCACAACAATTCAGATTGCTATGTTAAGATTTGTACAAAAGTTAACATATTTGTTATAACTAATCTCTAACATATTAACTTGTTATTAATTAATAATTACACAAGAAACTAACTCAAACCAAAGTAATACAAAAAGTGTATGCGCTGTTTTATGTCAAGCATTATGTCTAGCATCTCAAATGAAACCTAAACGCAACCTTATAACGAACTACATTTGGATCTATTGGGGCAATCAAACAAGGTACCTGAAGGTTCCATAGAAGTGCTGCGAAATAGAATCAAAATGAATACACAGTTTTACTCTTTTTGCTGCTCTTTAGAATGAAGCTAAATCTATGCCACTGATTTATTGTTGACAAAAAATAATAGTAAATTTAAGTTAAAAATAATATAGTTTGCAATATCATAGGCTGAGCTCGATGAATTGATTAAAAAAACTTTGGGAAAGTGTGACTGTCCAGATAAAATTCATGCATTGTTTTGTTCTAAGCCTTCTTAAAGAGTTGACCCTCTGTGAACCAAGTATTAGTGAATGCAGTAAAAATGCTAAGAACCAGATGACCATGCCCAATGTCAAAATAATAAGTGCTGTGCTGACACATTGCCAGTGCCGACCTTGCTTAGCCACAACGTTATTTTTGTCTACTTCCGGTCACTGCAGCAGTTGCACTTTGATTGCTTATTGAGTAATATATTAAGGTCAAGTAATTGCATAAAGCTTTGAAGCATTGTAAAGGCAGTCCATAAATAAAACTGATATTGATAACCTAGTTTTAAGAAGCTAATAGGTACGTACATGTATCTACAAGTTTCTTCCTCTATCTTAGCTTACATGTACACACATATATAATACATATTATTGCAACTTACCATGTCTATTGCTGCAATTAGTTACACGTTTGTGTTTTTATATTTTGCTTGTTTGGCTATGTAACACTTTACTAGTCATGAAGTTAGCCATTGACTTGAATATATTTACTCATGATTTTTACTCTTGACAGCTAGTTAAGGAGTTTGATGGTTAAAAGCTGGTCATATTTATGATATTGTTACGCTACACACCGAATCAGTTAAGATTAGTGCCAAAAACTTAGTTCACTACAGAGAATAGTTAGTTCCGCTTTGGCTTGCTGTAAACAAAACAAGCCTATTCATTTTTTTTCCATAGATTGAAATAAAATTTCTTAAATTTAATTTTGAATTGGCCTGTCTCAGGTGTTTTGGGAGTCTAGCAACTTTTGCACACAATTCAGCTAATATTTTTTTGGCACTAAATAAACTGTAGTTATACACTATGCACTTAACTTTTGGCCAAAATAACTGTGAATTGCTGAAAATGTTGTTGTCAGTGAACCTTAATAACTTTCAAGTCATAGATATGTCAAAATGTTGCATAGAGTATCGTATGATACAATTCTTATTTTGATTAAACACTTTGTTGCTAAAGTAGCTATGTATCCAGATAAGTTTTTATCTAAATCATACTTCTAAGTATAAGTATACAAAATATTAAATGTGTGCACAAGCAATGTTTGAGGTTTTATTATTTTGAGAATGTTAAATTGCTACCTTCCGTAAAGGCTGTCTCAAAACTTTAAACAATATCTCTTACTGAAACATTTCAAACTAAACTATTCAAAATTTATAGCTGAAATTTTAAGCAGGAATTATTCTCAGTTTACCTAGCATGCATATCCAATTAAATTTTCACACAGAATCAGGATAAAACTTTAAAAACTAGTTTCATGCACCAATCCTTTTACCTGAAATGTTCAACCCAAGTTTCATCTAATATTTTCCTGGTTTTTTGTATGGTAAAATACATACAATTTTCAAAATACCATCAAACTCTGACTCATCAGTTACTTGCAAAAAATCGCAATGTCTCTATTCAGTGATAGCAAGTTTTTGGTTTTAAACTTACAGACAAACCATAAAACTTCCCTCTAGAATCTCCTCCAATCAGATGAGGTGGTAGAAAACCAGTGTAGATGCCGTCGTTAGGTACAGAGTCTTTTCCTAAATAGATTTGAATTATGATCATATCAGTTTCAATTTACAAGTATGGAGCTTGGTTGACTTATTAATTATAGCTCTGTATTTAGCTTGGTTAGAAAAATTTTGAAAGCTGAAAATGTAGCTTTTTATGCTCAACTAATACACATTGTTTACTGCATCAAACATGCATAAATTTACGTTAGCGTAAGCTAGCAATAAATTATTTTCTCAAAAACTTTGCCAGTTTGAACTTGTTATAAATTATTTGAAGTTTAACCTCGCTGCGTATTCATGACCCTGATTCAGTTTTCACTATTGCAGTAACTTGATTTCTCATTATTAAAACTCTGTAAATGTAATTCAGTTAGTAAATTTAATGCATCATCAAAAAAACTAAAAATATCATAACACTAGTTAATGTGGAGTCTCACCAGTCCCATCATCATTGTGCAGAATCCGTGTTAAAGTGCCAGTCGGATCTTCGAGGATGGTGAATACAGTTAGTTCTAATACCGGTGAATATCCTTGAAATACTCCAATGTAAGCTATAAGCTACAATTGCAAGGCTACATTATAGCCCTAATTTATTAGCAATATTTTATTTTATAAAGGTAAGCTAAAAAGAGAAACAAACAAAAAAGCATATTATGGATTTTGAAAGTAAAAAGATTTTGTTTTGTCACAGTTTACTGGCCTACCACTTATTATAACAGTAATAATCACTGTAAGAATTTTCAGTTTGGTCATAATTTATAATATGTAGTTAAATAATTTTTAAAAGAAATTATAACTCTTTAACTTAGCTCTTTTGTTATCATGAGCAAGGTGGTACAGCTCGCCAAAGTGTTTGCGTATAGCCAAAAGTTGCGTGACACAGCTTTATACGTTCCGTACGAATCGTTTCTGATTAGTGAATAGTAAATTAATTACCCTGTCATGTCTGTAACTAAACTAAAGAAAACAGTTTTTTGCATAGATTGAGCCAGTAGAAAATATGTTTATAACTCATCTGGAGCATAAATTTGCTTTGCAGAACTTTATTTTTATCACGGTTTCATTTAGGCAATGACCGGCCTGTCAGAGGCGTTACAGCTACCAATGTTTTCATAAAGTTTAGATCTATGGAATTTGTGTGAACTTTATTGAATACCAGTACTATTGATAGTGATTAGTTTTACTAATAACGTTATAAGTCGTCTGAGGCAGACGCTCGTCATGGTCTTTTCAGAAATGGCCAAAAAAGCGTCTGCGCTCCTATTGCAACACATCTGTGATATTCTTCAGGGAATTGACTGAGGTAAAATTTATTGCTGATTAATTTGGTATTGAAACATTTTCATAGACAGTGTGATTTAAAATGTATGACAATTTACACGCGCCCTTGCCTAATATTAGGTTTTAACCATTATGGTGTTATGCTGTAATTATGTAATTAATTTGGTGGCGAAATAATTAATTGTTTTTAAATTCCTTAAAAAAAGTTGTGTATCTCATAGAACCAACAGAGATTTTGTCATTTATAGGCTAAAAAAAGATCAAATTTCTCTGGCTAATGTGCTCACTAATTTAAATTATTAATATAACAGCCCAATTGTTAAAACAAATTGCTGTTAGCCCAGTGTATTCAGGAAATAGAATTAAACAATCTCATCGTCTTTTTGTTGCAAGACGCGCTGTTTTTGAGAGATGATGTTTCACTAATCACGACACTGATACGATTGACAAGTTACAAGTTATTGTAACTTGTTATAAGTTACAAGACAATTGACAAGTTATTTTTTAGATTTCAAAAATGAACAAAATGGACAAATCTCTGTAACCTATTTATCTGCAAAATTGGAGTAACCTATTTATTTAAGGTTGACTGTCAATGGTTAGAAAAAACCTTTTCAACATTTTATACAATTTAACAAATACAAGTTTATTTTTCAAAAACCTCATGAATTTAATGAGGCTTGAAAACAAAATAAACCACTTTAAATAGGACTCACAAGCGTTTCTGAGACAGAGAAGTTAGGTAAGACTTTGCAAATAAAATGATTGTCTTATTCAAACTTACCTCAGTGCTCAAGCTGAACTCTACATTCTTAGAATTGACCCTAGTTTTAACCTCAATAGGTTGGATACCAGGAACTGGTGAAGAAGTCACAGTTATGTTTACAGATGCTTCAACACTTGGATCTTCTTTAGTGATGATGTAATCAACGTAATCTTCCTAAAATAAATGCTGCCATTTTAATATAAATTAAACCTTAAATACAGGTAAGTTTGGCGAGTATAACATGTTTTATGTTATTGCTGGGAACAAAACTTTATGTTGTAGTGTATTTTATTAAGGCGGTACTAAAATTACAGCAATTCAAAATAATGGTTCAATGCCAAAAGTTTTAGTTTCAATAAAATTAACAAAGTAAAATTAGATGTCCTCAAAACAAAATATGTAATCTAACTAAATATATGGTGGTATATGCAGAATTACAGCTGCTCTGCTACTTAAAAACATGACCGAATGGAGACACAAAATAGAGCTAGCACACTTTCTGCGTGTAAGCTCTGTAGGTACTTTTAGATTAAAATATCTCTAAAATTTGTTGATATACTATTTTGATGGTTTGTTGTTAAAACGTAAAAGGCTGATTTAGAAAAAAAATTGACAAATAAATAGTTACGCTACTAACAAAGAAACCCTCAAAAGTTAGGCATATTTTTAGTTGCCTTGTAACTCACTAGTTGACCTTCTATGACCACAATTGTGGTTTGTAAGTTTGTGTTCTCAGAGACGGTCACTATAAGATCTGTGACAATATCTATTTCAACTTTGCTATCGTATTTGAAGACCATTTTGGTGTTTAGGCCAATAGTGACATCAAAATATACTCTGCCTGCATAAGTAACTTCTCCAAATGGAATAACGATGGCATCATTGTTGATCTACAACAACCAAGCATCACATAGACCATTCAATAGCATTATATTTAAATATATCTTTACAATTGAAACTCTAACATACACTGTAACTACTTAGAAAACAGCTTGGTGCAATAGTAATAGTAATAGTAATAGTAATAGTAATAGTAATAGTAATAGTAATAGTAATAGTAATAGTAATAGTAATAGTAAAAGATGAACTTCTACAAGATCTTTTTAGAATTAATCAGAAGGTATGAGTATATTTGTATAATTTGCAAGTATATGTGATAATTGCCAAAATGTTTCAAGATTAAAATTGGTAAACTTTTCTCTCGGTTGCAACGCTCAAATCAGACGATAGCGCCTTTATGTCGACTATAGTTACAAAAAGACCAACAGAATAGAGACTCAAAATGCTGCAACTTGAACACAATAGTTGATAGCAATTATCTCAACGTTGTAAGGGTTTTAAACTATTTAAAAATTTGAATCTTTATTCCAAGTTTAAAAAGGATTTCCGGGTTTGAATGAAAGTTTTTAATAGATTTTATTAACTCATATAAAAATACAATGCTAACCTTTAACGTTTCAATTCAGAGCGCATGGTAATGAGACTCGCTTTCCATCAAAACTAACTTGAAATATTTGCTAACCGAAGTATAAACCCAAGACTTACCAGTGCAGCAATGCTCTCAGTTTGGCAAGATCTTGATGCAGTTTCTTCATAAAATGCTAGCAAACCTACTTGTCCTCTAGTATCACTAGCCAGATACTCCTTCCCTCCAGTTTTCTGTGCTTGATTTGTGAGGTAACCTCCTTGTCTGCAAAATAATTCTAAAAATTACCATTTTTTTGCATTGTGTAAAAATCAATCAGTAGTAATTTTTCTATAGAGCCCTTATTCATAATTAAACTCCTTACATATTGCTAACAGAATTGTAGCACCATGTATTAATGGTGTTAATTATTATAATACAGCAGTAATGTATTTTACTAATAATAATAAAGCTGTTTTGCAACATTGTTTATTTTGTTGGCTAATATTTAAATCCTGATTCTGTTTTTGTTGAAAATTTTCTAAGAAATAATACAAAAATTGTGTTCAACTGTAATACCAAAACAACTATGAGACTCTTGTTTAAATTTAATGTTTACTGAACTTACAAAATCAGAAAAACTTAACATTTATTGAATACATTAGCACCATAAACAATATTAACTATAATTATCTTAAAGTGCACCAGTTAATAAAGTAAGGACTCATGCAGCCAATAGTTAAGAAAAGTATAAATATCATCGGTGAAATTTCTATAATTTTCAAATATACCTATTTTAGGAGTACCTAAAACAGCTGTAAAACGTTAATTTGAAAATATATAAAAATTATTTTTCAGTATATAGAAATAAATTAAACAAAAGTAGAACAGATAACATTTTAAAGGGAAAAGGGTTGCTTTGGTTACAGCAAACCAAAGCAAAACTGGCTATTCACTGTAGTGAATTAGGTTTTTTGGCATTAATCTTAACTGATTCTGTATGTAGCGTAACAATAGCATAATTATGACCAGCTTTTAACCATCAAACTCCTTAACTAACATTAAAAATTAAAAAGGATGAATAAATATATTCAAGTCATTGACTAACTTCATAACTGATAAAGTGTTACATAGCCAAACACGCGCAATATAAAAACACAAACATGAAACTATTTGCAGCAATAGACATGGTAAGTTGCAACAATGATATAAACCCCCTATATGGGGGGAGGTGGTTTATATCATCGGTTGCAATAACATGTATTATATGTGCATGTTCATCCAGGCTAGGATAGAAAATGAAACACAAAGCTACACACCAATCAGCTCATCAGAACTAGTTCAACAATGCCAATTTTATTTACACACTGCCTTTACAATGTTTCAAAGTTTCATCAAATTACTTGACCTTAATATATTACTTAACCAGCAATCAAAGTGCACCTACTGCAGTAAACCAATTCAGTAGAAAAAACTAACGTTGTGCCCAATGCCGAGTTCAGTCTGGCAATTTGCCAGGATGGCTGCGCTTATTATTCTGACATTGGGCATGGTCATCTGTATCACAGCACTTTTACTGCACTCACTAATGCTTAGTTCACAGAGGGTCAACTCTTTAACAAGGCTTAGAAAGAGACAAGGCATTAATTATATCTGGGCAGTCACACCTCCTCAAAGTTGTTTTAGCCAATTCATTGCATTCAACCAATGATAATGCAAATTATTTTCTTTTTAGCCTAAACTTGCTATTATTATCTGGCATAGATGCAGTCTCATTCTGAAGAGAAGCAAACAGCAAAACCTAAATATTCATATTCATCCATTCTTCTAAGGCTTTTATAAAACTTATCATTGTTTGATTGCCCCAATAGAACCACATTTATTTTGGTATAAGGTATCATTTTAGGATTCATTTGATATGGTAGACATAAGTCTTGGCATAAGACAGCGCAGGTACTCTTTATATTAATCCGATATGTAGCCAAACTTTTGAACCACTTGTAAAAGTTGTTAGCACTCAATTTTGATTAAACAAAAATAACAACGAAAATGTAAAGCTTTAACTTTGACTCAAATAATTAATCATAATTTTTTTTAGAACATAAATTAGTTATTTATAAAAATAAATAAGTAAAAAAAGTCTTTTTATTAACATTTGATAATCCAAATTGATTTCATGGATACCATCTACTAGGAACTAACAGTTTGCTCGCAGTCAAAAGTTAATTCAAAGTTAAAAACTTTAGTGAGATAATGAAGAGTGTTGCTTACCCAAATAAGACAGTGTCTAGAGTGACTCCTTCACTAATTATTTTCGAGATTGAATCTTTAATATTTACTGCACCATCACTATGTAGAAGTATTCTTGTATTGCTGATGTCTCCTCCAGTGTACTGAGTGAGTATCTGAAATAGACTAAAGATATTAAGCTTTGATTCCCTAATTGACTGCTAGAATTCTCGGCGGCAATCTTGTGCAGCAAAACACCTGCGACAATAGGCTCAGCGGCTTATGTTCACACAAAACTGTGCCACTGATTATTGCATAAAAATGGTCGCTCGTGACTGTAGCTCTTCGCGAATGTTGAACATTGCTGAACTCTTGCGTTAAAGGTTGACTTGTAACACAATTCACATTACAGTTATTTGGTACAAAAATAATTACCATGTCTTACTCTGCTGTGTTGTAGGTGCAAAATATGTGGAAATGTAATTACAAGCTCTTAAAAGCTCAAAAACGAACAGTTAATCGCCTCCATCACAAAACCGCCATATATTAGAATCCCTCTCCCATTGCAAGTCCACCTTTAACCACCAGCAACTACTGGCAGTAATTGGCGTGTAGGTTCTCATTTCATCATCAATAGCCCTGCGATTTTGCCACCAGTGCTTGCGGTGTCTTTGAGAACCAGCCTTTAGTTACCAATTTGTTACAGTTACTCATGATTATGATATCAAGGTTTCCTCACATACATGGTTATTCAGTAAGTAGGGAAACTAATAAATGAAAGTTTACAAGATTAAATAATAATAAACAAACATTACAAAAATGTGCTGAAATATAAGTATATGTTTACTAGATTATATAAGAATTTAGCTACAATTAGCTCAAATGAGGGAGCTTTTTCCAGTCCCATGTCAAATTAATTTTCATTCTAGTACATTCTGTTCTGATTTTTGAAATGTCATGAAAAGACTTCATTTAATGTAAAACATGCATTCTTTATGAGCACTTCTGCGAAGCAGTTTTTTAATTTTTTGTCACAACAGAATTCTTGTAAATTAATATTTGGTTTTAACCAAAATGAAACTCGTTTTATGTTTATGCATGTAATTGCAGTCACTTGCAAATATTTCAAGTCAGCTCGAAATTTGCTGGTTTACTACTGCTTTGTTATTAAACCTTTACTGTCTGTGTTTGCAGCAATTTTAATTGTAGTCCTAATGTACATGTATAAAAGCAAGGTTGAGTAACTAAATACAACTTCTATAACATTTGAACCAGACACAATGGTGCAACTTTAATTCTTATTTGATGTTTTCTATAGCAAAAGTTTGATTTTAAAAGTACTCAAACATAACTTTAAAACAAATTTTTTGAACAATTGATAATTAATTTATGTTGAGGATGTCAAAACCATTTTGTTGCATCATTTTTATGCTGCTAATATAACACGTTATCCGATTTTTTACTTTTTTGCAACAATCAGTAAGGTTTTTAATGACAGTTTTTATATGTAATTTCATATGAAAGCAAATATTTGCTGTAGAAGTGACATTTAATTTTTCTTTGAGTGTGTTGAAACCAATTTTTATGATATTTTCTTCTATTAGTTTTTTCTTCCTTTCATATGGCTGCAGCTGCCAGCCATATCTTAGTGGTAATGCTGACATGATGGCTGGATATAGCATAGGAAAATTTGCAGTTAGATTCACTTCTCAACAATGCTCTTTGTGTGTGACTTGAAGAACTGCCCTACTGCCTATAAACCATGAAATTAATTATTAAACAACATTTAACCCCTTAGTCAACATCTCTGATAAAACGAAAGATGTCAAGTGAATTGCTCTCATGAAGTGGTTATTACTTTAAATAAACTTTTTAATCATCTCTTTAATGAAAGTTTACTCTAACAGCCAGTTTCCAACTGAGTAAATGTTTTAATGCAACTAGGTAACTATAACTTAGCCACAAACTTACTTCAAAATCTGGAAGAGAGACATTGAAAAATTAATATAAAGAACTTTTTGGTTAATAAGTGAAATGATTAACTTACTCGTTGGCATTCATTTATGCCAGCAGCAACATTTGTCCCATCCAAAGTGACTATTGGTACAGATGCTTTAAGGCTCTCTCTTACTGTATCGCTAGTAATTTCTGTCATATCTGCATTCAAGGTGACAGAATCATAAAAGGAGACAATTCCTACTGCGGTTCCATTTCTCAAAGTATTGAGTATATATAGTTGAACAGCTTCGTACATGGTAGTTATTCTGTTACCAATCTGTAAAATACATTTATAAGTTATGAACAATTGTGAAATTACTGAATATTGAAGTGAAAGGCTACTGGTACTATACTTATATCTATATCGAAGATAAAGTTGTTCGACTTTTTGCATTCTTCTGTGTTCTTGCATAAGTTCATTTATTGCTGATGAAATAAATAAACACCTAACCATGGAGTGCAGCAGGTTAACTGTACATGTATGACATTTCAATCTCTGATTCACTCTACTACCGATCTGTTTCCCTCTAAAATTGGGGCTTCCATATATTCGATAAAAACTATGGATGACGGGCGATATTGGCAGAGGCCGACTTTTCTAATCCGGTCAGCAATATTTAATAAAACATTTTGTTGTTAAATTGTTTAAGTTAATGAATGAAGGCATTTATTTTTTCAACAGAAAAGTAAGTTTAATGGACACAGCTTTAGCAAAAACACACTGTGCACTGATAGCATTGAGCTGAAGTGAGGAGTGCGTACAACGATATTTGATGAGATATCTAAGCGGATACACACTTTGTACTGATAGCATTGAGCTGATGTGGCAAGTACTTACAAGCATACTTGGTGAGATGTCTACGCAGATACACACTATATCCTGAGAGCACTGTGCCACTTCTCCTGTTATGTAACCTGAAGAAGAAGTGACAGTAGACGATGCTGTTGCAGTACTGACTGTGGTTGTTGATAAAACAGTTGATGTTGAAGTAATAACAGTTGCTGGAGAAACTGTAGATTCTGCTGTAATTTTACTTGTTTCAGTTGTAGTGGCAGAAGTTGTTGTTGTTCTGGTTGTTGCAGAAGTCGTTGTTCTGGCTCTTGTAGAAGTTGGAATAGTTGTAGTCAAAGTAGAAACGGGTTGAGTACGCACTATTCTAAATTGTGGATCAGGTAAATCGGTGGAGTTTCGAGAGATCTGGTAATTTTCAGCTACAATAATATTAGAAATATTATTCTAAAATCTCAAAATGATTGCTTATCAGAATATACTGTAATATCGTAATTAAAATGGCTACAACTGAAGGTTTATTGTTGATTCTATAGCCATGATGGAATATTAACAGAATAGTTTACCAAAATCATTTAACTCCGACATGACATTCCAGGCGCTTCGTCCTTGACAGTTAGCATTTTGTAGATTGCTTGCAAGAACATTGTGAATGGCTTCAGTTTCATTGTCTGTGCAAAAACCTTTTACCTACATAAATAGTAAAATTTTAATAACATTTCATGTTCATTCAGCAACTAACAATGCATAAAGTGCGAACATTAAAAGTTTTTGTCAATTATTTTTTGATGAAAGCTAGCCAAAGCATATCAAAAATTTTAGTGTAATATTACATTAGGATTTAAACATTGTCTCAAAATGAATAGAAAATATTTATAAAACATAAAAAGCTATACCTTTATGAATATGTCTATACCTACTCAGAGTCATATACAACAGTCTATCGGCATACTAATTATTTATCGTACCATCAAGCTGAGTCTTTTTTATTGCAAATTATCCATTGCTTGAATTGCATTAGTTGGCATGTTTGAACACTAGCAAAAACCAACAAACTTTAAATTAGCTAACTAAAATTAAAACAATTACCAGAAACCCTCAAAAAGGTACTGGCTATTATATTCATCACTATTTGACCATAAGCTATAAGCAATGAGAATAAGTTGAAACAATCTGTGTACTCAAGTATCAAAGTAAAATTTTGTATCTTTGATACAAAAGTATTAAAGATACTTTTGTGTCAAAGATACAAAACTATTATTATTTTCTTTTTCAATTATCTTACTTAGCACCGGTAGCAAACTAACCGGTCTGTACATAGAGCAAATTTTATTTGAGTTTTTTTTAAACAAGGGTTTTACTTTAGCTATTTTCATTTTACTTGGTACTTGAAAAGTTGTTAAGCTGGAGTTTAAAATGTCAGCGCAGCAGGAGCAATAGCTTCTGCCGCATCATTAACTAATTTTTTATGGAATGTTGTCAAATCTAGTTGTGTTGGCTGGGTTAACCTTTTTTAGAAGCTTGGTTACATTATTGATGCCGACTTTCAATAATTTGAGAGTTAAACTTTATGTTGATATCCTTTGCGTTAGCTCTCCTAGATTAAAATTACACTTGTCAAAATTTTGTGCCAGTGACGGACCAATAGAAGTAAAATAGTTATTAAAGATGTTGGCTATTTCAATCTTTTTCGTCAGTCTTTTTCATCATGCATTATGGATTTTGGGGCTGATGATAATTTAGTTTTGCCAATCCCATTATTTAAGTTTTGTCAGAGGTGTTTAGACTCAGAAGCACCTTTTATTAGGAATTCAAATTAATTTTTTATATCGAAATTTTAACTTTGAGGTAAGTGGTGAGTTGAGTGTTTGAGAGGAGAGGTAGTCTGCTTTAAAATAAGCTTGTATATATGAGCTGAAATCTAGGCTCGTATTTAAGCAACTTGAGCAACCGAACAGATTGAATCTTATTGTTAAAATAACTGTAAGTCTAATCACTCCCTTTTAAAGCTAAAAGATATTCAACTGGAAAGCCGCGTCCACAATTTTTCTTCAAAATACTGTAAAACATCTAATTAAATGCCACCTTTATTAGTCGCCACACAGGTTAAAAGTTGAAAAACAGAGCGCCACCATTTAATTGATTATCACCTCCATTTGACTGCCACTTTGACAGTTTTTGCTTTTTACAAATCCATGATAGCAAGTGATCAGAACAAAAGTGTCCACAAAATTGTACTGGTAATGACTCGGTTACATAAATAACAATTAATTATTTTGATGTTTCTGCTCATATCAAAGTCCATTTTCCAGCTTGAGAGCTTTTTGGTATTTTTGTTAAAGTTTTGAAAGTATGACCATAGAAATTAATAATAACTGTATCAGGCTAATAGTAGTTCTTTGTTCAACGGAGTTTTGATACTTCGACGTATATGAAAAATGATTAACACTTATCATGGACCGACTAATTTTAGAGTAAAGACTGTGCTGAGAGAACATCTGGCTAAAGGTTTTTTGATATTTATACGAAATGCAACGCTTAAAAGTTTTGCTTCACTAAAAGATTATTTGAACACTAATATCAACTAGTTCAGAAGTTTGAAAGCAAAAATTGTGGTCAGGTATTGAACAACCAAAAGATGTTCCTTCCATCAAAAGCAACAATCAGAATGCAACTGGCCAAAAAACGATACAAATATTTTTGTTTCAAGAATTTTAATTTTCGTTTCTGCATGTATTACATGTACCAGTATGGTTTGTTTATGTCACTTATTCATGAATATGTATTTGTAGCAATTAATCGAGTATTATTTTGTAACTTATAAATTTGCAGTTTTCTAGCATAATATGCTAGAAAACTGCAAATTTATAAGTATCCATTGTAAGCCAAGTGAAGATAAATGCAAAGATGCTATCAAATAATATTATTATTTGATAGCATCTTTGCATTTATCTTCATTTGGCTTACAATGGATTGACGCATATAACTCTTTTTCTATTGCACATAAAAAGCCAGTTTTACTTGCAAACTGTACTAAACATATCAATAAAGTCAATGAGCTTTTATGCAAAATTATTAAATATAGTTATAAAATGAAATTATATCTTTATATTTGAATGAAATAAAAAGTTTAATCTTAAACAAATTGCAAAGCAGGCGCAGGCTATGATATCATAGCAGGTTAATTGAAAAAAATAAATATCAACTGGTTGAGATTATTCTTGGCTTTCCAATGCATAATTACTTACAGATCTTTGACAAGTTTGATGTAAGTTAACAGATTTATTGCATTGGAAAGGGCTAGTGTAGACCAAAATATAGATGACAATTGTGTCACTGTTAAAATGGTTAAATTTTGCTTTCCAAAAATTCTGACTAGCTATTTGAAAAATAAAACTCTAGCCTATATTTGAACAGCACCTCCATTTACCCACCACTAGAAAGAACCATCTGGAAAACAGAGCGCCGTGGCATTCAAATAGGCGTTTTACGGTAATATATCATTTTACATTTGGAAAAATTATTTTATATAATTACTGGTTATTTGGAAGTGTGCATCTATTAAAATAATTCACTTTTTCAACTTTTGAACATAATCTTACGTACCGAATCTTCATACTCAAATGCCAAGAGTGATGCTGATCCTTGTACACTGCTCACAACGAAATCACATGGTGGTGGTGGTGGCAAAAAACTTAGGTCACAGTCGCTTAGATCTTGAAAGCCAAAGAAGACGTCTTCAACACATCTATAATTTAATATTTTAGTAGCATAAAGCTGTATATATAGTGCATAAAGAATATACTACATATGAGGTATGAAGTTAGGATAATACTTTTTGAATTGAACTATTATTTCAAAGTTTCTTTTTTATATTACAATCTTTACTATAATAAAAGTGTTGTATTTGGATGTTTACTCTATACATGTATTCATTGGTAAATATCAAACATGCTATAATAACACAAGGTATTAGTATTTAATATAAGTGCGTGCACTGTCAAACTGACTGTAATCTCTCAGTACAAATATAAAAAATAAGATAACTGCTAAGCATATATGGTGCGATAACTATGACATACAAACATATGTATAAAGTATGAGAGAAGCTGACTTTTACTTATATAGAACAAAGGGCTGTGTCTATTTATCTGCTAGAGATAAAACAAAGAATGGCTATGAATTGCAGTCTGAAACTGAATCTGAACTAGCAAAATTCAGATTGATGGCTCTCTAACATTTGGCATTGCCACTTGATTTTATAAACAAAGCAGGTGACTTGATTTCCAGCTTACTAAAAAATTTCTTTCAATTATATTACTAATCACCATAATGTTATTATACCACCAATTGGCTGAAATCAATTATTATTTGATCAACTAGGTAAAACCCAAAGCACAAGAATAATTTGCGCATGTTTTACTTTCAGATCACCCTGCTTTTCTAGATCAAAGAATGATATCTACCATATTAATTTAAGTCTTGTTTTTCTATCAATTGTTAGATCTCTCAAAACACTAAATGCTCTAAAGTTAACTTATTTATTGGCTTACACTTAGTTATGTTACACTTACATGCAAAGCAAACATTTTAAATACTAAATATTGTTAAAAATTTAATAACATAAACTCAGTTATAGAGACTTATTAACCCTTTGACTGGGTAACAGCCCCGCGGAAACAACCGCAATTTGCATAATTTATTTTTTGAAAATACAATAATTACGGAATTCTATGAACATGCATAGCTCAAACCGAAATTTATTTCTATTAATAAAAAAACTTTTGTACATAAAGATTAATTTACATGTGTACTACTACAAAAAAGCTATGACTATGTACAATTGTCTATGTATGAAATACTTGAAAGCATTGCTTCAGCAGAGTCCAATGCCACAGCATAGCCAACGCCAGGAGCATCGTCATAGTCCAAACTACCATAATGATCACTTTTCTCTGTATATTTAAAGTTTTCAGAGTTTACATCACTACCATCAACTGAATTATTATTATACTGATCATAAAAAAGATCACTAGTGATCACGGGATCAAATCAATCTTAAATTCTTCATGAGTTGACGGGTTTTTCCAACTTCGACTTTTTCAAAGAAGTCGCGAATTGTTTAGCTTTCAGCACAAAGCAAGGTCTCTCAGATGATCGTTCTATATTGTAATTCATTGACCAACATCTTGTCAATAATATTTAAGTCTTACTAGCGTTTATATCTTTTAATTATTGTTACTATCGACAGCTTTATAAACAACTACCAAAGGTGACATAAAAGTCGTTTCCCTACAGAACTGATAAATGACATTTTGGTCGTTTTCCCAGCCAGAGGGTCAAAATCCAGACTATGAGAATTTTCCTATAGTCAACTTTGACACATCAAGCTTTTTCAAAAAAAAGCTGATGTGCCGATATAAGCTAAATGATGTGGGTTGTGTTTTAAGCTGGAATTGCGTTATTCTAATCATAAAAAATAGCTCACGTGACCAACCTTATAGTAACAGAATACCTAATCTGTATATAAATCTCTCATTAGAATGTCTAGCTTTAGCGATAAAGTTTTAGAAATAAAAAACAATCTTTGTATTGAATTAAAACTTTTGAAATTTAAATTGCAACTCTGCTAACAAGTTTGTGCAACCACAAGACTAAGCCGTTCTTATCATAACAATTTCTTTTATCATATAGTGTATATTCTTTTTGCAATTGCACAGGCTAAATGTGTACTTTTTATTATTAATTACTACAGTGTGCCATCAGGTTACGATGCCCTTGTTTAAAGGTTTGTTTGCTTTTCTATAAAACTTTTCTAAAACTTTTTTTTCCATGTGAGCGCAGTTTTTTTTACTTTTTTCTTGCCATATGATATCAACAAAAATTTTTTTCAAAATTAAAATTTGACAGTCAATGTACTGATTACGACGAAATAATAAAAATGTGGATATTCAATTGCCAAAATTTAAATATTGACCATGGTATATATAACTCATGAAGGAGATATACCTTATCACTCTCTCAGTTCAGTGATATTCATTATAAGTCATAAGAAAATCAAATAAGAAAACAGATGGGCGATGAAGTTTTAGCCAATGACAAAGTTGAGGTTTAGTTAGTAAAATATATACTAAAACTAAGCTGTAAGTATGTGTTTAATAAGCTAAATTTGTTTAAGTTATCTACGACATTTATGTTATATATGTCTGTCTCAAAGGTAAAAGCTCTTCACAATATTTACTGCCCGTATTACAATTTAATGTTACATTTTTTTGCCGATCTTAACAACTGAATACACTAAAGTTTCTGTAGGTAACCATGGTTACATTTGCTATGGTTAACATAAAGTTTTGTTGTTAACTTTTAAAGTGTACAGTACAAGCATAAAATTTTTATGGTTTTCAGAAGGTTTGTTCGCATTAAATAATTTTATGGGATTCACTACCAATCTATACAATATTCTCGCCTTACGATGCTAGATTTAAAACATCTTAATATCATATAATTGTATACCAAATAATTTTTCATTGAGTCATCCATTCATTTTTCATTCATTTTTCAACTTTGAAGTCATTTTATTTTTTCTCTTAATTTATTTCAACAAAACACATATTCACGATAGGAAATTTAAAATATACAGTTGTTTGAAAAAACTTACAGTTGTTTTAATTTTTCTCTTAAATTTTATGAACTGCGCAAAAAACATTTCTCATGATATGTAGTGTTAAAGTTAGAATGGTAACTGCTGTTATATGTGAAATAAAATAAATTTTCAGTGCAAAACCTTTTATGTTATTCGTTTAACATTTTTTTCCAAAATACGTAAATTTAAAATAATAAAATCTCCACCCATCTTTTCGAAACTCTATATATCGATTAGTCATGACAACCTTTTAGATTGTGTAAAACTGGCAAACGTACTAATCATAATAAAGCACGGTCTAATACTGCATTGTAGTAAACTAATAATTTAAAACTGTTTGTTACTTACCCTTGTGGTATTAGGCTCCCCTCTTTTAGATAGAACTTAGATGTTTTGGTGTCATTGACTGAAACATTTTCATCAAACAAGCCCCACTTCAGTTTGCCAAACTCTTTGACTATCCTTTTGCCTATAATTTAGAATAATAATCTCTTTTATATAGCAAACATCTATAAAAAAAACTAAGTTTAATAAAAACATGAATTAGGTGTGAATTATTTGCAATTTACTGAAAAACACAAATTTGAGTCATGAAGGCTGAAAGTTTCTCAGAGGCCTTTAAATACAACTATAATTTTATTTGCAAATAAGGTTTACACAAATAATTACACTAAAGATATTCAACTGCTTACTCATGGTAAATGTAGAGTTGTATAAATTGAAGGTTGCTACAGTCATGTTTAACGTAGATATATATATATAAAAAAAAATTGTTTCCTCACCCCGGATACCCGTATGGGTGGTAAATTCTGCTCTAACTCGGGTCTCCTACCAGAAACCTGGGAGTTTGAGCACTCGCCTCAAGATCTTAGCTGTTCCCAATAGCGCACTTTTCTGCAACTCAACTGAGTTGATTGTTGTTGGTATTTGGGCAAGCCACATTTTATGCACCAGTGTTATTGCGCCCAGTGCCCCAATGACTACTGGGATTACAGTTGCTCTTACATTCCAGCATTTTTCAATTTCTTCTCCAAGAGGGAGATATTTCTCTACCTTTTCTTTTTCTTTGCTGGCTATATTGTAGTCATTGGGTACTGCTATATCTATTATAGTAGCCCTCTTGTTTTCCTTGTCTACCACCACTATATCTGGTTGGTTTGCTAGGACATGCTTGTCAGTTTGGATGTAGAAGACCCAGAGGATCTTAGCGCGGTCATTTTCATTGACCTTACCAGGAGCTTCTCACCAGTGTTGTGGTTTATTAAGGCCATACTCATCACATAGGCTTCTATACACAACACCTGCGACATGATTATGCCGCTCAGTGTATGCGTTCCCTGCTAGCTGCTTGCATCCACTGATGATGTGTTGGATGGTCTCAGGTGCATCTTTGCACAGTCTGCATCTAGGATCGTCTCTAGTGTGATAGATTTTCGTTTGGAGTTGCCTTGTTGGGAGCACTTGCTCCTGGGCTGCCATGATTAGCGACTCTGTATTGGCCGTTAGGTTTCCTTTGTTCAGCCACATATATGTCTGGTGAAGATCGCCAACCTTAGATATTTGTTGGTGGTAAGCACCATGAAGAGGTTTCGTGTGCCAGTCAATTTCCTTATCATCAGAGCATAGGTCCGTTGTAAAAGCAGCCAATTGAAATTCAGCTAGCAACTTATCTGAGATAGATCTTATATGAGCAACTTATCTTACTTATATATATATGTATATATATATATATATATATATATATATATATATATATATATATATATATATATATATATATATATATATATATATATATATATATAGGTAGAGAAAACGTAGAGGTAGAGAAAAGGTAGGGAAATATCTCCCTCTTGGAGAAGAGATTGAAAAATGCTGGGGTGTAAGAACAACCGTAATTCCAGTTGTCATTGGGGCACTGGGCGCAATAACACCAGCGCATAAAATGTGGCTTGCCCAGATACCGACAGCAATCAACTCAGGTGAGTTGCAGAAAAGTGCGCTATGGGGAACAGCTAAGATTTTGAGGCAAGTGCTCAAACTCCCAGGTCTCTTGTAGGAAACCCGAGTTAAAACAGAAATTACCACTCACATGGGTTAACCGGGGTGAGGAGACAATTATATATATATATATATATACATGTATATATATATACACATATATATATATCACTTGACATGCATATATCAATTAGATTAAATCCTCCATATAAATAATTTATATATAAAGTATTATTTTATCTATATAATATATAATATAAACATATGTATAGTAGACGCACCTATAAAATATACCTCTTATAACATAAATGCCAGATAACGTAAAGAATTTATGAAAAGTTTTTGCTTTATACAACGTAAAAAATTCCATATAAGGTAAAGTGTCAAGTTGGGCAAGTTCCCAAATTTGATTTGAATATTAATCTATCTCGCCACACTTGCCAAAAAACGATGCGTGTATAGTGTTGTACCTATTACATATATAACTTTTGCAGCATTTTAGTTCATTGTGATAAATCGTCAAATGTGTCGACAAAACAGAGAATAGGGTAGCTGCTTAATTATTCATAAATACAAAGGCGATTGGTGCAGGTGTTACAGAGTCAGTCTACCAATATGAATGTCACGAGTTGGAGTATTTTTTTTCAAAAACCTTCGTCAAAAGATTTGCTTTTTCTTAACCTTGATTCTCTGGAAGTAGATAGCCAAAGAATAGGTCAAACATGCAAATTTTTTAAATTAAGAATTTTTTGCTTTTTTGCTTTATTGCAAATGTATAAAATATTTGTTGCTAATTTTACTTTGCAGAATAGACGTTGCTATTTAGAAAAAAATAAGCAAATCATTGTAAATGAATGTCAAAGATATGCGCTCGCCATCAACTTATTGTAAAAAATTATTGCACTCATGGTCTAGAAAACCAGTGAGATTGATCAGAAAAAAGAGAAAAGTTGTTGAAGCGCACCAATAATACTGCAGTTGCAGTACAGCCCACGAACTAAAAAAATCAAGTCAGGTTTTTCTTTTTACATGGCCTAAGGCCAAATATTACTTTCTGCCAAACACTTGAGTAGACAAGATGAGAAGTAAAGCTCTCAGCGTGTCTACTCATCATAATGCATAACTTTTGTTGAGGCCTTTTGAACTTAGCAAGAACACATGCATCTTTTACTAGGAACTTCGCCCATAATCTTATTTGTCAAGATTTTAATCTTTTTCCAATAGCTAAATTTAGAGCTTCATAACTGTGTTAAAGTAGCTAAGTAACGCCTTACTCGATAAACAGTTCAATATTTCTGCACATTGATTACTATGTAGGCTGCGCACATAAATAAAAACATGTCGACACATTTTTTATTCTACTCATAGTTTAGAAAATAAAATATATAATTTTAAAGTGTGTTGCTTTTATCTTCTAGTGCAATTATATTAGAAATGTTAAAAAAGCCACTTAAAAAAAATTTGTGAGTATTTCTTTACTATTTTTTCTGGTCGTTCGGTGTTATTTTTGCAAAAGAATAAAATACGCAAGCAAGATGAGAAGTGAAACTGCATAAAACGATGCAGACTATAAAAAAACGAGAAAGTATTATGAGAGAAGCTAAAACTTTTGGCATAGTAAATCAGGAAGTACTGCAGTAGTATTTGAATTAATTATATACCACCACATATCAATTGTTGATCCACAAAAAATGGTTGGTCCATATCAGCGTAATAAAGCTCACACGAAAAAAATAAAATTGTTGCAAAAAACCATCTTAATGTAAAAAAACCTTTGTGACTAAATCGTTATCTAAATTCAAGTGTGATTAAAATTAACTAATTCTATTCGCTGTTTTTCAATGTTCAGAAACTTTTAATACAATGTAAAAACCATATTAAAATAGAGTGGTTGTTAAATTATGATTTTAAAGTAATGCTCAGTTCTTTGAAGACTATAATAAACAATAGATCTGCCAAGTATAAAATCAATAGCAGCTGCGCATTCAAAACTAGCAGTAAGTTACAAAATACGGAATATAAGAAATGTAGTTTTTGATATATTACTGATTACATACCGTATGACTAGCAGTTGTAGTAGTTTGATAGTTGACTAAATTGACAATAGTTTGCCCCACTACTAAAATTGAAGCAGTAAGATATATTGCCTATAGATTACGGCGTATTAAAATATAATTGTATATCTTGTAGAGAATTGAACTAAAGAATTTTCACTTGATCAGCATCTATCTTAACTAAACTTACGTGGCTTATATTTCTTGTCACTCGTAGGCTTCTTGGTTAAATAATCAGGAGTAAGGTGAATAAAGTCTCCTTCTTGTCCACAACCTCCAGGTTGAAGAGTGTACGGTTCATCTCCATAGGCAAGGTTAGCCTCAGCTACTACTACTCTTGCCCTTTTTACGGTCTCATCTTTAGCTGGCTTAAATTTAAAACCAGAGCTAAGGCTCATGTGTAAACTGCATTGTTGTTTCAGCTTTACATGTATGTATTTTCACTATTTTTAATGATGTTGTCGGCTTTTATATTTGATTTTTTCAAATGTATATTGTAAGTACTAAAAATTCCAATTACAGTGTTACATTTAAAATTTTTAGATATTTAGATTTTCAAGAAACACAAATATGTCATTTTTTATATTTGAATGGAGCTGTAGCTAAAGCTACTAAATTCTTAAAAAGGAATTATTTATTCAGCAAACCACTTGAAAATATTTCATCATTTTTGATAGAGCAAAATGGATCTACTCAAGTTTCAAAAGAAGGCTACATTTTTTTGCTCTGCAATTTACCTTGTACTTGCAGTACTGCAATACACAGACAAATATGTGTAACAAGTTTGCTCAAATTTTTTAAGACGTTTTTGAGTGTAAAGATGATTTAGCACACGCCTCAAAGTATAAAACAAAAATTAAAACATCAGCGCTGATTCATATGCACTTGTGTTAGTAGAAATTGTGCTTCTTTCATAGGTTGATCTGATTGTGTTGTCTGCAAAATTTCCTCGCAGCACACCAATTGAGAAATTAGAATTTTTAGCCATAAATTAAGATCGCGTTTGAAGAATTTTATTGCTGATACATTTGATTTGTAAGTCTCGACAGCTCTCACAAAAATATGTTTATCAGAAAATGCCTTTAACGCTCTTCAAAATGATTTTTAATTTTAGCTTTGCTCGACTTTTGGTAAAATATGCAGAATATGAAATTAAATAATATTTTGATAGATTCAAAATAAAGCCATATGTTTCCTTAAACTTTTCATTTTTTATTTAATAATTAAAGTTTTTGTTTAGCAAATTTTAACTTTGTTGTTGACTGTCTCAAATTTGCCAAAATTCCTTGGCAGACAGAAGTCTATCTAATTGCTAAATACTACCAAATTTTACAACTTGAGATTTAGAGCATTACAAGCAGTTTTTAATAATTTAAATGTAATAATTAGTATAAAGTACATAATTAAATATAATACCAGTTAAGTATAATCTTTTTAGTTTGTTTACAAAACTTAAAATAAGGCTGACTGATTATTGAGCTTTTAAATACTCCCAATGTTTTTATTATGATATTATAGATTTAGGTAACTCAAAATATATTATACATGTATTTAATTATTTTCTAACTTTTGTGATGCAATCGGTAGATTTTATAATACCTTTATCAAATACATAATATACCGATTATCAAAAGAAATTATTTCTACTTGGCTTGTAGATAATATGTGTACTTCCTTTTTTAAATTTCTGCTATTTGTCAAATTGTTTGCTTGCAACGCTGTGTTGTTTTACAAGTTTTTATTAAAAGCCTTCAAAAATTATTGTTACATTGTCAGAAAGTTAAATCTTTTGCTGCAATAAAATTTTATTGATTTAAAGATTTTAGTTTAAACTGCTAGAAAAATAATGTTCAGTTATCTAATCTTTTGTAGAAAACTAAAAAAACTAATTAAAACAGATTTTTAAGTAATTTTAAGCATATTAAAATTTTAAAGTTTTAGTAACTATTTTGTTACCAAATTATCAGCTATTTGTTTGGTTATGCTTTTAATTAAATAAAAATGCAATTGCATAAGCAAAGCAAATTTTTTTAGCATATTCATTACGAGTGAGAAAAAATCGGTCCACTATTATTTATGATAAAACGTAATTGGCTATTAAATGCAAATTTAAAACTCTTCCTACCAAGTGCTATTTTTTTTCACCCCTTATGATTCTTATAATTTTTCAACAATTTCAATAAGCGTGTGCAATAACAAGCTTGTTCTACATAATGTTAGTTCTCTACCTTATATATATCCTTTCAAGTTTGAACTGTAATGCGCAGGAAAGAGTAGGGATAGTTTAGCAAGTATTTTAGTATCTGTATTCGTACAACTTATGCTGATTAAGTGCTGATGAGCAACTTGTAGATTGTGTTCGTGGTAGATATTCCTATTTTGTATTTGTTTAAGATTTTTTGTTGTGAAAAGTGTCAAATTTTTGAGTCTCCCATAAAATCTTTTACTGCAAATATACTTTAACATGTCATTTTGCAAAAAAGCTCTATATTTTCATGACTCACACAATTTATTTACTTGTATTTCACTTCATTTTATTTTATTTTAATTTTATTTTTATTGTTCTATAATCTGTACAATATAAAAAATGTTAATTTAAAAAGAAAACATAAGTAAATTATTTGTTGGCCATTGAAATAAAGTAAATGCGAATCAAAGGCGAGAACGGTTAATCAGTATTTTTTAATGCTACAACTACGTATGAGCCATGGCGAGCCAAAAACTTTAGTTTTTTTAATTTAATGCATAAAAACTTGACTAAAATAGTTTTAACAGAAATAAAATTTCTCATTTGACTTTAAAAAATAGTTTTTCATTATTGCGGCAAAACTAGCAAATTGATACCTGCAACCAGGTGCTGTTGTAAGTCCAGCTTTCAGGAACCACAACAGTAAAGTTCTTGAAGTAGAGTCTGTTGTTGGTAGCAGTAAGTAAGACTTTGGAAGCCTCAGAAAAGTATGCCTAAAATATAAAAAAAGACTCAAAGTTTATACAAATCTATTGCTAGATAACTTAATTATTATTTGCTAAAATTTTTGCAAAGAAATTTAATTTTAAGTTTAATTTAAATCTTCAGAATATGTTGTAGATTTAAGTCAAGCCTTTATGGTTGGTGGGCTGACTCACAAAGACAATGATTTCTGTTTCTTTTGTTTTATTATTTGAAGAAACGTTTTTTGTTAAATATAAACAATTTCTAACCTAGTAAGATGACTTGCACAACTAATCATTGTCTCTTTTGATGGTTCAATTACAATTGATCCACAAGAAACTATGAATAATTTTAATCAGTAACTTTGAGATTTTTACTATAATAATAAAGTACTCACCGATCCGTTAGTTCAAAAGTAACTTTTGGCATTAACTTGGCATGCTTCTGTCATGAAAATGTTTGGTAGTGTTCTCATGTTTTCTAGTAGAGAAACACACCGCCAGGCATAGTTCTTATAAGCTACCTTTGGTGATCCTAACACTTATCAAGGGCTTCTTCAGGAACTGTCAGATTAACCCGAAGGGATGCATTTTGCAACACGTCCAGTCTGATAGAGACTGGTAACCATTTCACTTGCCTAATGGGTGAAGGACAGGTGAATTTTTAATGTGCCCGTGTTGAAGATACACGAGGCTTCCAAGTTATGGTCTAGATCCAAAAAAATCAGCAATTCAGGGTTGAACTTGCTGAGAGCTTTTTGTCAGATCAACATTAAGAAGGGCTTGAACCATCAACCCTATAGTTGATAGTCAAAGACACTACCACTAGACCACCCTGACACCCTGAACACCCTGTCTGTTCAAAACTAACGCAAAAAGCACAAGGAAAAAACTCACCCCACATGGGAATTGAACTCAGGTACTGGGATTCACATATGAGTTCTCTAAACCACTCTACCAAAAACCACTAAGCGGCTACACAAATTATGCATTTACCGAATATTCAAGCCAATCATACTAGTGTTACATAATTTGAGAAGTTTTTAGAATTCAAAGCATTGAGTGAGCATGAAGGTCTCACTAGAGAGCTTAAAGTTTATCAGTATGCTTCTTGATAGAAAATAATTATTTTTCCAAATTGTTTACAGCCTTTTTACGATTATCTGCAGTAAAAGTGGTTTCAGATTTTAAACATTGCTATAGAAGTTTCTTAAAGCTAAGGCTTCATACACCTTCTAAGCTGATTTATGATCCACCATACAGTTTTATACAGCATACTGTTTTATACAGCTTCTAAATTGATCAATGAACCACCATTACTCCTGCACATCATTAACATTATCAACAATTGTAAGACAGCCAGATATTTATGTTAATTTCTTAAACTATTACTTGTTGCTGACTAGAATTCTTAATTTTTAATGCTGTCATGTGCTATAACTATAAATTACCTTAAGCTGTCGTTAGCTTTGTTGAAAATTATTGTAGAACTCAAGCTTGTTATATCAATCATCATATTTGACTTCATCTGAGACCAAATAATGCAATATATGTTGCTAATTTTACTTAATTAATATAATCAATTAACATAATGACAAAGTTGCTGAACAAACAGTCAGGCTGCCCTCAAGTTGTGCTAGGATAAATATATTTACACGAGTTTTCTTAAATAAATACTAATTGGGAGTTAAGCTCCCTTTGTACTGTTTTTTCGTTCGGAATGCAACTCCTTATGTACTAATATTAGTAGACTTTATTATTTGTAAGTTTGTTCTGTTTCCAGTTTTGTGCTTGGTCATACACTAATTGTAATAAAAATTGACATGCATTCTCATGCTAGGCATCTGCTATGCATTAAATAGAAATACCATCTATTTCTCATGGGAAAGCAAGTCACTAATTATTTGGTGTTGAGTAGAGAATGGACATAAATAATATGTATTCTGCAGCAGTTGATCAACAAATATCTAGATTTCCAAATAAATTTTCTCATATTCTTTTGAGCATAGCACTGTTAGAGGTCAAAAATATTACTTTGTTTCCATGCTCTACCTTTTCTATTGTTTGATCATGCAGCTTGAATTACATAGAATAAGTAGCTGCACATATATTTGGCAATATTTAAAGATAACCGATTGGTGTAGATGTTGGAGTGTTAGTCTACTAATCTGAATGTCACGTATTGGAATCTGTTAAAATTGATAATTCATCGTAACTTCTAACCGTGGCTTCAGAAAAACAAATGAACAGACAGTCACCATTCTCATGATAATAATTCAATTTTTTTTTAATTTAAATTATTTTAGACATGTATAATGTTTCTTTTTAAATTTTTTCTTTTTAGCGTAGACTTTGTTTTCTAGAAAAAATTAAAAAGATACATTTAAACTGCCATTTTAGTTGTGCACGAACCTTAACTTAATATAATTATTATTATCCTGAACTCTAACAGGATCAAAAAAAGAAAAGTTGTCAATGCAAGCCAATAATTTAATGACTGCACATTAAATTACTTAATTAAAAGTTTAAGTTACTGTAAGTCACGAAATAAGAAAATTAGGTTTAATTTTTTTCTGTTGAGTGAATTTATTACACTCTAGAAGACTTAGCTCTAATAACATTGTATTAATTGTATAAATATTAATTAGGTATAACTATGTTGAAAATTGATTAAAAGATATCTAGACTTTCAAAAAGTGTTTAAAATTCTTTTATGCACAGTATTGTGAAGATAAAATAACATTGTATTTGCTTTCTTTTTTTCTAAGCGCCTAAAGAAATGATTTGAAGAACTAGTTTACATTTTATATATGAGGTCCACAAATTTACCTAAAAAACTTTGACTCTACATTTGCCTACTTATTAATACTGGTTTTAAAGCCAAAATTACATAACTACCAATTGATTTACTCTCAGTGGTACACAACAAACATTTGTAGTTATCCTTCCTAATTGTTAGTGACTCTACCTAAACCAAATGCTGCATTGAGTAGTTAATTTAAAAAAACAGAAAAATATTTCTAACACAGTGACATTTAAAAATAAAAGCTAAGGTACATGTTAAAGGTTTTATAAAAAATCCACAAAAGGTTTTTTGCCGCCATTTAATTTATGTCATTACTACTAATCGTTTCATAACTCCCGAATAGTTTATTAATGCTTTTACTTATACCGTTTTATTTAACTGGTATAATTTTTTTCGAGTTTCATATTTGCTTATCGAGTTTACCTCTAAAAATGTCAATTTGTGCTGCGACTTAACTACTTTGAAGTATAAAGAAACCTGTTTATGAATGTATTAGCAAGGCTTGCTCAATTTGATCCTTTATTTTATCTTTTAGTACGGTACAAGATATTTAGTACAAGGTATTCAGACAGTCAACTTATATAGCCTATCTCATCAGAGCAAAAACAAAGGTTTAACCTAGCAATTTTGCACAGAAATTTCTTTGAAAGTTCACAAGCTAAAAACATTACTGCTGTTTCTTTTGTTTGCATAAAAGAACAAGAAAACTACGATATTACCTTATATAAAAAAAAATATATATATATATATATTATATATAAATATATATATATATATATATATAATATATATAATATAATATATTTATATATATATATATAAATATATAATATAATAATATAATATAATTTAAAAACATATACGTTTGAGCTCATTTTTTCTGGAAAGCATGACCGTAGTACAAAATATTTCTACATGTTTTATGTAAGTTTCCACCTTTTCAGTTGCAATTTATTTATATAATTGTTTTTACGGATTTACTTATCCAGGTAAATTCAGCGAGAGTAACGCATAATGCAAAGAAGTCCTTGTCATAGGTTTAGTCCTTTGTTAGCCAAGCGACTTTTCTTGTCGGCAATAATTATATACCAAATAATGCAATTTCACAAATTCCTTACTAGTTTACTAAATTTTTAACAAATTTTACTCTTTTGACATCAAAACAAGAGTAAGCTACAATAAAAAAATTATAACTAAAGTATATAAAAACCAATCATCTAACAAGAATATTTAAAAAAAGTTATAAAAAACCAGAATATGTTGATGAAGAAATTATTACAAACCATTACGGTGGTGGAAATTACATTTGTGTGTATACAGATATTTAAAACGATTTATTAAATGATGTAGCAAATTTGTACTTAAATAAATTGGTTTTAATTGGTTTGGTTTAAAAAATAAGCCATTGTTTTTCATATTTGTGTCTGAATTCAAATAGTTACTTGCTATTTTAGTTTTTTTTTGCCGGTGCAAAAGATTTGGTCAGTAAAATCAATAATCTTTGCAGAAAGTTCTAATAAGCCGATTTAGTGGTATGAAATGAGAGAAATTCACTTATAAAGGTAATGCGCGAGTTTTTGAAAATTAAGATAATAGCTATTATTGCGTAATTTGGGGTTATCATGATATATTAAGCAGACTGCACCCAAGATTCTTACCTGCAGCTTGTCAATGATGGCAAGGTCCTCTGACACTTTATCATCTATAGCAATGAGAAGATCAGTGTAGCCTCCATCAGGACTCAGATTGATATCCTGTCTGTCATTTCCAATGTTTGATGATGTTGCCATGACTACCATCAAACATATGATGCTGGTCTTCATGTTGTTTTGGCAGATCGTTATTGGAGAATTCTAAACAATACAAAAACTTATGTGACAGATGCTGAAATCATAAACCGGAAAGTGTAAAACAAAAGGTTTTAAAGATTATGGTGCGCATTTGCTCTACTAAGATATTTTTAAACTTTCCAAAAACTAGAGTCATGTGCACAAGTTGCTATTGCATAACATATGCTTCTTTAAAAGAGTTGGTAATTGTTTAAAAGTACAATTAGCTCTGTCAAGCATATTTAGTGCAACATGGACTACACAGCAATATTAATTGACCTAAATAGTATGTTAGGTTGAGCATTACCAATTAGATCATAAACTTTAATTATTTCTTGTCTCTCATTAGTTATAAGCATTTATAAGCAATTGCTACCTGTGCTAAAAATTTATGACTCAAAGTTATCCTGTTAACAAATTTGCCGTATTATGATATTATTTTTACTAAAATTTTGCTTGAACTAGCTATCAAATTTTGTTTAATTTTTAAAAAATGTCACTGACCATAGCTGAGAAGGCATCGGACCTAAAGTTCATCTCTCCATTAAGTCAACAAAGCAGATTGATGTTAGGGCACTTACCAAAACTTAAATAGTTAAATGTTGTGACGACACCAATTAGTTATTTGCCAAAAGATAAAAATAGATTAAAAACCGAGTAGGCTAAACAGCATAGAGGTGTTCTAAAATTAATTAGTTATTACCTGGTTATAAAGGCTCAGTGATCTGCTTCTGGTTAAATGCTTTGCTGAGCAACCTATTTCAAAGTAAGTTTGGCCAGCATTTAATAATTTTTTAAAGAGTTGCACTATAATTATTCACAGTTGTATCAGTTAGCTGAATATTTATACCAGTCATACATGAGTAGTGCAGAGTCACTGACAACCACTCTAAATGCTATTATAAAATTTTATTAAAATTATGAATAATTTAAACAAGTTCAAAGACAACAATTTTAATCTCCGTATAAGGCAGTCACACCAAAAACACTCATACTGTTTACCCTCTGTAGACAGCATTGTTTTAGTTTTACTTGCCTAGCTTAAACTGAAAATCCTAAAACCTTTTTCAAGTATATTCTTGTTAAGGTATGGGAGATCTGCGTATCAGCAAAAAGGCATTGAATATTACGTAATAATTATTTATACATAGGAACCTGGATAAACTAGGCCCAGAATACTTGTATTTATATGTTCACACATGACAAACGTCGTCTTCTATTTCATGACACTGACATAGTAAATCTACAATTGTATGTTTTCATTTACGTTTCTGTTACTACAACCTTTAGTTCACTATTTTGACTCCTCCGCAATACTATAAGATTACCAACTTTCAAAACAAAGTTGTTCAACTTCTTTACTATTTCAGAATTTCTGTTTGTTCATAATTTTCCTTTTTGACATATAATGACAAACATCATTCGGTTGATAACTACCAGTCCTGAGAAACAGTTATACATACATACCTACATTCTGTTTAAGCTAACTTGCAATTGACAGAAAAAACCTATGCATATATTTTTTAGTTTTTTGCTAATGTAATGAGTAATGAAAAATATTAGGAAAGGTTTTGCATGAATCGTTAGTCAGTTTTGGATAATGTAAAGGTATGGCAATACTGTTTTCAACTGTTTCATAAGCACAAATCTTAGATGATAGTGATAGAATATCTTTTTTTTGTTAGAGCTATGTAATACAGGATTAATGAAAGATTGGGTTCTGTATAGACACTTTTAAATCTTATTTCCAGTAACAAGCAATTATCATGGTTTTCACTCAGCAGAATATAAAAAGGACCTGTGAGCAAAGCTAATAAAAATCCACTAATTTTGTCAAATTACTTCAAAGACTATGTTTCTCTAACGTACAAAAATTCACCACTAGAAACAAATTCGAGATCTATCTGTACACAGATTGCCAAAAAATGAATCTAACATTAGCGACAGATTAAATAGATTCTCTTTCTTAAACTACCTGTTTTTCATTTTTTACTAAAGTTTTTGGTTTCTTCGAAACAGTCAGTGACATGACAAGTGACAACCAGTCTATGAAAAAGCTTGTAAAACACATGTAAGCTGATGATAACAATAGTATGAAGCCCAATTAGACCTCCTGGTTGTTTATGGTAGCAATAGCTGGTTCCACCACTAGATTAAATATAGGTAATATTGCTATAATTTTGCTTGAAACTGGATGCGTCAAATAGTTTGTACTCAAATGGAAACTACTGTTTTCAAGAAATCTGGTTATTAGTAAAATGATTTGGTCACCAGAACATGGAGTTATGTTTTAGCAATTTGAATGAAAAGCAAGTAAGTAGGTACATTGTATATAAATGCATTGCTTGTTTATATAAATCAAGAACAGCACAAGTTATGCCACATTAAACTAACGAAGGAAACAAAATTAAGCCAGTAGGAAAAATACCTAGTAGCGTATTGATTTAAATGTTCAATCTTACTTCCTCCTTGCTTAGCCCCAGTTTAACATTGCATTGTATTTTCACTCTACGGGCTGTCTTGTTTGCTCAGTATTGATTGAACCTATACAACAAATGATTGTGCATGAGCTATTCTCGTAAACTTGTTGACTTAACCTAGATCTAAGTGTTTAGCAATAATTGACTGTAGACTATAACTAGCTTCATAGCATTGTCAATACGTAAATGCGCTAATTGGTATGTTAGCCGATTTATAGAATAACTAGTAAATATTTCCCCCCCCCGTGTCACAGGCGCGAGGAGACTGTCCTTTAATCCAGTACTAATAATTTTCCTGTTAACCTATATACATATTTCTAAAAGTTTATCATCGTTGTTTATGTCTAGCTATAGCTATTAAAATCTTGGAATAAAAAATTCATAAAGCAGAAGATATGATCTTGGAACGTACCATTCACCAAGCGAACTGCCTTACTAATCAAGCCACGCGAGCTTGATAAATTCACTAGGCGATATACGTCGCTATATGGGAGCAACAGGCTACTAGTTTCGGTCATGAAGCAAAGTCACTACTATAGCAATACGCAATAGCATAGCTAGCCGTGGTGTTGGACTTGTCGTCATTGTGTAATCAACATCAATTTTTATGAGTAATTAGGTTTCATTCACCTGTTAAAAGATGCAACTTACTTTATTAAAAGTTATTAGCCTAATCTTATTAGTAAGCTTACTCAAGTTATTTAATAGCATAGTGCCAGGCTAATAGCGAGTTGCAGGCAGCTCTCATTACCTCTCATTGTTTATAAGCTGATTTTTAATACCCGGGCAACACAGGGTAGCACAGCTAGTATTAAGTATAAATGCCAGTTAGTTTGAGAAGAGATTTTGCACATTATTATGATACTGAAAGTAAGCCAAGTGATGTCTACGATTTCTTTTGTTTTCAAACAGATAGCTTGTGGGTATTTAAAAGGCTGCTTTGTAGAAACCAGACAGAGTTTTAAAACAAAAAAATTAGTGCAAGCAGGGCATAAGGATGTGAAGTTTGGATGAAGTTGGCTGAAACATGTGAAATGCATAAATTTATGCAAACTATCAAATAGATGTAAAGCATTATAAAACCTTTTTGAATAGTTAAGAAGTTAGGAAAAGTTTTTTATAGTTGATTAACAACTTACATTTTAATTTCAGAACTTTGTTGAACAAGGTTAGAAATTAAATTAGTTAATAGCTAAAAGAACTGTTGCATATACACATAAATTTATGTAGAGTTCAAAGCATATCACAGTTTTGTCTCAGTGAAAGTATAACAGTTCCACTATAACTGCTTTTTCTAATCTGGAAATAATTAAAACTAATTTCACTAGCAATATTGTGATATTGAAGAATGGCAGCACAATCCAAAACTTGCTGAAAATCTAGGCTTTTTAATACACAAAGTATGGCGTCCATATGAATTTCTACTAGCAACTGCATATAAAAGAACTTTGTTATGACATCAATGAAACATCTAGTCATAAGTAACTGAGAGTACAGCAAACCTTTGGCAGAATTTCTTGAAAATCACAGTTGTTGTAGGCTCCTCTTATTTTTTTTTCTACTGAGTTTTGTACAATTACATAACTGTGCCCAAAAGTATTGGAAATTGCTTCTCAGAAATTTCTAGTTTTTCATACTTTGGAAACAATTAGAGAACTTCAACAGGTTTTTAATTTTATTACATTACTCCAAATTATTTTGGTGGCTACTGACTACTGAGTACTGGCTAGATACAATTGAAGACTTATTATGCTATGGTTAAATCTGTTGGCGTTTTGAGCCAATGTAAACACTGGTGGAGTACCGCTCTGTCAAAAAATGTTGGTGATGGCTCTAAAACTTTTAGTGTTTTTTTCATTTCATTGGTTATTGACCTTTTCAGCTTCTTATATGTACAAACACCTCTTTGCTTGTAGTATTGCAGCTAGATATGTTAACAAATGTGATACCTCATACTTTTAGGCACTCCATGACTTTTAGAGTAGATTATCAAATGATCTAAACTGAGCAGTCATCTAGAAAATAGTTTCACTATAGATTTCATCTAGCAAAAATAAATCTAAAAGGCTACTTGAAGTTCACTGTTTGTCTTTAGAATCAAAGTTGTTCTGGTATAAATGTGTACCTGTGTTTAGATCTTGTTTAGTTGTTGGTAAAAGTTTCCCTTTTCATTCTTACTTATCACAGCAGCTCAATTGAGAATGTAGTCTAATCTTTGAAAAAATTGCGGTGATGCTATTTGATAGTAGCTTATTCCGCCTGCTATCAACTACTTTTAACTAATGATCAAGGCTTTACACATCTACTTTCTTTAACAATAAAGAACTTGCGCATTGCCCGTGATTATAATATGAGCGCAACTCTTTTGTTAAGCTCAAATATTTGTAAAGTGAATCTATTGATGCTAGCTTTTGCACCTAGATGCAGCATGAGCTTTTGTTGCTATTCGAAATTTAACTATTTTGTTAGTAAATGATGTTAACTAGAATATCATAGAAACCCTTTAAGAAAGAGGGTAAGCTTTAGAAAACATGATTGCTAATCAAAACAGTCATGTATTACCATTCGCCTATATAATTTCTTTTGCATAATTTATACAAGTCATTTTGTGTATTCTGTAGTCTGAATACACAAGAATATATATAAGCATCCCTGTGAGCATGCCTACCCATATAAACAAAATGTGCATATTCCCATGATCAAACACAAGCGAAACGAGTGTTTGGTAGCTTTATAATAAATGCATATGTGCACACAACTCTCAAAAATTATCCATCAGCAGCATACTCGAACCATTGTTCCGAAACCCCATCAAAAATTTTAACCATTTGCCTGTGGAGTCAGTTAAGCATAATAATGATACAAAACACCTATAAACCTTTTCAAATATGTTACCAAGTCTTTGAAAAGTGTTGACAATATCCTAAAACTTACCCATCTGATCAGATAATACATAACTAGAAAAATTAATTTGGCCTAAATTTGCCATTAAAACCTGACAAACCTTTTTAATCAAAATTAAGATCGGCCTACAAAACGCCCATAAAAGCTGTGCGACAGATAGTAGAACCATAAAGCCGTGCGCATTTCACGAGAAAAACGTGCACATTTCACCAGTCTATGGCATTGTCCAATTTTCGAAGGTTTCTCTAATAAACATAGACAGTTTGAAGCATAGACCAATTTACAGGTACGAAAATGTGGTACACAGCTTATCAGCCTATGTTTTTTTGTCCAATTACCGAAGGTTTTATTAAATTATCTAGAGCATTAGCTAAATTTTTTTCCATCTAATGTACAAGCTAGGGCCGAACTACGATGCCCTTTTATGACAAGAAAATTTCTTTATTTTGCTATAGTTTGCAGAAAACTTCCAGACGCGTGAATGCTAATGCTTGCTTTCTGTTACAGATCACTGTCAAAGCCATTCTACATTCAACACAACCAACTTCCAAACTGTTTATATTACACAGCAGCTTGCCATTTTACTTTTAATATTGCATTTCAGAGATATAATAAACATATGTCATTATTACTGTTGTAAGTTAAATTACATACATTACAGTAGGTTAGGTCTACAGCTTTAATTAATATTTATTTTATTGTTGTAAAACAAAGGTTTGAGATAGTATTAGATTAGGTCTGATTTTAATACAACCTTTTGTTTTGCATAATTGACCTTTTGAATTTTATTTCAAAACAACTTGACAACTACCATAAACATACAACGTCCCAGAACACCACGTCGTCGCAGTGGCCATCCACATCTCTCCAAACTATTACAGCGCAATAAGAAAATAAATAGAAGGTCCTCACAGCAACCATCAACTTCAAATGCTAATGTTCAACAACACGCTACTCAAAATAATAATAACAACTCATCTGATTCAGAGAATCCATTAGTAGATGTTGTAGGCGATGTTGTAGGTTGTTACCACAAAATGATCACTTAAATATCGTTTGTTGCTCTCTCTTGAGTTCGAAACATTAATGACTTACTTGTTAACAACTTCAGTAGGAGCTCATCACTTGATTAGCAATCAATGACCGAATCCTACAACGTAAAAAAGAGGAGACTAAACTGCACCACTTTTAACAGAACACTGCACTTATCTAATTTATCTATATTCATTGAAATTGTTAGTTGCACCTTTTTGGAGTCGTGCTCCCTCAAATTTATTTTATATTTCGAACAACTCTCATTTACACTATACTGTCAATTCCTGTTGACAACTACTTTTTCAACAACCAGCAGCACCCTTTCTTTTTTTCACTATCACTTTGGTTGTGAGCTGTATGACAGGGGAGTTTCTAGTTAAATATATATTTCTCAAAGTTTGTTGTTTGTTGTCTGTTTTTTGTTGTCTGTCCTTCGGTATGTCCAGCTATAGCTATTAACATCCTGGAATTAAAATTCTGCATCCTGATGAATTTGAACACACAGAGATTGCGTCCACCAGCTAATTGAATCTCGAGCTTGAGTTTTTTAACCCCGAGCTCTACCACTGAGCTACGCAAGGCATATTAATCAAAGACATTATCATATACCGCAATGTGTATGCACACACTAAATGCTAAATGGCGTATTGTTTGAAACTCTATGAATTCTATTAAATCTATGAAACACGCTTTTTTTGTGTATTTTCGAACTTCTATTTCTGGCTTTTCCTAAGGTTTGATTGGCAATTTGCTGAGAAGATTAATACTTTTCATGTGGACAATTGAGACAATTGTCTGACAGAATGTAGAGAAAATGTAGAGGCTATTCCTACTCGAGATAATACAACTGTCTGCGTGAAGAAGATTAACCTTTACTGATTTAGCAATAGAACCTTACGGAAAACTGGAAATAGAATTATAACACACATTTAAAATTGAAACTGTACATTTTAAAGTTACAAATTAAAAAACCGGTGATAGTAGCAAAAAATTGGTTTTTAAATAATTTCAACAAATATTTCATGCATAAGGTAATATTAGTTAATAATCAAAAGTGCACATTTGGTGTGTGCTTTTTACCATTTGCGTGTGCATACGTTATACGGTATATGAAAACAGTGATAAGATGCTGAAGACTGTATAGCTTGGTGGTTAAACTCGTGGTTGGAAACTTGTGGTTGCAACTGTGAGCTCAAGTCTAGCTCAAGTCTATAGCTGGGCAAACAAAAATCTGAACAAACAACAACGGCGACAAACTTTAAAATTTATATATATAGTTATATATACATGTATATACATGAGTGCGCACACTCATGTACCTCCCATCATGCATGCAAGTGTATGCAAACTTACTTATATACAAAAGCGCATTCTCATGCAAATATATATGTGAATATATAATTGGGCATGTATGCACATGGGCAATCATATAATTGCATTTCATATTACATATTGTGATGGACTTGCAAAGCCTAGCTTTTTTTCTATCACTTTTTTTGATTCTATCACTTTATCGCTCCCTCGCCATCTTGCTCTTTTGCTGTATTACCCTTTGCCCAATTGCCCTATCACTCTATCGCGCTGTCCTGTTGTCATAATAATGTGCTGCAACGCTGTGCCACTGTCCTGCTCTCACGCTCTTTTTCGCTCTCTCACTCGCCATATTTCTCACTTGGTATGTTTATCGCTCACTATCCCTCTCGCTCACTATCTCTTTTGCTTGCTATCTTTCTCTCTCGCTCGCTTTTCTTCTTGCTTGCTATTTCTCTTGCTCGCTATCCTTTTTGCTTGCCATCTCTCTCTCTCTCTTGCTCGCGCCCTCTCTCGCTCGCTATCTCTTTCACTCGCTATCTCTCTCGCTTGCTATCTCTCTCGCTCTATCTTATCCTCTCTTTCTCAGCATACCATTGCAAAAGCAAATTATAATTAGAATGCCTAATACAAAATGACCAAAAAATCTGGCCGTCATACTTGGTGGTAATATAGCTGTTGCTACCTAGATTGACTGGCCACACTATGTGGTAGCTATCTACTCTAAAAGGACTGCAGCTGTACCATCCAGACACTGCTAGTGACAATCCTGTACGTACACAATTAATAGCCCAACTATAGTAGCCCGCGGCTATTACCTTCAAAAGAATTTTGACTTGCAGGCATTCAAAATATTCTGCTAGAAACCCTTTCTCTGGTATATGGAAAAAGCAAATTGTATTTTCCGTATTCAAACTCCAATAAACATAAGCATTAGTTTTGAAAAAAAAAGAAGTCTTTTAATTATTATGCTACGAACCGATTTTTTACCATAATGCCAGAAAGTCATCCTGTTTTACTTAAACTTTGATTGGCTTTAACTATCCACCCCTAAATTTGTCGATTTTGGACTCTCTGTAAAGACATTTTTTTTTTTCGTATTGGCAATAATTTTTTTTTCAAACGCAAATATTCTTTAAATTATGCCATACAACTATAATAAAAGAGGGCATTTAATTGGAAAAAAGAAAAATATTTAAAAAAGGAATTTAAAGAAAAAGGGCCCAGTTAACCACTAAAATCCAATGAATCGTTTGACATATAATGTTTAAAATACTTTGCTCTGCTAAGAGAATAGATTTCATGGAGAAAATTGCTACAGCAGCTAGCAACGATAATTTCAAAATAATAGTGGGATTATATACTAGATGTATTGATTATTTGAGTAGAGGAAAATATTCTTGCTACATGGTGTAAACCATAAAGCTTTTTTGCACATTATTGAAACGACATTATAAGTTGTTTACGTACGTTATGTATATGTATAATGTTATAACAACGCATTATGTAATATTATATTAGAAGTAAAGTTTGATGAAGCACTCTGTCAGTTACTCATTTTTCTGCAAATCTGCAAAAAGTTTAAAACTAAGGTAGGCTACTGAAGTCTGAGTTGTCTTTTTTGCAAATACATGTAGACATAACTTTATAGGATGTGCTGTTTAAAACCAAAGTTTTCTCCTCTAACTAGTTAACGACATTTCTACTGGTGTAGCATTTCTCCATGTATCTTATTGTATTATGATATTTTGATAGGAGTAATTTTAGCAATCAATCAAGCTCTAAGTACGCGTATAAACATTCACCTCCCACATGTATTTCTCTGACATCAACGCTCAAAGTTCTATTACAAACATAACTAAACAGTCTAAAAATCAGTTAGCTTATTTTTAAATGTTGTAGATGCTATTAAAACCCTTAAATATTTAGCACTCACCTAATATCAGCTCAAAAATCATTTAAATTTTCAACTTTCCAAGTTGTTTAAGACTATAGGATAATTTACCAAAAATAAAGTTTACTGCCGAGGTCATGCCCTATTACCTCTCTAAAGGTTTGCTACTAGCTGAAATCTAGAAAAACAGTGTTGAGTCATATTATCTAATTACAAAGTGAGTTATGAAAACAGAAATATGAGAAATAGTTTTTGTATGACCTTTACTTTACCTCTGAATACTTGTTACGTTTTATTTTGTTCTCATCAGACTTTCGTTGGTCTGTTACCTGTTATAGGGGTTTAGATTTTAAGAATTTAAGGTCAGTTGTTCTTCTTACCACCACTGATTGCATTTACTAGGAAGTGAGGACTAAGCTGCTGCTTAAAGATCAGGCACTTAATGGGATTCTACTTTGTTACATCTATGAGACCTTCAAACAATTATTTTGCAGCAATATCCTATAGTCTGTGAAAACTTCCATTATTTATTGGGATAATCGATTAGTTGTTTAAATATTAGAATAATCAAGAAGGAAGTTCCTGAAAAAGCTAATGCAGTGATTCTTATCTATCTCAAATGTTGTTGAGTTGCGAAACCAATTACAGATTATTCCTTTAACTGAGATAAATGTCTGGTAAGTGAATTAAAATAGCGTATTTTAAATGAAATTCATTGTGCAAGCAAGTATAAGTTACTGTGTTTCACTGACCAAACCTACTAGGGGCACGCAGCATGGGTAAGCAGCACATTAGATCTTTTTTGATAATATTTTATATACTCTTTAGTGCAATCAAACTATATATGATCGCTTCAACCTACACATTTTCTAACATTCATTGAAAATTTCATCAAATATTTGAATCAATGCCAAAGTTAATTCTTGCTGGAAGCTTTTCGGAACTTGCAGTGTTTTAGGTAAAAGTAAAGAAGCTGTTAGAAATTAAAAGTAAACTATAAAAGTCTTAATAAATACGTCAGTGATGTTAGGTTATATAGTTTACCTAATTTAAGTTAGAATAACCTATGCCACTAATCACTATGACCTTAACATCTTATTCTCTAGACAGGCAAGCCTACACTTCCACTTGTATTTTTTCAAAATAAAGTAGAATTAAAAACCTGTATCTATTGATTATAACTTTATCAAACTATTTTTCCGTTTGGTATTTTTAAATACTTTTCATTCATAATAAATTTGTTTCATTGTTAAACAGTTATTTACAGAGTTTATTATTACTAGGGGTTTTGGTTGGCATACGGATTAAACAAGTTACATTGTCATTTTATTTGAACATTTGCTTTGATGTACATGTATGATGGTTTTAACATACCAAGCAAGAGTACTTTGTAGCAATGCTACAAAGTACCATGAAACGGTTTTCTAGCAAACAATTTGTTTGTTAGATCACTTTTATTATAAGTACTAATTATTGTTTGATACAGTAGCAGATATATAAGTCTGATAACTGTACTATAGCTCTTCAGATTGAAATACTCATGCTGACAATATTGAATATTAAACAGAACTTTAGCTTTGCGCTGCTTTGTGAAGTTTAAGTAATGATGGATTATTTCTGAAAGACGTTAAACATAATATCAGCATTATGAGTTGTCACTCATTTTTAAAAACTTTCAAAGTTTCCATAATTTTTGTTTAGTAGTGAACTTGATTGATTAACTTTAGGAAAAGCTCTAACTAAAATAATCATAAAATAATAATCTTTTTCTTTTAAATATAAACTATTGACCATTCATTCTTTATTGACCAAAAATTCCTGACTAAAAGGAAAACATGACTCGCAACAATTAGAACATCAAATAACGCCCACATTTAAAAAACACACCTAAAGGTTTTAATTATGAAAATAAAGTTAGTTAACTAAGATACTTGATTATTGGCAGTTGTTTCATTTTGCAATACTATAAAAGTAAATATAAGTGCTTAAGTCACATCTTAGGTGGATTAAATGCCGATTGATTACTTTTGTAAAACAGATTAAAGCACACAAATGTGAGGACCTCTGACTTAACAGTTTTGAATTATGATGTGTGAGTGGTCCAAGCCACTCGACTTCTTCTCTCCTCGGCTTAGCCAGCTGGTTGTGTCAGTTTCTCTTTGCTCTTGGTCTGGCTGCTAGTTTCCACTAAACTATTATAAAATTGCAATCGGGAAACCATGAATAAGATTGGCTGACCCTAAATAATGTTAATGCGGACCTGATGGCATTGTATATTTGCTATTTTAGATGCTAAACAACATTTTTCTAGTTTTAAATAAACAAATAGCAGCACTTACAATCTTGATTTGTTGCTTACACGTAGTTGTCATGGCAGCTTCCTCTAGCATTGAAAATGACAGAGAACGTATCAACCTGAGTCGAGATGGTGGCTACACTGATATCCTCATTGCTATTGATGAGAAGGTTCCAGAAAACCTAGATATCATTGAAAAACTGCAGGTTATATTATTGCTATAGTAGTTTTTCAGTCGTGATTCTAGACAAACCCTAAAGCTTTACTGTACGTGGCTCATCAGATCTATGAACTCAAAATAAAATACCATAAGAGGCATAATGTTGAGTATTTATAGTCTAGCATAGAGTCTAAAAGGTTTGAGTGTCTCTAGACTACACGGTATTAAAAACTTGCGTTCTTTAACCACAGACTGCATTCAAAACAAATCGGTCAAAATATTCCAGTTGACTGCTAACTACTTTGGGTGCAAAATAGGTGGTTGAATATACATGGCAAAAGACTAAGCTTGCCATTAGAAGATTTTTGGAACAGTTGCCATTAAAAATCTTTAGATATCATTGTTTAATATACAATGAGCAGCACAATGTACAAATGTTGGCAAAAAGCGAGTATGTTTTATCTACATTGTGCTCGGACCTAAACATAATCATGCATGCATGATCTAAGCAGATTCTCAGACACTTACGCTTACTTACTAAACTCTTGGTAAAGTTTTAAGATATTAGTTCATAGAGTCATTTCTTTAAGCATCGGTTTGTTTCTATTAAAAACAGATAAAAATGCTGTTATTGATATAAAGACGTGTTTCACTAAAGATTCATATAAACAAAGTAACTAACAGCTTATTTTAAAAGCGCTATCATTATTTTATTTGAATAACAAATGTTTTTTATATTTTCATCAAAAGCACATTTTCAACTTTTTGGAGTTTATAAGTGTTGATGTGAAATGCAACACAGTAAGATCTGTTATTAGTAGAAAAAGCTTTCAAAAATGTTTGAGCAATAAATTCAGAGCTTTGAAGCTAAATTTGAGATTTGAAGCAAAACGAAAGCTAATTAATATCAATAATTGAATATTTCATTTCTGTCATCATGGTAAGCGAGACAGAAACTAAAAACAGACCCTGCAAGTGCTGCAGTATGACGCTCACTACAGCTTGAAGCTTTTTGACCAGTTATATGAGAATGTAAATAAACCTATATTTTTGTAGTTCAATTGGCTACTAATTAATATATAAGATTCGAGTATAACTGATGGCTAAGTTGACATTGAGAAACCGTATCCTTTTCATTTAATACAGTAAGTCCCTACTTTACTATAAGTTGAGCAGTCACGCTGGGTAGTGCTTGATAAATATACAATAAATAAATATAAATATACAATGATAAATATACAATGAGCCTTATGGCTAGCTACTGGTTTTTTGTGCTATAATTTACACTCTGGCAATCATTAGAACAAGAATAGCTTAATTAAATAACAGCCACGTTGTCATTAGCTGACAAGAAGCCAACCATCAGCCAATCAGTGAGAATACCGGAGTAAATCCTTAAGTGACAAAATAATGAACTGACTATCAAAAATCAATTGTAAATTTATACTAAGCGTTCAAGTTTAAGCTTTCTAATTAAATTTATAAGTTTATTGCCTTATTGTTGATAACAAAAATTATTTATTTAAAAATGTTGTGTAATTTACATTGCTATTATCTGCAGTGTCTGATCATAAGTCAGTTGAAAAGTCAGTTAGGCAGGTGAGCTTTTTTGTTTGAAATCGTCTGCTCCCAACTCGATAAAAAGAATATTGGGAAAAAGGGTCGCACAACTTCCTAATTCAAGGCCTTCCTATTATTCTGTTTTGATTATAATGAAGGTATACCTTGAAAAAAAAATTTTGTTTTGTTTTTATGTCTTCGGTCTTCTCTTTTTGTGATAAGCTTTTAACATATAATAATGATTGCTAATTGATAACGTAGACTATCTAATACTATTTATTTGTGTGAATACTGGAAAATTGAAAAAATTGACTGCATTGAGAAGCTCCAACAACATAAATAACCCGTTCCGAGAAGGTTTACGTTATAGCACTTGCTTGTTAACTGAACAGTAAAATATATGTAAACAGTCCTTTTCCATGATTCAGTCAAAATTGTCCCCAACTCAACCCTTTGACTCTTCAAGTAGAAAACTAAACCTTTTAATTGGATGACTGTACAACAATGTGGTATTATCAGTTTGTATCGACCATTTCTGTCTAACTATTCACTTAGTTTAGGATTCGTAATTACAGTAATTTTATGTTAAATCAAACAGTAGCAGCCACGTTTTCTTTTGGTTATTATTGTCTCTTATAGTATTCTTCATTAACGCGATTTATGTAATTTTTTTACCAGAAGTACCAGAGAGTAAACATTTCTCTAACTAAAATATTAAATAAGACTTTTCTTACCCTTTTGCAATGCTACTCGTTCCAGTTTTGTATGCGTATATATGAGCGTATATTTAGCACTCATCTAATTTCAGCTCATAAACTCAATTAAATTTTCAACTTTCCAAGTTCTTTAAAACTATAGGCTAATTTACAAAAGTTAATGTTTGCTGCTGAGGTCATGACCTCTCTAAAGGTTTCCCACTAGCTGAAATCTAGAACAACAATGTTGAGTCATATCATCTAATTTCAAAGTGAGGGTTATGAAAACAGAAATATGAGAAATAGTTTTTGTATGACCTTTACTTTACCTCTAAATACGGTTTACTTTTTATTTTTTCTCATTAGACTTTCATCGGTTTGTTACCTGTAGCGGTCTACATTAATCTGCAAAAATCTATCTAGCAGACAAAGAGAGAGAAAGAAATTTAAGGTCAGTTGTCCTTGTGACTGCTGATTGCATTTGCTGGGCAATGAGGATTAAACTGCTGCTTAACAATCAGGCACTTTATGCGATTCTACTTTGTTAAATCTATGAGACCTTCAAACAAATATGTTGCAGCAATATCCTATAGTCTGTGAAAACTTCCATTATATATTGGGATGACCGATCATACGTTTAAATATCAGAATAATCAAGAAGGAAGTTCCTGAAAAAACTAATGCAGTGATTCTTATCCATCTGAAATGTTGTCGAGTTGCGAAACCAATTACAGATTATTCCTTTAGCTGAGATAAATGTCTGGTAAGTGAATTAAAATAGCGTATTTTAAGTGAAATTCATTGTGCAAACAAGTACAAGTTACTGTGTTTCACTGATCAAATCTACTAGGGGCACACAGCATGGGTAAGCAGCAAATTAGATCTTTTTTGATAATATTTTATATACTCTTTACTGCAATCAAACTATATATGATCTCCTCAACCTACAAATTTTCTAACATTCATTGAAAATTCCATCCAATATTTGATGAATCAATGCCAAAGTTAATTCTTGCTGGAAGCCTTTCAGAACTTGCAGTGTTTTAAGTGAAAGTAAAGAAGCTGTTAGAAATTAAAAATAAACGATAAAAACTCTAATAAATACGTCAGTGAAGTTACGTTCTAGTTTACCTAATTTAAGTTAGAATAACCTATGCCACTTATCACTGCCACCTTAACATCTGATTCTCTAGACAGGCAAGCTTACACTGCCACTCGTATGTTTTCAAAATAAAGTACAAATGAAAACCTCCTTTTATTGATTATAACTTCTACAGAGTATATTATTACTATTATTATTAGGTGTTTTGGTTGGCAAGCCGATTAAACGAGTTACACTGTCATTTTATTTGAACATTTGCTATGACCTACATATATGACAATTTTAACATACCAAGCAAGACGCCAATGAAATCCTACCAAGTACCATGAAATGTTTTTCTAGCAAACAGTTTGTTTGTTAGATCATTTTTATTATAGGTTGTACCTATTGTTTGAAGCAGTACCAGATATATAAGTCTGATAACTGTACTATAGCTCTTCGGATTGAAAAACCCATGCTGAAAATCTCAATATTAAAAGGTACTTAAGCTTTGCGCTGCTTTGTGATGTTTAAGTAATGATGGATTATTTTTTAAAGATATTAAACATAATAGCAGCATTATGAGTTGTCTTTTCTTTAAAAACTTTGAAAGTTTCTATCATTTCTGTTTAGTAAAGAACTTGATTGTTAACTTTAAGAAAAGCTAACTAAAATAATAATAAAATAATCATCTCTTTCTTTTAAACATAAACTATTGACCATTTATTCTTTATTGACCAAACATTTCTGACTAAAACGAAAACATGACTCGCAGCAATTAGAATATCAAATAATGCCCACATTTTTAAAAAACACCTAAAGGTGTTAATTATGAAAACAAAGTTAGTTAATTAAAATACTTGATTATTGGCAGTTGACTTATATTGTGAGAATATAAAAGTAGAGATAAAGAGATAAAGTAATATCTTAGATTGATTAAATGCCTATTGATTACTTTTTTAAAACGGATTTAAGCACACATAATGTGGGAACCTCTGACTTAGCAGTTTTGAACTAAGATGTGTGAGTGGTCCAAATCACACGACTTGGCTGAGCCAAGCGGTTCTTCTCTCCTCGGCTTAGCCAGCTGGCTGTGTCAGTTTCTCTTTGTTTTTGGTCTGCCTGCTAGTTTTCACTAAACTATTTTAAAATTGCAATCGCGAAACCTTGAATAAGATTGGCTGACCCTAAAGAATGTTAATGCGATCTGATGGCATTGTAGATTTGCTATTTTAGATGCTAAACAAAATTTTTCTGGTTTTAGATAAACAAATAGCAGCAGTTACAATCTTGATTTGTTGCATAGTTGTCATGGCAGCTTCCTCTAGCATTGCAAATGACAGAGAACGTATCAACCTGAGCCAAGATCGTGGCTACACTGATATCCTCATTGCTATTGATGAGAAGGTTCCAGAAAACCTAGACATCATTGAAAAACTGCAGGTAATATTATCGCTATAGTAGTTTTTTAGTTGTGATTTTAGACAAACCCTATAAAGCTTTACTGTACGTGGTTCATCGTATATATTAACTCAAAATAAATTACCATAAGAGGCATTATGTTGAGAATTTTTAGTCTAGCCCAGAGACTAAAAAAATTGAGTGTCTCTAGACTACACGGTGAAAAGAATTTGCGTTCTCTAACCACAAACTGCATTCAAACAAGTTTCTCATAATATTCCAGCTGCCTACTAACTACTTTGCGTGCAAAGTAGGCGGTTGCATATACAAGCAAGATGACTGTAACTAAATGATTCTCTTTTTGAGTTTCATTTTTAGTTGGACGTTTAGTTAGCAATCATGGTCTTTTTATTGTTAGACTAAAGGTTTGCATAAGGATACAAATGTAAATATTATTTTGATAAATTAAACTGGTAGGTTAAAGCAAATTTTGGTCTATGTAAAAACAATTGTAAACGATTTTCTATGAGAGTTGGCGAGCTTGGTTGAAGGCTATTTTTAATTATTTTCTACAAGTCTTTTTTGTGATATTCACAATGTCACGGAATCTTTAAGTTTCAAGCTGTTTCTACTGACAAAAATTTTAGCGAGGTTACAACTTACAAAGCTAGGAGCATATTTACACTGAATTGCCAAAAAGGTGTTAACTGGTCTTGAAAAACTTACCCAACTCTAGAAAATGTGACCAACAAAAAATGTTTTATGATGTTTAAAGATTTTGTATGACAAAGTCGTGAAAACTCAGTGACATTCCCCCATGGTTTGCTATAGGTTTAATTAGCAAAAATCTATCATTTAAAAGTAGTTTTGAGGTTATTTTAAAGTTTCGATGTGGCAAAACTAATTGCAAAGAATTAGCCTTACAATATTACCTGACTATAGTCTTAACAGCTTTACAAATAGCTAAAATTAAAATAAAATTCAACTTGTGTCATCTGCTAAACTGAAAATCAGATGGCAAAATATTTATGTCACAGTGAAGACAGCACTTTTTTTTAAAAGCACATTCCAACAATGGCAGTTACCATTAAAACAGAGCAATGACAAAGACTGAAAAGTAATTAGCGATGTTAGATGAATGCGAGCCACGCAAACTCAACTACAATTTAAACAATGGTAATTTCAAAAGCTATATCGGTTATTCTCTTCTGAATGTGTAACGGTTGCTTTGAGAAACCATCAGGATAGTTATCAATCAGGGCGCCATGCCAGCTAAGCTAATGGTCTACAATGCACTAGTAGACCATATCTAGTTGACATTATCATATCTTAGTTATTTATAATTACCAATTTGGCAAGCGGGTATCCAGCATGCAAATACTCATTACTAACGCAAAAGACACTGTGATGAATCATAGTCTACCGTGTTGAGTTCAAAGAACGGCATGCAGGAGATGGTTTTGTAATTGAATTTGAATCACTCTGTGTCTGTTTTCATTTGTTCTACTATTTGGCCTGACACTGTTGACAAAGTTCCTACTCGCAGTCTGTTGAAAATGGCAAACGACTAAGCTTGCCATTAGGAGATTTTTGGAACAGTTAGCCCTTGAAAATCTTTGGATAACATTGTTTAATATACAATGAGCAGTACAATGTACAAATGTTGGCAAAAAGCGAGTATGTTTTATCTACATTGTGCTTGGACCAAAACGTAATCACCCATGCATGATCTAAGCAGATTTTCAGACACGCACACTTACAATACTCATGGTAAAGTTTTAAAATATTAATTTGTAGAGTCATTTCTTTAAGTATCAGTTTATTTCTATTAAAAACAGATTGAAAGGCTGTTATTGATATAATGCCGTGTTTCACTAAAAATTCATATAAGCAAAGTAACTAACAGCTTATTTTAAAAGCGCTATCATTATTTTATTTGAATAACAAATGTTTTTTATATTTTCATCATAAGCACATTTTCAACATTTTGGAGTTTATAAGTGTTGATGTGAAATGCAACACAGTAAGATCTGTTATTAGTAGAAAAAGCTTTCAAAAAGGTTTGAGCAATAAATTCAGAGCTTTGAAGCTAAATTTGAGGTTTGAAGCAAAACGAAAGCTAATTAATATCAAGAATTAAATGTTTCATCTCTGTCATTATGGGAAGCGAGACAGAAATTACAAACAGACCCCCAAGTGCTGCAGTATGACGCTCACTACAGCTTGAAGTTTTCTGACCATTCATATGATAATATAAATAAACCTATCTTAATCTTCCAGTATAACTGATGGCTAAGTTGACATTGAGAAACTGTATACTTTGCGTTTAATACAGTTTGAATACTGTCACTTGTTCAGAAAATTTATTGCTTTTAGCTGTTTCTAAAAGGAAAGGCCATATGTTTTTCTTGTTTATCAAGAAAATAGTATAAAAATCAAAATACAAAAATAAACTGAGTAGCATTGTGAAATGTTTTTAGCTCTTTCTGGGTGAATTTTCATGATCATTTAACCTGCGCAACATGCCACTTTCCCGTAATAAACATGTAAACATGTCCTAGTTTGATGAAACGGAAATACGTTCTCTTGTAGACCAAGAGAGTTATTTTTATCATGTAGTAGATGACTCATAATTTCCAAATGATCCCGTGACCGCTAATGATGCAGTGAATGCCAAGCTGACAAGGAACTTAGCTTAGACTAGTACTTGCTGCGGAAGTTTTGTAGTTTTTCACTAACTTTCCATAGGCTGACCACAATAGTAAAATAATTTTAATTACAAAACCAATCAAACTCCAATTTCTCAGAATAGCTCGTGGCATCCATAGATGATAAGGAAAAAACTTTTTGCTGTTGAGTGTAAGATAAGAGTAGAATATCAAAGCTAAATCTGGTATTAATTGAAGTAGAATAAATAAACAAAATCTGGAGCTGCATATAATTGTCAGCAATAATTTACAGTATCCCCAGCATTAAACCAAAATGTTGCAAATCTTAACTTTCAAAAATTAAACGATTGGAAAACAAGCTTTTTTTATAGACATAACATTAAAGTAGCTAACTATCTCTGTTAAAAAATAATATTTAAGTTGTCAGCAAAATGATTTCAGATGCTAAACAAATATGATGTACATAAAATTTACACTCTTGAAAGAAATTCAAACATATTTGGCATTTCAATAAGAATTTTGGCATGTTATGAACATTATCTGACATTGAAGAACCAACTTGCTTAAATCAGTAACATAATGATTGCTAAACAGCAGAAAAGACTCACAGAAAAAAGAAAAACTAGTACAAAATACACAAAAAAGATTGCTACAGCTGGCAGCATGTAGATTTAGTAGCAGCCTATTGTTTTACTAGATATATTTTGTTTTACTAGCTACAGATTTTTCAGCATGATCATTTCACTAACATATAGTTTTGCTCTTATTTTTACCAGGTTTATTTGAAGGAAGCATCACAGATACTATACCGAGCAACAAAGAACAAGCTATACATAGAAAGGGTGACAATTGTGGTTCCCTCTAGATGGATGGACCAGCAACACTGGCTTCAGGTCAGTTTGTCTATCAACTGCTATAAAAAGACTAAAGCTATATAAAACATGTCTCAAAACATTACAAATAAAATATTTTGTTTCATCATGTGTTTGAGACATGAATCCAGAAAAAATTGAAATAATTATACCTGATTAACTTTCCAATTTTTGAAATTGTTTATCTTTCATGTAAAAAACTGCGACTGAAAACCTTTGACAATGCTTTTTTATATTTTTGGTTTAAAGCATAAATTTTGTTAAAGCATGAAACGAAACTCTTTTTTTCTTCCGTCGTTATTGGTAAGGCCGTTTTCACCTAGAAAATTATTCCAGTCTAATTGGAAGTCATGTTACCATCTGCCAGTGAAATTGTATTGAAAGAGCAAGAAGCTACTAGGAAACACCTAACACACTCTGGGGTGTCCCAATCTGCTCCCCTCCAACAGTCCAACCCAAAAAAGTAACTTGTGCCACTATATCTTCTTGATCTTCTCAACAATCACTCGAGTTACAATAAACAAACTCAAATAACTAAACTCAGGTTTAGATATCGAAGCTTATTAAAACACATAAAAACACAATTCAAATACAGTAAAGCATAACAACTTGCCTTGTTCTTTTGTCATGACGATTGATAGCTCAATAACAAGCTGTTAGAACTTCAGTAACAAATAACTTCCCAAAGTGGATATCTGGAAGAATAACTTTTAAAAGTTTGAGAAAACAAGTTTTAATTTTTTAGTAATGATTTTGCTACTTTATGAGCATTCAAAAGAAAAAACAGTAGAAATTTTGTTTGTGTGTGACGGTAAAAAATTTTTTTGTTTGAACAATTTCAAAAATTTGAATTAAGCTATTACCGGACAATGAGCTGCTATAATTACAAATGTGGACCATCACCTTTGAGTTTGTTAGTGACATAAATAACTGGGCTAAGATTAGATGCCACAATTTTAAAGGTTTCCAACTTAAAAAATACGCATCATGATTTTTTTCAAATTTTCTGACAATCTATTGAGATTGATGGTGAGCTGCTGTGAATCTGTTAAGAAAATGATAAATAAGGTTTAATGTTTGGCTCATAGAAATTTTCGATGATTTGTGTGCAGTAACTGTGATTGTTGGTTTATTATTGATTTCTGTAATTATTGATTCAGAAAACTTGGAGGCTAGAAATCTATTGCATGAGCCAGCTATTGAAAGGTTTCATCTCTGGTGTTTTTGGCTAAAAATGTATATATGTATACATCTGAGAATGTACATGTAGATAACTACAAAATCAAATATGATGAGCCGCTGTCAAATCTTATCTGCTGTGGTAAAGTAGATTATAATTGCATTACAGTGCTGCCTTTTGCTTTTTGGATAAAATTAGCGAACACGTGACAAAAGAGGACAAGATCGTCCTGGACAAAGGAGAGCCATTGCGACTGACCAGAAGACGACTTAGCTCCTCAGAGCTAAAATGTATTTAAACAGACCTTGCTGAGCAAAAGCCAAAAGAGATCAAGTGGACTTTTGATTCAGCCAGAAGTACAGATGGCGGGTCATTGACCGATCGGAACAGCTGAGCCTACTACCGAGTCGAGTCGGCGAATTAAAGACTGACTAAATGCTGAGCAAGCAGCTAAATGATTTGATCTGCTACCAAGTCAGCACTGAATGGACCAATCAACTACCGAGTCAGCACTGAATGGACCAACCAGCTACCGAGTCAGCACTGAATAGAACAACCAGCTACCAAGTCGACACTGAATGGACCAATCAGCTACAAAGTCAGCACTGAATGGACCAACCAGCTACCAAGTCAGCACTGAATGAACTAACCAGCTACCAAGTCAGCGCTGAATGAACCAACTAGCGACCAAGTCAGCACTGAATGGAACAACCAGCTCCCAAGTCGACACTGAATGGACCAACCAGCTACCAAGTCAGCACAGAATCGACCAATCAGCTACCAAGTCAGCACTGAATGGACCAACCAGCTACCAAGTCAGCACATAATCGACCAATCAGCTACAAAGTCAGCACTGAATGGACCAACCAGCTACTAAGTCAGCACTGAATGGACCAACCAGCTACCAAGTCAGCACTGAATGAACTAACCAGCTACCAAGTCAGCGCTGAATGAACCAACTAGCTACCAAGTCAGCGCTGAATGAACCAACCAGCTACCAAGTCAGAACTGAATGAACTTACCAGCTACCAAGTCAGCACTGAATGGACCAACAAGCTACCAAGCCAGTGCTGAATGAACCAACCAGCTACCAAGTCAGCACTGAATGGAACAACCAGCTCCCAAGTCGACACTGAATGGACCAACCAGCTACCAAGTCAGCACAGAATCGACCATTCAGCTACCAAGTCAGCACTAAATGGACCAACCAGCTACCAAGTCAGCACTGAATGGACTAACCAGCTACCAAGTCAGCACTGAATGAACCAACCAGCTACCAAGTCGACACTGAGTGGAACAACCAGCTACCAAGTCAGCACTGAATCGACCAATCAGCTACAAAGTCAGCACTGAATGGACCAACCAGCTACCAAGTCAGCACTGAATGGACCAACCAGCTGCCAAGTCAGCACTGAACGGACTAACCAGCTACCAAGTCAGCGCTGAATGAACCAACCAGCTACTAAGTCAGCACTGAATGGACCAACCAGCTACCAAGCCAGCACTGAATAAACCAATCAGCTACCGAGTTGACTATTTCGGAAAAAAGGGCAAAGTCTGTCATGTCAGCATTATTTGTATATAAACAGCCTAAATGAGCCAAGCAAGTCAGAGTGCTGGAAAGTTTTGTTATCTGCAGTTGATTGTATGCACACGCTTGTCTATATATATTTATGCACTGCAAGAAAAATATATATGGCTCTAATATATCTACATATTTAAAAAAAATATATATATACCAATTATATATATATATTTGAAAAATTATTGTGAAAAAATTAAACTTTTAGTATTTGCGCTACAAATTTGTTTCGTGCGAAGCACTCATCAGACGCGATTGAACTAAAATGAAAAGCTTTACTGAATGTGCCAAAATATCCGAAATGGGCTCTCTGTGTTAATCATGTACATGTAATTTAGTGCTAAGTGTAACCGAGAAGATAACTCCTAGCATGTCTGCAGTTAGAAGTCAATTCATTTCTTTTATTTAATGTGCCTAAGTGTGGTTTGCATATTATTATGAAGTATTTTTCAAGTAAACATAATTTGCATCGTTTTGCTTTGTTTGTATATGGTTGTGCTTGAGCTAATATTTTCCATGTTATGTTGTATGTTGAGTTGCTGTCTTTCAACTTCCAAATGTGCTTGCTCAATTCTGTGTGGTGTTGTTTGTTTTTGTGGTTAAACGAGGCTTTATGGTTGCTGTATCTAGTTTTAAATTCGGTTGAGCAAAGTCCTATGTAGGTCGCTACGTGGCTGTTTGTATTGTTGCTTACTGTTGCTTGATATATCACATTTTTGGCTCTGCATTTTCCTTCTAAAGGACAGTTGTTCTTTTGTCTGCAGTTCCAACTTTTTTCGTTGTCTTCTCTTTGTAGTGTACTGGTTTTATTAAGGGTTTTGTTGCTCCCATCAATGATTGTTTTCATGTTTGGCATTACTGAGTAGCTCAGCTTTAAGGTTTGTCTATTAAATATTGCTTGGAGTGGGTGTTTCTTTGGGAAGCATGTGGTAACTATGCTGAAGAATTTTTGTCCGATATTGGTTGCAACATTGGCGCTGAATGGTGGGTTGTACTATGTGATTTTTCTTTGTCTGTTACGTTTATTAGGTTTTTTCATGTTGGTTTCATATTGTAGTTTGCTGTTGTATCCACTCTTGTGGAGTGCTTCTTGGTAAGGTTGCACTGTGCTGTTAAATTGTTGTTCATCTGATGAAAGTGCGTTTAATCGTTTGTTTATGTTGTCTGGTAAGTTTTGCAATATGGAAGGTGGATGGTTGCTTTGTTTGTGCACATATAGTATTGTGTTACCTGGTTTTTGGAAAGGCTTGAAGCTGCCATCTTGTAGATTTAAAGTTATGTCAAGAAAGTTCACTGATCGTTTGTAGTGATAGTAATTTTAGTAATTGTAATAGTAATACAATTGTTAAAATAGTAGTAATTTTAGTTGTTTTTATTAAACCTGTTGCATATTAGTTTCTTTGTTCTCTCTACAGCTTGTGGTGTACCCTTGCAAACCGCAAGTCCATCGTCTCTGTATAGTCCAATGTTGCAAGTCAATTCTTTGGGTATTTGAGCCAGTAAGTAAGTCCCTACTAATTCACAAATCTCCGCTCTGTCGTAGCTACCCATAGTCACGTCAAACAATTTATTAGAGTTCTTCTTTGACCAGGCCGTGTCGTTGTGAGAAAGTGACAAGAGAAACTAATGTAAAATTATGGCGAAGTACGAGTGACGTACTGAATTGGTTTAGAGAAATAAAGGAAAAGCAACAGCAAGCATTTATTACTTTTGACGTTTGTGGATTTTACCCTTTAATAACAGAGGCACTATTAAAAAAGCATTAGATTTTGCAAGCAACATAACAAATATCACAGAAGACGAAAAGGCAATCATACTACATGCAAAAAGATCGCTTGTATTTCACAACGACACGGCCTGGTCAAAGAACAACAAAAACCTTAATAATACCAGTACACTTCAAGGAGAAGACAACGAAAAAAGTTGCAACTGCAGAAAAAAGAACAACTGCCCTTTGGAAGGAAAATGCAGAGCCAAAAATGTGATATATCAAGCAACAGTAAGCAACAATACAAACAGCCACGTAGCGACCTACATACATGTAGGACTTTGTTCAACCGAATTTAAAACTAGATACAGCAACCATAAAGCCTCGTTTAACCACAAAAACAAACAACACCACACAGAATTGAGCAAGCACATTTGGAAATTGAAAGACAGCAACTCAACATACAACATAACATGGAAAATATTAGCTCAAGCACAACCATATACAAACAAAACAAAACGATGCAAATTATGTTTACTTGAAAAATACTTCATAATAATATGCAAACCACACTTGGGCACATTAAATAAAAGAAATGAATTGACTTCTAATTGCAGACATGCTAGGAGTTATCTTCTCAGTTACACTTAGCACTAAATTACATGATTAACACAGCGAGCCCATTTCTGATATTTTGGCACATTCGGTAAAGCTTTTCATTTTAGTCCAATCGCGTCTGATGAGTGCTTTGCACGAAACAAATTTGTAGCGCAAATACTAAAAGTTTAATTTTTTCGCAATAATTTTTCAAATATTTCATACTCCACTAATTATCTTTTAGGTTTTTAGTGTAGAGTTCTCTCTTTATATGCTTTTGCACTTGCTTTTAGTTAATATATATATATATGTATATATATATAAGTATACAGGTTATGTCCATGTAGTCTTCTGTACTCAAGTAGTGTGGTGCTTGGTCAAACAGGGAAGGTTCAGAGAGAAACCTTTACAAACGCATGAGTGCATACTAGTTAAAAGCTTCGTAAGACGATCTACCCAAATAAGAGCATAGGTCACCTTAGCATCCTTTCATCTATGTAACCTACAATTCTAGAAATACTACGCTAAAGCTATATTTTGCAAGGGAATATGTGATATAAATTACGTCATCTACAAATTTTCTCTGGTAAATTAAATCAACTCTGTGTCTATCCTAACTAAGCAAAGTGCTAATAGAGAAGGTTGCTACATTTGCAATTTTTATTTGCACAGTACAACAAGCTTTTTTACAATAGAAATAAAATAACTGGGATTATTTTATTAAAACAATGCAATTTAATCATAAGCTTTTTGGCAACTTTTATATGTATATGTATATTGTACTTTTGTAAAAGTTATGTTAAACTACTGTTTCCTGTAAAGTGAAGGAACCTTATATTATTTTTCTGGTATATTTAGCAACCCACTGTAGTGAACATTTGTAAAAAAAGTTAAAAAATCTAGTAGTCATTTATGATGACATAGTAATAAGCGATTATTTTGCGATTTATGTGAGTGTTGATGATTATTGTAAACTACAGCCAGTGGAAAATGAAACTTTTGAGAGAGCAAGAATACTGATAGCACCGAAAAATCTAGCATATGGAGACACTCCTTACACACTACAGCCACGAGGATGTGGGGAGGAAGGAGACTACATACATTTAACTCCAACTTTCCTAACCACCTCTGAATCTAGTCGACATCCCTACAGACCTGGTAGGTTGAAACTCTTCACCTCATTACTTGCATACTCTTGATCATAGGTTTCTATGCTTTAATAAGTTTGGAGTTGCCTGTTGCTGACGAATTTGTCCTCTATTGTTTCAACAATTCAGGGTTACTCTGAAGACCGTCTCGAGATTTGAGATAAACACCACTTGCTTAAGTGAAGGCGCTTTTGGGTCACCTTCAGTTTTCAATTAATGCGTAGTCAACTAGTTGCACTAAAATAGTAGCTTTTTACATATTTTGTAGGAGCAATAAATAAACGAATATGATCAAATAGGAGCAAAATACAGAAGTTAGGGTTAGCAGCTTGTTCAAAGGTGATAGACGCTGCACTATAATCAAGATAATATGGAAAACAGAAACGATAATTAGAGACGTCTATGTAGACCGACCTACATAACAATGGCAGATTCAAGTAAAACACAGTATATGCAACTCATTGTAGTAATGCAAAGCTGTAGAAAAAGCAATGATTTTATTAATCAAAAACTTAAACCGCCACAATTCCTTTCTAGAAAAAATGGTGTGTAGTAATATATTTAATGAAAGCCATAACTAGAATAGACTACATGTAGCTATAAGTTGTGAGTTTGGCTATGTGAAAATTGAATGACAAACATTAGATTTTATTCACTAGTACTGACAGTGTCTAGTAAGTTCTGACAGTGTAGTGGCGGTTACTGTTACTGTTGTATGTAGCTACGCAAAATAGATGCCAATTTGATGCCACAAAATTAAGTTAGGCAAACTCCGAAATATGAAGTTTTATCAACATATTTTAGATTTTTGTTTTAAACTTTTAATAACCAGAACTTGTTTTTAAAGTGTATATAAATTTGCATGTAAGGATGGAATATTTTTATGGTTTTGTAGCGAGACAGCATATTAGAAAACCCGATACCCCAGCATATTATTAAGGCTCTTTAAAAAACCTTCAGTCTATGGTTTAACAAAAACCAATAACCATTGCTAAATTTAAATAAGGTAAGTTAGCACAGATACTGATGACTGAGTCACATGTCTTCAGAAAGATGAGTATTATATAACTGGTGCTAAATGGTATTTACATTGTATTTAAAAATCAACAACAGTTGAATTATGCCTGACAATAACCTAATTCAACTTTTCTTATTTTGATCAGTGATAGCTTTTTGTTTTTAGGAGATTGAAACATACCAAACTAAGTCCAAGCCAAAATTTAAAGCATCTAAGAGAAAAATCAGGATTATACCAGTAATACATTGTTTTCATAGTATTTTCCTGCTACTGCATTTTATTAACAAAATATGGTTTAATATAGACTAACCACCTTTTTCTAGAAAATATGCAGATCTCATCCACAGTTTTGTTTGAAAAATCAATGGCGTTATGTAAAGGAACCTTAGATGCCATACTAGCAAAATGATGCATTGTACATTTTCCCATACTAGAGGTATGTTTACTTTCATTTATTCTTATTTTGGATATGTGCTATCTAAAAGAATGTTTGTGTCAAAACTTGATAAAATAGGTCTTGTAAAATGTTTTTAATAAACAAAAACACATTTTCCATCAAAATCATGCTTAGATCAGCTTACTTAAACATTCTCCGGATCTTGTTTTAACAAAGTTAGGAGAACAAAAATCTAAAGCATTTTGAAAAAAATTAGTTTGAAGCAAGAGCGAAATGTATGGGGAGTCTGATAAAAGTTTTTAAAAGCATTTTAGAAACAAGAGTCGCACTTCTAAAAAATTGAATGAGGAATGTGATGATAAGTTTGTGCTATAGGCCTTGTCTCCATTGAAAAGGGGAGACAACTCTACATTTTGACCTAGTGTATGGGATAATAGTCGAAAAGAATTCTAGCCACTTTGAAAGGTTAGCGGTAGCGCTACTTCCGTATAGGAATTTTAAGGAGATACCACTAAAAGCTTTTGGTATCCAGGAACCGATAGAAAATGACTACTTGGGCCATCTCACAAGTCATTGAAAATATGTTGATACTTTAGTAGTTTAGTTGATGATAGCATTATTTACTTAACCATTGTGATTGACTATCATGAAATTATTTTTAAAACTAACAGTTTAAAAGAAATTTTATATTGAAAATGAATGCTAATTTTGTGAATTTAGAAGTTATCTCCTTTTGCGAAAGAGCCACCTAATGTGTGGACTCGTCATCATATAGCATTAAAAGCTTCAGCTTTCTACTAAACATTAGAAATTGCATTAGCTAGCGTATGTTGCTTAGGATTGATGTATGGTGTTAAAACAAGCAAGTAATTTAGAGTCATATCACAATATGTGAGTATCCCAACCCTCGAGACATTTGCGGTACAAGCAAAACTTTGAACACTTTTTGTCGTCATATGTATTTATTATAAAATGACTGAGGCTATCAGGTAATTGATTAAAGTTATTGCCTTTTTTGTCAGATCATTTTGTAAAAGTTTCAAAAAGACCAGCTAAAAGTGAAAGTAGAATTGAGGAAACAAAACAAGTAAGAAGATAATATAAAAATGAAAACAGAGATAAAACTAGAATTAAGTTTAGTACAAATTAATAATTATTTCAGGTATTGGTTTAGTAAGCTATATTCATTCAAGCTAAATTTAAAGTTTAAGCTACATTATGTAGCGCAACAAAAGTGTAGCGTACCAAGTGTAATGCCCTCAAGTCTCTCTTACAAGGCGTTAGCTGCCACGTGTGTCTCAAAGTTAACAACTCCATACAGCCAAAACCTGTAGACAAAAATGTTACATCTCATTGCAAATCATGACTACTAGATAAGTATTTGCTGCTTTGTGAGCATAGATGCTGAATTAAACTATGAAAATCGCTTTTCTATCATAATATTTTGTTATAGTAATATAAGTGCTTTTTTAAATTGTGGGAACACATCAATTTGTATTAAGTTACCTTATTTAAAACATATTGCTTTGAGATACCAGAGACTTGACAAACGAGCTCTGTAAATGCATTAAGCTTAAATGTTGAAGTAGGAGTGCTTGGAAGTTTACACGCAACAGCACATGTAAGCGTGTATTTGTCTCGCTCTGGTAAATTTACTGCCCTAGTTTCAAACGATAAGGGCGTAATTCTGAGAGTATAATCATAATTCTCATTCTCAGAATGCATCATGGATAAACATCACAGTTTCACTGCAAGGCCATAACATAATAATCTAAAATATTTGGAACTATGTGCTTGGTTGTAGTGGGTAGTTTTTCTTATTTGCTTTAGTTTGTAATTATTATGAACTGTTGATGTCACATAGCAAAATATGTCTGACGATTTTTTGATTTATCTTTTTTCCATCGGATGAATTGTAAATTTATAACTGTATTTTAGTTGTTAGAAAACTTCATCTCATTATTCTATTGTAACTAGTTATTGTATTGTCCTCTATTTAACTTGTGAATAATCGTCTTATTGATATTCATTAACAGCAGCTGAAGACTGCTGTTAATGAATATCAATAAGAAAATCTTATTGATATTTGACTGATTGATTTTATTGATTGAGTGATTTTCTTATTGATATTTACAACAGTCTTCAACTGCTGTAAATATCAATAAGAAAATCAGCACATCAGGGTCAGAAAATCAGGGTTGAAAAATTGCGCATACCAGTCTTCGACTGTTATGCGCAATTTTTCAACTCTGACTTTTTAAATAATTGTTTGTTAGTTTCAACACGTCATTAATACAATTATCCAACTAATTATTTAACTATGATTGCATCTTTCCAAGCACCCAATAGTGTTTGATTTATTATACTACGTAATCTACTAGCATGATATCCTACTCATAATAGATGATAGGTTTTAGGATTGGTAGCTTAATACTAAAATAATAAATCCAACTTTACACAATGTTGATTATATTTCAAAACTTTTCATTTTCTGAAAATTTTCTATAGCTACTGTTTTCTTCAAACCTAACTTATATGGGCTAATTTATATATAAAATTCAGTGTTTGTCATCTGTCTGTATGTTTGATAGTCGTTCGTGTGTCCAGCTCTAGCGATAAAGTATTAGCCTTAAAAAGTCTTGTTCACATTGGATTTTAACTAGGAACTATCAGGTCAGCGATCAGACATTTTGTCTACTAAACTATATGTTGAACTAGCTGTAGCAATAACTAATTGTGAACATACTTAGGCACCTGCAAATATTTAAAGGCTTCAAATTTTAGTTATCACGCTTTGCTCTTCAGCTAACATGCTTAAAGATCATGATTGTGTGAGAGATCATGATGCAATTTTTTCCTACTGTCTTAAGTGACAAAAACGGCTTTTATTATAGTACAGATTTAGACTAACTCAGTTACTCAAATTCATTCGGTAAAACAACAAGTCAATTCAAAATAAATGTTCCATCTAAACAAATTCATAGTGTTTGTGCAACGCCGGGCATTAATCCAGTTTATAGAATAATATTTTGCTGATGGTTATCGGTGCATGTATCACTCATGGCATGACTTTTTTACAATCATGATGGTTATTATGTACATGTATATTATGGTGGCCTGCCCTACATTTACAGTTGCAACTTTCCTAAATATACACAATTTATAGTTTTAAGTTTTTTTATAGCCAGGTATAAACCTAAGAATTTGTTTCTAAAAAAATGCAATTAAACTATCCTGACCAGGATATAAGTTTGCAGTTTTGAGCACTTTTATTGCAGCAAAAAAGTTAGTAAGAGAATTTGCAAAACTCAGATGGGGAGTTTTTGACGAGGACATTTCCATAGCAGATAGAGAATTGCCACAGCTCTACTGGCACAATGGTGACAGACAGCTTGTTGGGTGAGTAACCGTAACACTTCACTTTGGTGCTTTCAAATTATGCTTCACAGAAGTTGTTATACTCCTGAAGGAAACCTTCAGAAAATATAATATCACATGTAACTAATTTGTATAATAGGTATAATAGGTATCATAATATGTAATAATAAATTGACCACAACTCTGCAGGTGCACTGAGGGAGCCAGCTTTGCACCAGTCAATGCAACAGGCTGTCAGTGGAGAAATGGAAAAGAAGACTCGGATTGTGATTTTTTAGCCACCGAGTTCCGTGGGACTGCATCTCTTCTAAGCTATGAGTACTTTGATAATGTAAGTTATTGTGTGGAAGAAAATTGTATGCGACTTGTTACTACAGTCATACCTCAACATATGAGATTAATGCGTTTTGGAACTGAGCTCGAATATCAGTATTGTCATATTCTAAGGCAGTATTTCCTATATGTCATAATTAAATACAAAGTACTATTACATTCCCAAACTTTGAAAAAATCACCTGTCTTGATATAACTGTGAGATAGCCTCAACAGTAGTAAACTAAGCTTTTGGGATGCCATGTAGTGTAACGTAAAACTGAAATTTTACCTAAATGAACTTGGTTACATACCATTTAGCCTAAGGTTTACCAAACATAGCCTTCAAACTAAGTTTTAATCTTTGATCAAGTATAATTTTAGCTTTGTGGGTTGTCTTATCTTTTTAATAACTGTTTCTGGCTCAGTGCTTTCTTTCACTCTAACTTTTTGCTGACTTCATTAAAATTTTCTCTAAACTTTATAGGCAAGAAAGTCAAAGTAAAACTGTTTTCATAAGAGGCCTATTGCATACTTGGCCATTCTAAAAACCATCTCACATGCTGGTATCTCAGAAGTTTCTCGTATCTAAAAGCAGTAACTTGCCAACCATTTTGCGTGTCTCTAGTTTTTCTCGTGTGTTGTGAACCTAACATGTTGAGGTATGACTGCAGTTTATTTATTCATACTGTACTATTTCAGGTACTAGATAACAAAAAATAGGACAATGTTGTGCAAATAACACAAGCTGAACATAAAAGTCTAAAAATTGTATCAGCCATACTTTTCAATTTCTGGTCTTGTGGGCTTCCTTCTCAGCAGTATTCTTTTGGCTGAATGCTACATCTGTTCATGTTCTGTTGTCCTGTAATTATACAGACCGGTTGGTTTACTTCTTGAAGCTGTGTATGAGTTTATGTCATATGCACTTTTTTGCTTCTGTGCCAATTTGAAATTTGTTTAATTTTCCATTATAATTTTGGGTTTGAATACTGATGTGTTTACGATCAAAAAGGTTTTGAAATTTTTAATTTTTTCAACTCATATACTGACTACTTAATTAAACAGGTTGTACAGCAAACAAAAATTGTTACAGTTCAAAGTGGTTGGTTATAAATTGTTTTACAATGTAACAGGTTGTTGAATTCTGTGACAGCAGAGAGGACGGCAATACTCCCCACAACAAACTAGCTCGGAACCTGCAGAACAAAAATTGCAATGAGAAAAGTGTTTGGGATGTGATGTTAGCACATCCAGACTTTGGTGAGATTTACTATGACACATCTAGTAACTAATAACTATTACTTAAAAATTGTTAACTAAAAACTATTGAATATATTTGTTCACTAATAGCTTATATATCAATGTATATAACATATATTATATTTAAGTATATTTATATCATTATGTATTATAATCATGTATATTACATATATAATTATTAATAATATTGTGGATATGCAATATATATATTTATATGTGTGTATCTACATGTATATATAATTATTATTAATATTGTGAAGAGAATTGCTGGTCTCCTTTACTCTCCACAAGACAGTCAAATAAACACTCCAAGTGTTAACCACCAATGATATATATGTAATAAATGAATATACATAGGCATACATGAATGACAAGCAATTACCTTAGTAAAACTTGCAGAAAGCGTGTATGCAGTACAACTCTGCCAAAACCAACAAATCTTACTTCTTATATACTCTTTCTTCTTTTTTAAGCTCTGCCTTATTTTTTCTTTATTTTATGTTCGGTCTTCAATTCAGTTTCCTTAGTAATTTGTGCATCCTCAACAGTGACCAAGCCTTTTCTCGTGACCAGAAGGCTCGGCTCTGCGATTGAGGTGACCAAAAGGTCAATTGTAACGCCTCTGGTCACAGTGCACTATCATAACAAACTCCTTCCAGTGGAGGCCTTGCAGCTGTCTATTGGTGCTCAGAGAGGAGAGCAGCTGTGACCAGAGCCATTGCTGCCAAGCGCTAACCTCCAACCCGGCTGCCTCAGTCTTGGAGAATGCTCTGTTTGCTTCTCTAAGACGCTGAGCCCTAATGAGTTGGTTAGTCCGCATAGCCACCTGCTGCCACTGTAGATTGTCATTGAGCAACTGTCTGGCCATCTCTTCTTGACGGTCATACAAGATTGTGTCTAGTCAGCTCGTCTTGGTCAGATCTTGCATTTTTATAAATGTGAATCTAAATATTTATATATATATATATATATATATATATATATTCATACATAAATATATGTATATAAATATATACATATATATCAAGTTTATTAAAAACTACAGGTTAAAATTATTTGTACTAATAGTTCCATGCAATTGCCTTGCCATCCTCAGGTAGAATGACTGAAATGTATAACACATAAACTATAAAATTATGTTATAAAGCTGATGGCTTAGTACTATTATCTGATATATTTATAGTATATGTGCACAGCAAAGATGTTGTCAAATTATGTTATTGAGCTAATTAGGTGTTTTCTAGTCTGTCGGCATGTGGATATCAACTCTTTTCTAGTGTTAAGGCTGGTTAACGTTGGCTTGTTGAAGTGAGGCCTACACTGAAACAAATTTTAAAGTTAAGTACAGCTATAACACTGTTAAGTTATAGCTGTACTTCAAATATCAACAACATAATTAGCTGGCACACTAAGCAAGTACTATTGTAACCACGCAACATCGACTGAAAATGCAACTGCAACAACTTTGAAAACTGCCCACTAAATCGAGAATGTCTTTCAAACTGCATAATATATCAGACAACTGCAGAGTCTGAGGAACGCTATAGGCAACAAACACAAACGTATTTAGGCTTCACTGAGACAACTTTTAATGCAAGATTAGCCAACCACAAAACATCATTTAAATATTCTACCAAACGACTACAAACAGAATTGAGTAAATATGTAGGGGACTTGGAAGACAAGAACATTCACTAGAACATAACCTGGAAAATCATCAAAAGAGTGGAATCATACACCACATCAACAAAATCTTGCCAGTTATGTCTATGGGAAAAGTACTTTATCATATTCGAATTAAAGTTAGCCAGCCTTAACACTAGAAATGAGTTGATATCCACATGCCGACAGACTAGAAAACACCTAATTAGCTCAATAACATAATTTGACAACATGTTTACTGTACACATATACTATAATTATATCAAATAATAGTACTAAGCCATCAGCTTTATAACATAATTTTAAAGCTTATACATTATACCAATACCATACATTATGCAGTCATTCTACCTAAAGATTGCAATGCAATTGCATGAACCTATTAGTAGGAATAATCTTAACTTGTAGTTTTTAATAAACTTAATACACAGCTCCGACTGACTCAATTATCAAGCACTTTACTTCACAGTAAAATTTACTTACACTAATCAGCTCATTAGGTTGAGCACTTTATATGGAGAGTCACTTTTTTCACCGTTTTCATAAGTTTTTGAATTTTAATTGTTGCCTACATTATTTTTTATATGTTTTTATTTATTGTTTTTATTTTAGAAATTCAGAAAAATCCGAAGATGAGACTTGGTAACTTGACAGTATTACAATTAAGTTTTAGCCATCAAGTACTTGTACTCAAATAAACCAGGCCATTTCATTTTAGATGTTAATGTGAGATACATGCATGTATATCTCTACAACCTTATGCTTTTGCTACCAAAGTGTTTTTGGTACAAATAAACAACCCCAAAAAATTCAAAGTTGTGATCCTGAAGTGACTATGATGCGGCTAGATTGATAGATTAACAACCAAAAACTTGCTGAAAAAAAAATTTAATTGTGGTAGAAGCTTCAAGCTTAACACTACGGGTTTCACATGCTTTTCTAGATGTTGCACTTAGTCCCATCATACTCGATCATAATCCAATTCCACCTCAGCCTTTCGTTCGAGTTGTAAAAAAGCCATACACCGGTGTGACTGTACCACCAACCACCTCTACACAAGCCATACCCAGTTCTTCTAGCACAACTTCAAGCACCTCAACATCTTCAACCACTACAACTGCCACAACTACCACTGCTGCACCTGTACAGACTTGTTCTCAGGATATTGTTTGCCTCTGCCTAGATGTCTCAGGAAGCATGAGTGTATGTAATCTATAAGATATTACAGTCTCTTGGTCGATTCAAGTTAATTTTGTTTTATAAGAAATTAAAAATCGATATTGGTAAAATTAGACTCAGTCGAGTTTTGTGCAAAGATCATTCACCTACCATGGTTATTGAGGGCCAACACTGATTACAAACTGTGCAACACATTAGTAAAATCAAATTCAATACAAGAGGTCAAATATATTCTAGCATTTCATTTTCAAGAAAACTCTCCAACCAAGGCATCTTACTAACAGTAATCGCAAGACCTGGATGAATCTTCTTCTATTTGAATTTTTAAACTCGGAAGTGCCTTTTCAGAACACTAGTACAGTCATACCTCAACATAAGGCTTAGTGTGTTTTGGGACCTCACTTGTATTTCAATGTACTATTCTTATATAAAAAACAATTATATACAAATTAATTTGTTCCTTTGCAGTGAAAAACTACCTAAAATGGTATTGCGCGATAAAAAATGTGTTTTTAATTGTTCTGAGTCATTATCTATGCTCACAAAGTAACAAATACTTATTCAATCGGTATGATTTGCACAAAATTGTAGCATTACTGTGTTTAGTAATGCATAGATGTAGTGGCTAAAGGAAGTGTGTGGGAAACTTGACGGCAACACCCTTGCTAGCTGCACCTTTGTGGAAATTTGTAACATAACATAAACTGTTAACTTAATTTAAATAACTTTAGCTTACTGAACACAGGTTTAATATAAGTTTTAATTTTACACTAAATTTATTCATAATATTTTGTTTTTGTTTTCATGTTTTATTATCTTTTTACGGTTTGGCACTTTTTGTTTTGCTTTCTCTATAACTTAAAGCCGACCTTTGCAAAACTTTTTAGACACTGATTTAACAAGACAGACTGAACGATGCTGTTCTTAAGAGTGCTCTCTTGCATACTTGGCCAATCAAAAACTGGCATGTATGCTCGTATCGCAAAGGTTGCTTGTATATAAAAGCTGAAACTTGCTCGGATTGTTGCTCGTATCTGGACTTTCTTGTATGTTGGGCACTTGTATGTTGAACTGTAATGAAAAGCTTTGTTGCGTTAAGCAGCAACATATTTGAGTATTTTTATTTCTGGATCAATTTTATCCAAATTTCAAAAGTTTTGAAACTTTTATAAAAAGTTTAAAAAAAGGGTTTTGTTATAACACTGGTTGTTTTATTGAAAAGCCATGATCTCGGGGTATAAGAACTATAGCGGGCTAGCGATGTCAAATATTTGATAGCTATTTTAGATGGTTTTGATAATTTGGTAGTTATTGTAGGTGGAAACAGGCAGCTATGTTTTGTTTCAACTCTACCTTTTACTTTCAAACTATAAAATGCTATAGTTTGCACTGTCTATATCTTATAAAGTTGATGTATTGCAGATAGCAAACAGAATTGGAACTATGGCAGATTCAGCAAGTGTGTATATTTCGGCTTATCTGAAGGAGGGCACTGCAGTTGGAATTGTCTCCTTTCAAAGCAGTGCCTATTTACATGCTGACATGAGAGAGATAACAAGTTCTGCTGACAGATCAGATCTTATTTCTGCTCTGCCACGTTCAGCAGGTGGTGGAACAAATATAGAAGTTGGTCTCAACGAGTGTCAACGGGTAAAAGCCCACTTGATATATTATGGACAATTGTTTTATGCCATTTGCTTTTTAAGGGGACTGTATGTCTGAATTTAATACAATAACTTGAATATGTCCATGAAGATGCTCATAGATTTTTTATAGTGGTGGTAATTTAAATTGCAGATAACAAATAATCTTATAAAAATAAATTTTTGTGGTAAACTTTTCCTCATAAAATTTTACCCAATTATTAGTAAAAACACTTAAAATAAGGTTTTATTGCTAATGATAAATGACAACTTTACAATTTTTAGTGAAGTGGAGAAAAAATAATCATTTCTGACATGTCTTAAGTTTCTCAGTTTTTGGTCAAACTGTTTGCTCTTGTTTATCTGAATAGAGGCTTGATTCAAAGTTTACACATGGTCAGTCTGAAATATAGACTGATTCTATCTAAATGTGTATATTATTTTAAAATACTGTAGATTTTGCGAAACTATGCGGGAGCGAGGCTTGCTGAAAGCAGAATATTACTTATAGGAGATGGAGCTGGAACTGTTGGAAGTTCCATTCCTTCAATAAGAGCTGACGGAATAACGATTGATACAGTGCTTTTTGGGTAAAAATAAGACCTATCTCTAAGAAGTTTTTGACTTGCATTTTTATTCCCTAGTTAAAACGAACTTGATAATAGTTGCATAGCTGCCTGATTACTTACACAAAGAAAATAGGTTTTTTGCATAGGCAATGTGTTGCCAATGCCTCAATCTGAAAAAAAACAACTAATATGTTGTCTACCATAAAAAATAAAACTGATGCATCTGCGAATACCTGAACTACTTCATGATAATTTTCTCTCTTCAACTATAAATTTTGTACGCATAATATTTTTGTCCAATAATGTCTTTTGAATAACTATGATGACACAGCTTCACGTAACTATTTTACCTTGGCAAATGTATCATCACTTTTACATGGTATAAAACGCTCCAAAGACTACTAAAATAATTAAAGCTGCTCACAAAACATTTTAGACACTATTTTGATAATTAGTTGTAATAAAACTCTTTTTCTGTAATTTAGTTTATGTATCAAAATGGAAATATTTTCAAATTGAATGAGTTATCATTCATGCATAGCTAGTTTTTAACCAATATTCAGCAATGCAAGGAGCTGTACTAATATCATTGCTATACCAAATTGTTGCTGATCCATGTTCTATACAAATAACTTGACAATACTTCATTGAGAGTTTTGATAAATTTAGCAAGAATATTTTAGGCTTCACACACAATTGGTGCTAATTCTCATGGATCAATGTGTTAGTCAACCAATTTTTTCTTTACTTTCTAACAATTATCTGTTGGCTCAACAAAACCAGATAACTGTTTTCGTTCAATAAAATGAAGACACTTTAGGCTAATTATCTTATTAATCACCAAGTAGAAGCCCTCTGTACTAAGCCTGCAAAAGTTGTTCCATTGTTGCAATCTTTTGCTTGATAGGTACGCATGAAGTGTTACGATTTATAGGGTTAGCTAATGTGCAAATTGTTATAAATTTTGCTGATTTTCTTGGGTCAGAGTTTATCCGAGATAGGTTTATATGAGTGGATATACAGTGATATACTAAGTAATACGTACTAATGCATTTACGGTGCGTAACATTAAAAAACTAAATGAAGTACGTGAAATGAAAATCTCGCAAAAAAATTGAAAATCCCTTCAAAACTTTTTGTTTAGTCTGTATATGCATGTCTCCAAAAAAAAGATTCAACTGATTAGTCGATGCTGTTATGCCATACACTCTTTTACTGTTTAGTAATGAAATCACAGAACATTTATTAGCTCTCAAAATGAATCACTAATTAAAATTAAAATTTGGACAACAAACGATCTTAATTTAAATTAATACATACGTTTTTAAGATTCCAGTACGGTATTGTTATTATTTGTGTCATTTGGCTCTATTTCAGTCAAGGTGCTCAGCTGGTTGGAATTGCACAAGAAACTGGCGGTACTGAGAATTTTGTGAGTGATGACTCCTCTGTAGAAGGGTTGCAGCTTTTCTTTACAGAGAGTGCCTTTAGAGGGTGCAGCAGCGAACAAACTGATACCATAGTATGTTTAATCTTTAATGAATGTTAGACGTATGCTTCCAACTAATAGCTGATGTTTGATGATTTGCTAAAACGCTTAACCATTGATGAGATAACCTTTATTTGATTCACAATTTTTCACACTGACATTTTTCCAAATTCTACAATTAGTTTAATTAGTCATGACATCGAATGCTGTTATTCAGAAGTGTAGAATATAGCTAGCCATCACTTGTGCAAAGCTATGACATCACCAACAAGTCAAGGTGCGTGCATGTAAATTTTGCCCAAGAGCTCTAATCTTTGATGTATAAGTTTATATCTTGCTATACTGAACCAATTTTCTATGGTCTGCACTGATTTGCATTGAATTTCCATCTAGTTTATCCTGTTTTAGGTCCAGAATAAAAAAGTTGTTATACCGGCTGGAGAGAGTTTTCTTGAATCTGTAGTTTATTTAGATGAGACTATCGGATTAGATACCAAGATCGTTGTCAGTTATAACTCCGAGGTTAATCTAGCCGTAGAGACGGAGAAGAACCTCACAACTACGATAACTAAAGATGATAGTCTTCCCCTTATTGTTGCTATGTTGAAAGGAGAGGCGGTAAGCAGACCGACAAGTCTAATTTAATGAGCAGAAAGCCCATTTATCATTTGGTGGTGATATTAATCAGGGTATGAGAATATGGCTAATTTGGATTTTTTTGGAAAATCTCAATTAATATTTCTTTAAAGCTTTCATGTGTTGATACATTTGTGTGATATATACTTTTTGCAGTTTGTTTTTAGGTGAATCTATTGAGTACCAAACAGACTTAATATTTGTTTTACAAGTAATTGTTCTCGGAAAGTATTGCCAGCAACTTCTGTCAAAGTATTAAAAATGCCTAAATCAAATAATCCAAAAAGAATGTGCAATTGCGATGAGTGTTGTCAATATTTTTATAGTATAAACCTCCTAACATAAATTTAGGCAAACAAAAAGAAGCTATGTAAAATTGCTGCTTATTATTACATAAAAAAACTTCATTTAAAGTATAGTGTCAAGTTGGAAAAAATTTTCTAACTTGATTTAAACAATGCGTTTACCATAGTTAGCTTGAAAGTATAGTTTTTGCTCCTGCAGCACTTGAGCAAAACTACGATGAATAGGTTTATATATGCGTATTGAAGCAACTAATTGTATACAACAGTTTCCTGGCAGTTCGACATGCTGTGATATATTATCGGTTATGCCCATAAAGCAGAGAATAAGTACAATATCTTCACAATTATTCAAAATTACCTAAAAGCAGTTAATTGGTGCTAGAGCGTCAGTCTACTAATCCAAATGTCATGGGTTGAAGTCTTATTGATTTCACATAATCTATAATCCTGGCTTCTTGCAAATGAATGAACATATAGACACTGCTCTCAATGTAGTACATTCATTTTTGTCCTACTTTATTTTCAAATATATAGTATTTTTTTATTTTTTGCTTTAGAGCATAGACCTTGCTGTCTAGAACCAAGTTGAAAACAAATATATTAAAGTTGACATTAAAATTTGTGTAACCATTAATCCTATACCACAGATGGGCACTCGGTTTAACATGCTTCCTCAAGCAATCCTTAAAGCTCACTTTGCAAATAAATTAAAAATAGCTGATTTTTCAGTATCTTTCACTTGTATTCTCTTACTGATTCAGAGAATTTTACCAGAAATAATGAATTAAAATGTGTCTTTAGCGTCATGATAAATGAATTGACTCAATTATCAATTTTCAATAAACAAAACGACATGAGTCAAGTTGCACCAATCCTTCCTTTCATAACCACTGCGCTGATGGAAAATCAATGCTGCTGATTTGGTGACAACAAACGTAATGCTGGAAGTAAGACAGTCTATTACTTGATGTGTGCCAAATGAAAGCTGCCAGTGCAGTCCCTTGTTGCTACTTGCAAACATTTTTTAACAGACTTATATATCACTGCATATAATTGATTGATAATATGTACTATGCACTAGCTTTTTGGTTTGCCTGTGCACTGACAATTAGCTTAGTCATATGTTTTATACCAGCTCCTGACTATCGTTTCTTTTATCGAAAAGCCTCTATGTTGTCTCACCTTTGTACGTATAAAAATCACTAATAACAAAGTGCGGTGTTGCCAGATCCAACCAAAACTAGGCAACAATAACTTTAGGAAGTTAAGTCATCATTGTGCCAAAAAACAACCAGTAGCTTGGTTTTGCGTTACTCACAAAACACAAAAAAATATTGTAAACAGCAACCTAAACATATTTCTAATGGTGAAATCTTTCAATACTGGACCAATAAGACTTTTGGCTACTAAATTTCTATGTTACATAATGTATGGCTATATTTTGATCAAACTGCCAAAAGGATAGCATTTTACTTTTGCTGCCAGTTTCACTAACCTCTAAAGATATTAAACATTTATTTTTTTTTAAATGCATTGATTGTTGAGCAAAATGTTTTTCTGATTTTAAAAAACTTTAATTTGAAGTGATCTGACAAAAAATCGATATTGCAGCAAAAATATAGTGTTTTACGTTAGCATAAAATGGTAGGCATGACTTAATTCCACCTGGAAAAGCAGTGGATAGTTGGGTAGTTGGATAGTTGAGTAGTTAACTTTTAAAAATAAGTGACAACATCAAGGTTTACATGTTTCATGGCAATAATCTTGGGTTTAACGATTTGTTTACTTATATTTGCAGTAATTGTTGCATGAAATATTTTGAAGTAATTTTGCATGTAGGCGCATTAACTTTTAGCCGCTTAAATTTTAAGCATAAGTGTTTATTGTCACAATTTAGCTAACAGCCTACTTCTGGTAGACACATGGCTATCTTAACCATTTTCTAAGTGGAAACATGATTACATCTGTGTTATCATGGTCAAAGATGTTTCAGAGCAGTCTAAAGCCTGGTTCCCATATATGCCGCAAGCACCGGCGACAGCACCACAGGCTCTCAAGAGTGAAATGTGAACCTAAGCGCCGGGTACCGCCGAGTATCGTTGATAATTGCCGGCAGTCAACGCAAGAGTTTATTGCTGTTCAAATTTTGTAAAGAGCCGCAGGCAAAATATCCTCAAAATGCACTGTACAGGTGAAGGTCAGCATTATTGAAACAGAATGGCGAGCGAACATTTTTATGCAATTATTAGCGATGCAGCTTTATGTGACCAGGAGCCGCTGAGCTTATCTTGCTGCTAGGGTCCTGCAATCGATATGAGAAGCAGGCTTAAATTACCTACCTGTAGTTGAGTAATTGTAAGAAATGGCTTTTCCACATGACATTCCATTCTTAATTGTTAGCTACTTTTCATTTTTAAGCTCTCACTGCTTTAGACTACAATAATGTTATGATGCCAAATATCCATACAAGAAGTATTGTGTATCTGTTGCAAAAGCTTAAAAATTAGTGTAGTTTATTGTTCATTAATTTCTTGTTTTATTCTATCAAAATTACTGATGTGTTACAAAAACACGCTAATCCACAAACATTTAGCTTTACTTAAACTCAAGAAATAGTGTGGTGAAAACAGCTGAACAGCCATTGAGGTCATGCAGTCATAAAAAAAGCTCTCCAAATACACTGTCAGCCTGACATTGGCTAACTGTTCAAGGCAAACAGGATGTAGCCTAGCAAGAAAGATTTTTATATTAAGATGGCACTCACCAATGGAGAATAGGGTAGATGCGCTTATAAATTATACTAGTGCTTTTTTGTTATGGTTGTACTTATATACAAATATATCAGGCATTAAAGCTACAGCCACTTGATATTGTTCACACAATTAGAGTTGGTGGCAATAAAAAACACTTCCAACCGTACATAGTCGCAAACTGGCTGGCATATAGGCTGCCTTTAGAAAAGCTATACTTTAAATATCTTGATTATAAATATATATATATTTATGTATATATATATATATATATATATATATATATATATATATATATATATATATATATATATATGAGGTCTTGCATGGTAAAATAAAATTTGTAATCATATGTGTGTCAAAGTTTTCTTTTGATGAGGGCCAACCATATGATACTAATCTGTAATTTGTTTACACCTTTGTGCAAACACAAAAAAATATGATTATATAAAGTCATTGAAATATTTTGGATGCGTCTTCTTTTTGAGTTGTTCTTATGTCGCAAATTTAATTTACATTGAAAGATATATTTTTTTCAGGGTGGTTACATTAAATATACCATCACTAAGACGGTTCGAATTGAAAGTGATGAAGAAATGCTAGTAACTGTTACCTCTTCTCCGCTGCCAGGAGTCAAACCTGTAGTCATCAGTTACAAAGCCAGGGAAAGCTACGTCGAGTTTGATAAAGACACACAGGTACTTTTAGCTGCCTTTTAGCTGTTTCATAGCTAAAAACTTTAATCTATGAAGATAACAGTGTATATTTATTACTTTATTGTAGATATTTTTATACCAAGGAGGAGCTGTTTGTACAACTAAGACTAAATATGTGTAAAAATATATTATTGTCCACCTCTAAATTCTTCAGACTTCGTTCATAGATATCAGTAATTTTTGGTGGCTAGTCGACTCCCTACAATTTTATAATATTCCAGCATGCATGTAATGTCTAAAACAAAGAACTTTTATATCTACAGCTACTTGGAAATTATTTTGAAAGTAGATTGGTTCCTAGCATAAATGTGCAAACACACTAAGCAATATTTAGTGCACTAATCTGCGCTAGAACGCACGCAGGGAGCTCATGCAGAGCGATAACGCTAGACATTCTCTATCACAACTTTATTGCGCTCGAGCTGCATTTCAATTGGTTGGTTTTTTGAGAATACAGTTCTATGACTGATAATTTTTATGTTATGATAAAAACATATAAATCTATTTATATATATAATTAGTATATACTTGATTAATTTATACACAACAAACTTCATAAAACTGTTCTAATCATTAATGTTTTATGATGATATTTTTTACAAAATATTTTGTCAATGTTTTTAAGATGTTAGCAGCAATGTAATTTACTGTAAAACCTCTATTTGAATGCCATAGTTCTCTATTTTTAACCCTTCCCTTTAGTGGCGTTTAAATAGAGATACTGTTTAATTCGAGGAGCCCGCTGTATTTTTTGACTACATGTATCTTGTCAGAAAACTTAGAAACTTGTCTTTATTTTTAGCTAATTGGCTATGTAGGAGTGTTCCAAGAGTACTCTCCTGTCTTAAATCTTTCAGTTCACATTCTTTTGAACCAACCAGGTAGATCAGTTCTTTCTGTGAAGTACGTTGACAACGGATCAGGTAAGGCAATTCCAGAATATTTCAAATACTAATTCTTCTTGCATAATTACATAAGCGCTCCTTCCAAAAATTACATTAATTACAGCTATATTAAAATGTACACAATGAAAAATGTCACTGAATGGTTTCATTTTGATAGGCTCTAAGTAGCCTCTCAATAGGCCTAAACTACACCTGCTCACTAAAGAATCCTTAGCTGTTCGGTATCGGAGATACCCTCTGCCGCTAACCATTTTGATAATACCATGCGAATAGATTGTCAAATGCGAAATATGTTCAGTCATGTGACAGTCATGAGGCCCTTGCTAGATTTTTATTACCATTATTGAATTATCATCAGCTTATTTATTATTTAACGTTAATAATCAAGAAATTTTGATGGCAATGTTTGTATAGTTACCCTTCAAAAGTGCTAGCTGTAAAAGCTGTATAAAAGGGTCTAGATCCATCACATAAATCAACAGATTTAATTACTTTATGAACTATCTGAAGATCCTCTTGAACAATTCTAAATTACTCTACCAGTCTTCATGAGTTAGTTACTTATTTCTCTTTGGTTGAATGAGAACGATAACTTCTTTGTTCATATATAAATACTTGTTTGTAACAAGCCTTGTTGTTATTGATGATATAAAATTGAATCTTAGATGAAACCAGCTTGCTTACATTAAAAATAAGAAAATTAGAAGATTACAGTTGTTAAGATAAACTATTTCTTCTGATAGCTGATGATTCGGTTTTATTTGTAACAAAGTCGACCAACATGTTTGGGTTGACAAAGTGCATCAAAGTTTGTACACATACAATGTGTCTACATGTACACACGTTTCATTGCCGTGTGTACATGTACATATGTGTTTATTATAAATGTAATGTAGACAACCTGATGTGACATCGTAGTAGTTTTTAACATAAACCCACTACCATGTGAATTACTGCTAAAGCATTCAAAGTATTATCACCTTAAGATGAAGAGGTGAGAACAGGGAGAGAACCAGAGAGAAATTAAAAATTAAAACAGAGGAAAGACAAAGATGAAAGAAAAAATGGCAAAACAACCAACTATAGAGAGAAAGAGATACAGCAGGAGAAGAGAAAGGACCAGAGAGACAAATTGTAAGATGGAAAGAGGGAAAATGAGGGAAGAAGAAAGGTGAAAAGAAGAGGGAGAGGAAAAGTTGGAAGTAACAAAATAATCTATCAAAGTTCTTTTAAGCATCACCAAGTCTACTCATCACATAATCCCTAAGTTATATTTAATGATTATTGAAATATTTAACACTGTTCACACTATATTGCCATATGTCGACCTTTTCCTTTTTCTGTTCATTGTCAATTATGTGAACTGAAAGCCAATAGCACTAAAGAAGCAAAGCGGATATGTTCAAAAGGTTTGCAGCTGTCAAAGCTTTCTGATATTCTGCCGACCATTGACTACTGTATGTATAATTTGAACCAATGACAAATAGCATAAAATTGTAAGGCGGTGCAGTAGATAGTATACTTAACTGATCAAGACACAGAAAGCCATTGAGAAACCAACTACTACAAAACCTTGGACTTATTTACCAGGCCTCATTGATCTCACCAGAAATGTCTCTTTTACTGTTATATAATACTCTAATTACCAGAAAAGCGATAAAATAATTTTACTCTAATTAGTAAAATATTTTATTGCTTGGAAGCATGAGGAAATGCTTCAATGAGCTACTTAAACAAAATTTGGTCACCCAGAAGCAATTGCTTAAAATAAGATATCATAAAAAACTTTTATTTTCCTTTAATTCTTTCATTTTAAAAATCTCGTGTTTGGCCAATAAAACAACTATACCTACTAAGTATACGTCTTCTAATCTTCACACATTTTAAATCTCAAACAAACTTGTCAACACATTGCAACACACGCCATTCTTTATTTTCATTATCTCCTCCACTCTCCTTTTCTACTAGACGCCATAAACGGGTTGCCATTGTGTGTCATCAGCATGGAACTCCTTGCCAAATTGGTTCGGGAAATTTGATAGTTATGATGGTTTTAGGGCTGCTTTGAAGCAGAACTTGCTGGACTCTCTGGAATAGATTTATTCTGATTTTTTTTTGCTTAGACAATCCATGTTTTCTTCATTGACATTCTCATCTGTTAACTCAGGCTCTGCGCTTCAAATAGCCATCTACTGCGCATAGGGGTCCTCATTCCACCTTTCTTTTTTTATCATCGTGTTGTGATTTTATGTGAATAAAACAAACAAACAAACCATTTTATCACTAGAAGTTCCCCTGTCATACAGCCCACGACCAAGGTGATATTAGAAAAAAGAAAGGGTACTGATGGTTGAGAAATGCAATATTAGCAGTCAAATGGCACTCCAGTTCAATAGGATAACTGCAATGGTAGCTGCAATGGTAGCTGTAATGTACTGGGTGTTATTATGTACAACAAACAGCAATAATGAATGGAAAAGGTTATATGTTTTTATCTCTCTCCTGCAATAAGAGAAATGCAATATTAAAAGTAAAATGCACTAATATTATTAGAAAAACCAATTTTATTAATATAGTAATACAGTAATAATAGAAAACCAATGCACAATTTTGTTTACATTTCAAAAAGTTTTAGCAGCCAATATCGAAAAGTTGTGATATTTATCTAGATTTTTAGAAAATCTATTTAACAAAACTACTTAAAAAAATAATAACGGAAACATATTGCCCAACATCGATCACTATATACTTCGATCTTGTAAATTCAAAGGATTATTCTTGTAATTAAATCTTATAAAATCGAATAATTATTCTTATAATTAAATATTGCAATAATCTTATGAAAATCGTTAAAAAATATTATCGTCATTTCCTTTACTTTCCCTGCTTTAGACATCAGTTAGAATACCAAAGTACTCATTTTAATTGTCCAAAATATCAGTTACTTTGAAATCGGCAAAGAAGAAACAATTACTTTTCAGTACTTCTACTTTCGTTACAGAAACCTTCGGCAATTGGACAATGCCATAGACTGGTGAAATGTGCACATTTTTCTCGTGAAATGCACACGACTTATTAGTTCTACTCTCTGTCGCATGGCCTTATCAACATTTTGTTGGCCGGTCTTAATTTTGATTAAATAAGGTTTGTAAAAGTTTAAATGGTTATTTTAGGCCAAATTAATCTGTCTACTTATGTATAATCTGATCCAATGGGTTAGTTTTAGGATATTGTCTACAAATAACAAAGACTTGGTAACATATTTAAATAGGTTTATATGTGTTTTGTATTGTTATTATATTTAAATGACTCAATAGAAAAATGGTTAAATTTGTCGATGAGATTTGGACCCAAGGGTTTGGAACCGCTGTTCATGAATAATTTTCGCGAGTTGTGTGCACATATGCATATATCATAAAGCTTCCAAACAATCACTTCGCTCGTGTTTGGTCAGGGGAATAGTAAATCACGGTTGTGGATACCGTGATTTATTTTTATTTTTGTTTATGTTAGTTGCTGTGGGCTTATTACTTAATTCAAGCACACGAAAAAGTATGCTTCTTCTCAAAAGATTTAAAAAAGATTAGATCACTACGTTGGTGAGTATTTTCTGATGCAAAACAGCATGGGTTTGTGGTAGTGTAAACATATTTAGTATTGACCATCATTGAAGTATTGCAGCGTCAATGCCAAGATACCGCGATATGGTGTGAACCAGCCTTTCATTAGAATATCATCAATTGTAGGTAAAGATTCAACGCCAAATGATGGAATCTACACCGGTTTTGTTCCTGCTCATATGATTGATGGGGCTGGAGGAAGCTACTTTGGAGTAGATGTAAGATGGAGTACATATCACTCATGGCACACATAATAGCTATTATCTGTGGTGTTTCCATTGCTAATAGTGATATATCAAGATCAGGCATATACAGTGCATTAATCAACTCTTATAGAATGTTTAGTTTAGACAAGCTTTTGGAGCTGTGATCGATTTTGTATAATATCATTAAATGATTGTTTTTATATGGTTAACATCATGAATACCAATAGTAGCTATTGGGTACTAATACCAGCACATATTGAGTGCTAACACTAGTAAATATTGGGTACTACTATTAGTACATACTGGGTACTGATATTAGTACATGTTGGGTACTAATACTACAACATAACGGGTATTAAAGCTAGCTCATGTTAGGCAATATTAGGCAAGCTTGAATAACACGAGGAATCATGTAGTCCTGCTACCTTTGTACGCTGATTAACAATTCAAGTTTAAGAAAAATTTATCTCTTTTCAAGGCAACTTAGATGTAAGTCACTCAGGGGTGGGAAAAACATATAGTTTATATTCCAAATACAAGCATGCCCAAAAGCATTCATACTTCGATCGGTTTGTCATATTTATTGTTTTTGTAACAAATATTAGTAAGTTATTTAAATTTTACTCCTTGAATAGTGATCAACGGAAGAGGTATTATTCATTCTGGACTTATTTGTATATCCGACAAAGTTTAATAACTACCGAAGATTGTATAGGAACTTTTGTAAGGAACTGCTGAAACAGTCAAACTGGAAAATTTCAATGGAAATTTGCTTGCCAAAATCTGGCTACTCGTTATTCAGCGTATGTGGTGTCTGAATGTCACATGTGTTACTGATGCTGTATGCTGTACAAGACCAAAGATTTTTAAACTGATCTATGATAGTCAAAGCAATGTGAGATCAGGATTACTAGCTAGACAAATTTATTGAAATTAGAAGTAGTAACTATGGTTACTTTTATCATGTCGAGTTATTTTGATGCACATTGCTGAGAGATTTTAATTTTTGCACTATAAATACCTAAACTAAAATCCATAAAACATAAACATTCTCGGAACGGTTTATTTATGTTGTAGGAAGGTCTACAATATATGTTTGTATTATACTGAATTATTACATGAAAATCAGTAAGGTCACGTAGTTTGCAGCTGTGGACTGCAATGTTGCATAAAAAGTAGACAGAAAAAAGCAAAAATGAACACGGTTTCAAAATAAGTCTAAGTGGGTATTTAGTGTAGTCTGTAAAATTTTCCAACCCCGCTTTTTGTAATATCCGATGCCCTAAGTTTTTGATGCAGTGTTTTGCATGAGTTTGAAGGAGTTTTTTATACCAAAAGTAACCTGCATAGTGACAATAATACTGCGAAAGGTCTTTGGTGGTCAAAGTTCATTTTGTTGGCTGCTCTAAAATTAGTTTTCAGCGATTTCTCATTCAAATCCAGAGACTAAACCGATGTATGAATTCCTTAAACGATGGACTAAAAATTATACTTGTAGGGAAGAAAATCTCTGTTGCATTCAAATGAGTTTTTATTTTTAAAGCTAAGATTAGCTGCTTTGAATGAAAGAGTAATTTGTTTTTGCTAAATGACGTAGGTGGTACCTTCACTATGGTATGTTTGTACATGGCAGCTGATTAGTGTATTCAAAGGTTTCACTAACTCACAGGTCGATGTTACTGGAGAGGGGCTACTCCCAGCACCCGTAGAAGAAGCTAAGAGTCGAGGAAGGAGATCTACTGGCTATTCTAGTCTGGGAAAATTTTCGAGAATCTCTTCAGGTAATTTATTAATTTTTCTAATTTTGAAAATAGCTTTTTTGGCATTTTTTGCGGTGTTTCGTTCTTCAGATAGCAATAATTTTCTTTGTAGTTTTAGGGAAGCACAATAAGTAAAGCAATAAAACTAAGGCATTCTACAGGTATCTGCATGGAAACAGTAACATTTTGGTAATTTACTTGTTCTTGTGGATGCACTAGAATCAAAGGACGTTACAATTTAAGTGTCAGTACTTATACATTAAACCTTTTTGAGATTTTTGTTCATTTTTGCAGGATTTTGAGTTTTCCAGTATATTATCATTTACTTAGGATATTATTTTTGTATAGTTGTTTCTTCCACCTTTAGAGCTCTATAAAAAGATCTTGGGCATGCAGATAAAGGAAATTTTTTGAATTATGCACTTCTAATTCAAATTAGTGTTTTAACTGTGTTGGATTGAGCCACCAACACGTAGCGGCGTACAAAACGTCTTACACTACAAGTAACAACAATCCCTAATGCAGGGAGCACTGCGTTGGACTGAATCACCAACACGCAGCGGCGTACGAGACATCTTACGCTACAGGTGACAACCAATCACTAACTTCGGGTAGCACTGCGTTGGGCCGAGTTACCAACACGCAGCGGCATATGGAATGTCTTATGCTACAGGTAACAAGTCACCAACTCGGGCAACCTTACGTTAGTTTGCGTCACCAACACACAGCGGCGTATGAGACGTCTTACGCTATAGGCAACACAATTGCTCGTCTCTAGACAGGGGTCGACCCCTGGTCGACAGGTCGACAGTCTACAGCAAGGTCGACAAGGTCGACAGCCAGTAGTGGTCGACAGGTCGACAGGCCGACTTCTCCTGATATACCGAGCAGCGCTTAGAGGCAAAATGCCAAGATACTTGCAATAAATCAAGTAATTCTCTTTATCAGAAAAACTGAAGAGAGAGATGGTTCATGGAACAACATGTATTTCAGAACGAAATAATAAGGCTGATGCCTTCCTTTATATACTATAAGATATGCAAATTAGTGGAACATAAGGCCAGCCCACGAGGGCGTAGCTACTCAGAAAAAGATAAAAATAGGGCACAACTCCCTATAATAATATATAAAAAAAACGTAATTTACTTGGTGGCAAATCCACCACATAACAAAAACAATGATTTTTATTACACTTACTTTTACAAAGCCATTCATAATAGTAAGATATATTTGTATATGCAGTGTACGTGTTTCATGCATTCAGGCTGTTATTTCAACTAGCATTAGTTTTCTTGTAAAAACCTTTAAGAATATTATGATACTTTGCATAAGATTTTTGGCAGATTCATTTAAATTGCAGGTACATGTATGTAAGCAAAAACATATTAGCAATTTCAACTCAGTTTTAAATAATTGTCTGAGGCTATTCTTTAATAGATTATTTGGGCATGCAATCAACGACAAAGGAAATGTGATTTTTTTTGCCATTTGCTTCCTTCTATTCTGACATATCGAAATCGTTTTATTTTACATATGAGTTTATTTTTTATTTAAAAATTTTATTTTCTTTAATTTAAAACATATGTGGGATCACAAGACATTCAAATTAAAAAGGCATAATAATATATTTTGTGAATGAAGTAAAGATTTCATCAGTAGCATTCTTTTAAACAGCCAATCAAATAGATTGTAAAAATTCTGCAGGATTAATATCTAGTGTAAGTAAAACTTGAGGTGACTAAATGAGTTACTTTTAGCAACTTTGCGAAGTTACTTCACAAAGTACTTGTGAGTCATTTTATCACAGCTTCTTTAGCAGAAAACCTCACATAATATTAAAACTGCTATTTAATATTTGTTTGAGAAGAGAACATGTGTAAAAGGGTTTATTTGTGCTTTCCTATTAATGTAATCGAAGGCAAAATTATGTGTTTACACTGCAACATTCTCTATGTAAGTTCAATGACAGTATGGCAAGGTAATCTGCATAATCTTTACAATTTGCTATATTATCTGAAGCGATTAGTGATAAATTTATGTTCACTTGAGTCAGCCTCGGATTCCGTACTACATCTTAATGAGCTACTCGCAAAATTCATTAAACTTCAAAGATCACTGATGAACTTTCTGGATAAAGTGGACTGATTAAACCAATATGTTTTTGATAGTACCACTAAATGGCATTAAGCTCTTCTGTAAGGAAAACTTGCAATCTCTCACATAGTAACTTAGTTATTGTAAAGACTATTGGAAATAAACAAACTTATGTCAAAAATCTCCTCTAATATTCTGGCAAAGCCGTGGAAGAATATCAATAGAAAAATTCCATCAAGATAAAGAGGTATTTTTCATTAGCATTTAAAATATTTCATTTGTATTTAGTTTAGCGTCGTGATCAGTCAACCTAATATATCTTTAACTACTCACAGTTTCTTAATAAATAGTTTGTGTATTATAACTATCACTAGTTTTGTTGCAGCCAAACCAAAGCAAGTAACTAAATAAACAAATTTATATACATGTATGTGCTAGATGAGTGCTCAGCGTTGCGAGAATACTACATGTAAAAAGGTTTTCGCACAGAAATCTTATTTTTATTTAACAACATTTACTCTCTACCATCTATACTTCATATTATGATAAAAACATTCTGCTAAACTCAAATAAAATGAAAGAAAAAATAAAAAACTGTAAAGGTGTTTAAATGGGAAATAATCAGCAAGTAATGACTACATACACTGTTTTGATACAATAAATTCAATAAAAAATTATTTGATACTGATACAATTAATAGAAACTCAAAAACAAAATAAAAAATCATTAATATTTTGAATTGATACTAACAATGAGTCCCTAGAAGTGTGTGTATAAAAAATGTACTTTGGATATTTAGTGATCAGTCTTACAAAAACTGAAAATAGGGGTGTTACGACACATTTGAGATTGAAATGGTATATTTTAATATTACAAAGCAAAAGAATATATAGTGAATTTTGAAATAGTTTTTTGAAAATATTTCAAAAGGAAAACAACTGCAAAATGTATTATCAGTTAATAAAAAAATGTACATATTTAATTTCTAACCTTGCAATAGCCATAAATATATATAGAAATGTAGAAAATTTTAAAACTTTAAGAACGGTTCAGCCTAGTGCTTGTAGACTGGCGATTTGAATGTTGCGAGTTCCACTCCAAAGCATATTTTTCATTGCTAGTTTTTAGTCTCTATAACTGTACACATAAACAGACAGACAAACAAACTAACAAAGGACAAACAAATATTGAAATTTGTTTCTTTTTTTAAGCTTATACATGTCTATGTTTGCTTAGAGCAAACTAAGTAGGCATATAAAATGATTGCAAAAAGGTAAAACATTAAATGTTCACATGTCAAAGTGTTGCATGCTATTATGGCTGCCGCCTAAATGTGCAGCCAAATTATAGAATATCTCAATTTCTGTTGTACGACACAAAGAGTACTCATATTATAAAATAGTTTCAGAAAAGTCTACTACATTACAGGAAGTGTGATTGTGGTAAAAAACTGGGAATCTGTACCAGATATTACACCACCTGATAGAATAACTGACCTGACTATTCACAAAGTTTCAAATAGCAAAGATGTTGTCACTCTAATTTGGACAGCTCCAGGAGAAGACCTTAATATTGGTCAAGGTTCGTTCTATGACAAACTATGTACAAACTGTTTAATGTTTAGATTTGACCATACCAGCTGTATGGTTGTCTTTTTTAGTATGATTTTCATCTGATGGTAGATTCAAATGCTGTCAACTAACATGTTAAATGCTAATGATGCTACACTTAGTATATTAATAAGATTTAATAATATTTTGAGAGCAGCTATATATGATAATTCTTTCAACAAATTTTCACAAAATAAAAATTGAGTAGTAACAAGCATTGCTTAATCATGGTAACAGACAGGAGTTTGTGATGATCTAGTGTTAGGTTCTGTGATGTCCAGACCTTTTCATTTTTAATTAGATGGAAACTGGTTTTCAAAAACCAGAAGAAATTGCAAAATTAAATCATTGACTGACATGGCTGAAGGTACGGATTATATTCTTGTAAAGTTTGGATAAATTGATTAAAATATGTTAAAAAACATAATATTTATACAGGCTAACAAACACACACAAAGAAAATATGGGATTTGTTACAATGAATAAAAATTCCTCACCGAAATTCTCTCAACGAACTTGTTTTGATAACCATGCTTATCTACATGTAAGTACATTGATAGGTGAATCCGTGTTTCTCATTTTAGGTAATCCTAGGCCTATACGAGGCTTTAAAATCACTCGGAATCAAAAAAATATTGGTCTGAAAATTCAGATGGTCTATAGCATAAAGTTTTTTTGTTAACCAAAAAATAATATATTTGTCATTGACCCACACTAATGTTCAAACTCAAACAAGTCAAAAATTCACCAGGAGTTACTCGAGAAAACTACTCTTGATTAATGTAAAGTAGTCTCCCATGTAATTGTTTTTGTAAAACTGATAAATGTTGAAGCCATCGCAAATTTTTTTCCAAAAGCATTCTTTCTAGTACTGATTATCTTCAAGCAGGTTTATTTTTTTTGAAATAATCTACGAATTTTTAATTTTTGCACATAATTTGGAAAAACAATGAAGCAGCGGCAGTAATTTAAAGGCCCAGAATATTCTGTAGAAAAAAGTTACCTTGACATTAAATACTTTTTTGTAGCAGTTATACCTATATTTACAGCTTCTGGATATCAGTTTGGAGTTGCAGGAACTAAAGAGATACAAGATATTAAGTTGGTGCCTCGAGATTCCATCATCACAAATGTTTCAAGACTTCAAGCAAAGGCTGGAAAACGTCTAGAGTTACAGATTAAAACCAGTAAGTTTAGGCAAATTCTTAATTTTTGCAAATGATATTTTAAATTTTTTGTCATACAATGCTTTTGTCGTTCTTTGAGAAACTTGTCCTTAATGAAAACATTTATGAGCTACTCTTTCTACTTTTATAATCTAAATATTGGACCATAATAAAGATAATAAATATAAAAAAGATTGGACCAGAAAGAATGTGTTTGTTCGTGCTCTTTTCACAGAATTGTGAAAAACATGCATATTCAACATGCATATATTCAGTATGAAGTTTTGCCATGTGTCTACTATAAAGCATTATCTTATGATTCTCGCCTGTGATTGGATAATTTGAGGTAAATCTTTTAGCTGGTTCAACATGTTTAAATCTTTGGTCCTTTAAACAGGTAGCATCCCCTTAGAACCACTTGGTCTCAACATCTCTACAGACATTCTGACATTCTACTTTCGAGTCAAAGCTTACGATTCTAGCAATAACTCTGCAGAATGGTCAAATCCTGTGACAGTTTCTTATTATAACCCAACAACAGTAAGTTCCATTCTTGATCGCTTTTTAATAACAAACCAAGTCCTGAAAGTTTAGTGTTGGTTTTTTATGCAAAAATTTGCAGTTGTATTCATCTGATGATTGCGACAGTATACAGCATAAATAGTATATTGCCCGGAACAAGAAGTTTACTTATTTCCAATTTTTTAACGAACTGCTTCAGACTTCCGTGGCTGCTTGTTAAACACTCTTAACTTGTTGCAGAGCCTTCCCATTGGAGAAGGTTTTTTGTGTTGCTATCTAGTTTATGCTAGTATTTCTGCAAATGATCTTGCTGACTTCTACCCGGACAAGAGTGCAAGAAATGATGCATAAAATACAAAGGAAGTGTGAATAGTTCCGTTAGTTTTATTCAAAGAAATTCCCATTATTGGCGTGGCCACTACTACTTTGCTAGCAAGAGCTCTCTCTTATATATACATGTATGTATATATGTTTTTTCCTTCTGTACCATATGATGGAACCAAATGGCAACTGTAGAAAAAGTATAATTAATGTGATCGCTAACATGTTTCCTTAGTTACGGCCAAACTAAGAGCGTTTAAAAATAATAGCAATATAATTGCATAAGAGACAGAAACAATGTACAAAAAGTAATGCAACGTGTATAAGGGTGATTATATGTAGATACTATGAGAATATAATGTCAGAAATAAGTTCATGGCCCGGCGTCTGCCACGTTTCTATACGTAGCTAGTAAAGTTAAAAATCTGAAGCAGTCATGCTTAGATGCTTCTTGACTCACCATGACTGGGCGCTGCATCAAATGTTTCCCCTCGCCACCTTTTCTATTGAGGTTATCCCGTATCTTAGTATCACTAAATGAGTGGTTTAGATGGCACCTCTAATACCACTTATTGGCAGGTATTATTAGTACCACTCATGATGTGGTTTTATTAGCATCTCTCACAAAAAGATATTCATCTTGATGATTTATTATAAAATATTTAGAATGCAACAACTTAATTATAGCATTGTTTTAAACTGCTCAAGCAGCGGTATTAGTTTAGTACCACTTGTGGTGTGGTAGAAATTAAAACCCAAACCAAACCCGTACTGGCTTGACAGTCACCTAGGATATTATATGGCTATAGCAAATTAATAGGCTTGTCATTTCATGGTAACACACCATATTTTACACAAAATGAGCACGAGTGTTAAAAAGTTTACAGAACAGAAAGACCAATAATATTATATTGATATATTGTAATATTATATATATTTCTATTAGTCTTCCATTAACATGCTCGGTCAATACTTCATTAAATAAGGTCCATTTTTAGAAAAAAATTTATCGGCATATTTCTCTTTAGTTTTTACAAATATTAACTTGACATACAAATTTACTATTATTTTTGCATTAAGTTTAAAATTCATAATTCTCTACCAGTGAGGTTAATCCAAAGGGAAAGAATAATAAATTTCCAAACATTGAAACCCACATAAAATCTCTTTCAAAATTTGATAGCCTTTTTAGTTTTTTTTCTGATCCGTAGCCAATCAATAGCTAATTGCACATGCCCAGCCTGTCTGGAGAGTGCCGGTTTGGCAGCATTGCTAATTCACCATCCATTTTCAAGCTGACTGAGATTACAGTTTTGGCATCAGATTTTCACCACAGCAAGTTAACGACAATTTATGATTGGTTTTTCTTTTTCATGTTGCTGTCTGCCTTTGCATCATTTTGCTTTGCTAAGGAGATGTGATGAACGCATAAGTTGCCCACCTTTAAAACAGAAGTTGAATGTATGCTTGGATTGATTTGAACATTCGTATGCGGCGATATATTGAAGTTTGAAGAGTTTTGCCTTTTGACACAAAGGTTCGGCGTTACATTAGTGCCAGCAACGAGTTTAAATGTTTGTCAGCTTTTTGCCACACATAACTACTTTTTATATAAGACATGGTCATCATCTTTCATGATTGAGCAATACCAACTACTGGGTCTTGTTAGAGTCATCGTCTAAATAGCAAGATGCAAAGATGATAGTGCAACATTGATTGAACAGAAATGCATCTAAAGTTACAGAAAACAAAATTTTTGTACAGCGTTTTTTGAAAAATAGCAGTAATTACAATGATTCACAGCCAAATCTCAAATTATATAACCATAACTGATTAGGATGGTTGCTATGTTCCAACGATGTTTAACTAATGATGAATACTTTTTGCGTTTTTGACAATTATAAAGGAAAAAATACGCAACTATTTTTTTTGTCTTTAATAAATTATACATTCAATCTATTATATTTAGATATCATGGTGCTAAGCAAAAGCTGCTAAAAACAAAGTTACTTTTGTTTTAGTATCTCAAGACCTCTTAGGCACCATCGAGCTACCTAGTTCTTAATCACTGTTAAGTTCAATCAACGCTCAAATTTGTAAGATGATTTGTAGAAAGAGTCTCATCGGTCCATGGCATTGATGGCGGGAACTGTAGTTGGCTCTGCTGTTGTTCTCGCCTTTGCAATTGGATTAGCAAAAATCATGCATGAGTACAAAAGTAAATTCCAAAACATTTCGAGAGGGTAAGTCAATTTTAATTGAATATTATTGGTTAGATAACTGATTTAAACTAATGCATGTGAGTCGGAACAAAATGCTCAATTTAGGCTTCAACTATTATATACAAAATTGGTTAGGCGCTTTTGTGACTTTTTACAAATATCTTGGTTGATCAAAAGTTCATCACCTTTTCTCAAAGAGTTTTAAAGGTAAAATACTCAACTCATAATTAGTTACCTTATAATCTTTAAACAAGTCTCCATCATTATTGTTGCTAGACTGCTTGATTCTTTAGTTGTTTAGTTAAACATGACTTGAGTAGGCTTTAGCTTGGGAAGCCGAACTCTAAAGTCACTTTTTATCTATTATGTGGAAGGCTTATTTTTTTAAATTTTAAAACAATTGTCTTTGTGTAAATGGCAAGATTGTAGACCAGCGGTCTCTAACCCTTTTCGAACTGCAGAACAGTCAACTTTTGATAACTTTGCTATGGACCAAGCGGAGATAATAATAATAATATTAATAAACTTGAATCTGTTGAGTAATCATAGAGAACTTTATTAGCACAGTGCTCTATAATATTACAATGTTATTATAACATTAGGCAGTAATAACTTTATTAACGCATTGCTCCAACAATGTAGCAAATTACAACATCGAAAACAGCCCATAATGCTAAACCAATGGGAGCCCTGAGGTTTTTCTTTGCAACGAGATGGCCCCATCTGAGGATAATAGCAGACAAGGAAACCTGAGTTTTGTTGCTTGTGTGCAGTTTAATCATTTGCCTTGTTTTGGTCGCGGTCATAGCAAAAAAAAACAGCTTCAACAGCTTCAACAGCTAACAGCGCTGTGTTAACCATCTTTTGAGTATTCTGCAATGGGTTCAATAAAAAAACTGGCAGTGTAGTTGCTTTGAACGCTGTTTTAAGGTCACTGTCATTTGCAATCTCTAGCAGTTGATGCCTTTCTAGCACAGACATGCTGGATTCAGCTGGTTTGTTGACAAAGTGTCACAAATCAATTCATTGGCCCTACGTAGGTACTTCGAGGTTAAGAGGTAGCAATCAAACTCATTTAATGGCGAATATAGGTGATTGTGGACCAGCTTGGTAAGGGAAAGGGCAGGTTCAGTTTTGCACAAAGCCCCGTCAATGTTTGAAACATGCCCAATATGCCTTTGTTCACGCGTCGTCTACCCAAATTCAGTTAAGATTTAAATGCAGCTACTTAATCTGCCAACTTGAAAATAGTTGTCATTTTTTTCTGGAAAGACAGGTTCAGTTGTTTGAGCCAGCTGAGTATGCCACAAAAACAAGCCAGTATTCAACCCTTTCCTCATCGCTGAAATTTGCTGCTAGCGATGAGTCTTTTGAAACAAATCATTGCAGCTGCTCTCGCAGTTACAACACTCTATCTAGTGATTTCCCAATGCTTGCAAGAATTTTCCTGTGAATGATACTGTGTGTGGTTTCCCTTTCAGGTGCGTTCTCCTTATTCTAAACAGTTAATCTAGGCAGCCATTTGGTCGTAGCAGCAGCGGTGTCAGTACATATTCCGAAACAACAAGACCCTCACAGTTTTCCCGCTATTTAACCATTCAGCAATGTGAATAGTTCTCCGGCTGCAGTGTGGGTTCACAATAACAGTGACACAGCAAATCCTCATGCAAATTCCTCTGATAAATATATTACACATAAACTAGCGGTAGCAACTTGTTGTCAACGTCTGTAAATTTATCAAGAAGGAGCGCATAGCACAGTGATTTATCAATCCTCTCCAACAACTTTCTCTCGCTGTCCTCTGCTATTTCCTTAATGCGCCGAGTCATTGTCATTATGTTTTTATGACTCGCATGATACGCATTTGGTGCTCTGCACAAGTTCAGCTACTTTGCAATGGCGTTTTAATGAACACCTGCACCCCTGCACCTGCTCTACCCCATAGGTGAAGTATTAGCCTAACTAATGATTCTAAAAATAGCTACATCAGTCTTGTCACGCTAAGCTTAGCAGCAATCGTTCGAAACATTAGAGCATTAAGCCTGCTCAAATCAAAATAAAAAACGACTGAAGCAGTGTGAAAATGTTTAGAATGAGAATTTAAATGCCAAAGATTCGCAAGTACCACTTCCATGATTCACAAGCATGATGGATTTGATAAAGTTTTGCAGATTGCAAAACTCGCTTAGCATGCGGATTTATGCCGTTTCTATGACGCGGATAATTTGCGGATTGGCTTAAATTGGCGAATCATGCACATCATGGAAACACAGTGTGTGCCCTTTGATACCTTTTTACTAGCATCTTTTCCTAAATGTTCATTAATTTGAGAGTTTGCACCGACTTGTACGCTTATATGCAATTTCTTGCGTAAGATAAAACACAAACTTTGTTTAAATGCTTTATGGTACGTAACATTTACATTATAGAAACTATATGTTATAGGAGCGTCTGCTGCATAGAATAGGCAGAATTTTAAATAAATATGCATCAATCTGTCAATGGTTTCTCACATAAAAAGCAGACAAAGAGCATTAAATTCAAGCATAAAAAGTTTAATACTGTACAGATTTGTTATTTTTTCTGTGCCGGCTTCCTTTGAGGTTGAACATAAAGAATATTGAGAAAGTATTTGTAAGAAAAATCGTGCCACCTCCTTGCCCAATATTCATTGTTAGACTAAGAGCAGGCAGTTTTAAGCAAAATTCTCAGATGTTCACTGAGGTTTTAGCTGGCTTTGCTGCAGACTTCAAATGGTAATACTAAAACAATTACATTTATTTTCAAATAAAGAAGATTTTGTCATCAAAAATAAGGCAACTAATTTATAATTTTATTTAAAACGCTATTAAACACTAAGCATCAATTCACAATCGATTCTGGATATTCATTTGATCTAAAACAAGGGTTCATTCACATGTTGTTTTCAGTCATTGGCTGATGAATGACTTTTTTTAGCCAATGACAGCGTTAATGTTTTTAATCACACTGTTCTTGCTTGCCTAGAACTACTTTATATTGAGCAGATAAATTAACTTAAAAAATCTGTAGCTAGAAGCTAGGCTCATTATATATTTGATTGCATTTATCACTACATAGGCCTGTCTGCACAATTTATAGTAAAGTAGGCACAAGTATTCATATTATTTTCATATATCTTGTAGAAACTCGTACATTAGTGTGACAGTTGACTCCTTGTTTAGTGAGAATGTGATTGAAGAACTGGATTATTCAGATACCAGCTCAGCTATTGAGCTAACGGTATATTCGCCCACCTATTCACACATAGATGACAATGATTACGCCGAGCCTGACTACTAACAACATATACAACTTGCTCATTTTTTGAATACAAATCTTAAACATACGTTTATAACTTCCATACTTGTGTTATTTTTCATGTTAAATAAAAATGAATAATGATGTTTCAATTTTAGGAGATATTTAACACAGCACTCAAATTTTTTGTAAAGGTTACCATGATAGTAGCAGTGAATGTTTTAATGTTATGTTTACTGAATATTACACGTAATCCAAGAAGACTTAGAGCTGACAGTTAGATTCACATAATGAAGAATGATGATGCACAGAACATTGGTCAATCAGTCATTCGTCCTTCTTCTTATGCTGGTAGCCCTCGATGCATGTATGACGATGTTCAGGATGCTATTACCGATATCAGACCACATGGATGGCCAGATATCTTTATAACAATAATGTGCAATCCAAAATAGACAAATGTTAAATAAGCTCTCATAGATAGACAAGCAGCTCATGACAGACATGACATTGTAGCTAGAATGTTTAGGCCAAAATTGAAATTTCTGCTCAACTTGCTAACAAAGGGAAAAATTGTTGGCGATACTCAATGTTTTCTTTATTCAATTGAATGGCAAAAGTAAGGGCTGCCTCATTGTCATCTTCGTCTATGGCTCGTAGAAAAAATACCCTCAATTCAGGTTGACTCAGTAATATCCGCAGAAATTCCAGATAAACAAGAGGATCCAACTCTGTATTACATCGTTACCAAGCAAATGATACATGGACCATGTGGCAAACTCAATTGCCTTTCTCTTTGTATGAAAGATGGAAAATGCACCAGACATTACTCGCGAGCACTTATTCATGACACTCTGACTGCTGCTGATGGATATCCACAGTATAGAAAATGAATGCCAAGGTTGGGAGGACATTTTGCAAGAATTTAGCACAGCGGCACTTATATAGAAATCAACAACAGATGGATTGTGCCATACTGACTTCTTCTATCAATAAGTCTAAGATAAACTTTGCAGTTGTTTATTTAAACAGGCATATACAAATTTTTATTATTAACAGTAGTAATGAATCTGAAGTTAAAAAAATATGTTTGCTGATTTTGCAAGCAAATATTTTCAATATTTCTGATTTAAACAGAAAATTTGTTTCTACTAGCATAAAAAAAGCCATGCAACAAAATAGTTCTATGATCACATACTCTGTTTATTTACAAAATTTATCTACTAAAAACACTGTACTATTGCTGGCTAAATACTATTAAAGTTTAAGCAAATGGCTTCCCTTAGCTCATCATTGGCTAAGTTAGCTAAACATTAAGTCTGAAATTCACAGATTGTTTATCAGAACTGACAAAAAATAATTTCATTAAAATTCAGATGACCAGCTAGTTTTACAATTTGTAAGCTCAAGTTTACCTACAAAGTTAATTTGGTCCAAACTCCTATAAGCTACCATTCTCAAAAATCTCATCTACACCGCAAAAAGAAAAAACACAGCGTGTTGAAGGCTAGATAAAATCTTTTTAGCAGCTTTGGATGGTTATTTACATGTTTGTTTTTGAGTTACATGTGAGTATATGCTGGATTAGTGTAGTACATCGGATTTGATTCAGCCAAACTTTCTCTCATAATTTCAGAAAGGTCAGGTTGATGCTGCTGTCCCTCTTGCTGAAAAGAAGACTCTGCCGAAGAAGAAAATGGTCGGATTCTTCTTACAGTCACTGGTCCACCTCTAATGTTATGGCTAAAAACACAAAAGGCCAATGAAACATAATAACATAATGAAACATAATATTGTTAACCCGAATATGTATAACTAAAAACTGAAAAACTGTGTTGCAAAAATACCAGTTTCCTTACAGAAAATACTGGCATCTGATATCTGAATATTTAAATAAGCCAAATTTGTCAGGACAAATTGCAAGACATATTATTGGAGCACTTATTAAAAGATTTAAAGTTGTAAATATGGAGAAAATTGTTACTATAATAAGAGCATTTTTTGTCTGTTTAAAGCCATGCTGAGCATTACGAAAAATGATTGCCTTGCTCGGGAATCAAACCAGGGGTGTCAGATTAAAGGTATATATATATATATATATATATATATATCTTTGTGAGCAATTGCATATTCTTATTATTTATTTATTTATAATGAATAACTTACCTCTTCACTTTGCTTCTAGGAGGAAGTTTGGCAACAACAAGCCCAATGGCAGAAGCAAGAGAGACAAATCCAACAAGGCACAAAAACACACTAACTATTAAAGCTAAAGGAATGCCCTGCAAAAAGATACATTTTTATCAAAAAGCTGCAGCTAACTAATAATATCGTGTTTCTGTCAAATCAATTAAAATTGGATTAAACATCAGAATACAAATTATCATTATATTTTTTTCTCCAACGCTGTTATGACAGCAAAAGTTTCAACAAACAAGTCTACTACTAGCCACCATCTTGTTTGTAGTCAGAACAAAGGCAACAAGCCTAGAAATCATTAAACTGAAACTAACTATCAGAATAATAACATATGTATTTGCAGTTAGATACTAAAGTCTGATGGCATTTTACTGACCTGAGAAGTAGTAGCAGGTGCCTCTTCGGCAACAATACTTAGATTTCCAGAAGTAGTGAGTTGAGAGAATGTAGTGGTGAAAGTTTCTGCAGAGGTTGTAAAGTGTAATGCGGATGTAGTTGTGGAGACTGCGGTGGTGGTAGACGGTGTAGTTGTGGTTGCTGGAGTTGTGGTGGTTGTACTGGTTGTTGTAGTTGTCGTTGTCTAAAAAAATAAAGTTGGCTCGAGTAGAACAACTATATGTATAATCTTGCTAGCATCATTTAAATTTCGTTAAAAACCAGCTCTAGGATATTGCTTACTTGAATAAGTTCCATTAGCCTCACCCTCTCCCTGCAGTTCCATTTGTTCAATAATGAAAAATTAAATTAATAAGTTGATTGAATAAAGATGATTAATGAAATATTTATTTATGTTGATTGTGAATACTTTCTGCCCACCAAATACTCAGATCTAATTGAATAAACCGACAACATGCAAGATCTCTTGTTGATTGATAATTTTGCTTAAACTGATCTATTTTCTAATTTAAAATGTGAAAGCTAACTCATAACTTTACTTTGACAAAAAAGAATCTACAAGCTATCATTAGAACTGAAAAGCTAATTTCATTTAATTTGTTTGCTATCACACTTACAGTGGTTGGTGCAGAGAATGAAACTGAAGCGGGATTAGACCAATGAGCATAGTTTCTTCTTAAGTCATACGCTCTAATTCTCAAGTAGACAGTCTTGATGTCTGCTGATTGGTTGAATCTAAACCGACGAATGTTTATGTTACCTAAAGAAGTAGAAAAGCTTTATACGCCTACTAGTAATATATGACAACATATTGGAGTTATTTAGCAGTATTCTGAGCAACAAATTTTTTTGAACAGTTCTGGAGAACTGTTTATCAAATAACTTTAAAATGAATCATTTAAGAACTCTTGGAAGACTTATATATTCTACATATTTAGATACGCAGTTAAAGGCTGTTAATGAGCTAACAATAACAGCTTACAATCAAGAATTGTTTTTATTTTGTTATATAGTGCTTTTGTCTTTTTAAAGTTTTCATGAAAGACCATATTGAAAAAAAATTATTATTCTAACAGCATTCAAGCAAAACATAAGTAAAGTCAAGCAGCAAAATGTTACAAACTCTGAGCTGAATAATTTGTTTATAGTACAAAAAAATTCTTCATTTTACTCTCCAATTCTTTAAATCCTTATTCTTAACTGGTTTTCAAAAGGTTTGAGTTTTCCTTTTCATCATTTTTTCAACTGTTTTTCTTATTTTTTCTAACTTGTTGCTCATGACCCAACAGTTATTTCAAGATTATCTCATCGTATGTTGAAATTACTTTCTACATATACTAGGCCGGTCCGTGCAGCTTAATCCCCTATTACTGTAGATATTATCTTGTGCAATAATAACAGATACAATTTTTCTAGAAATCCAGTGGGTAGTCGATTGGCACCCTTTTTTGAGTATTTTTCTACTCGTGCCAAAAATATTGAGTTATAACTTTATTTTTCAAACTCCAACCGTGAATTTGGACTGGGGTACGTTCACTGTTTTCGTTATAGTAAGGACTGCATTAAAGATTAGCTTGTAGATCTTAAAACTACAGATTCCTCTAATAATTGAACACAAAGGCTCTAAATGTGTTAATTTCTAACTCAGTAGTTAGTCTTACCACTTCTCCAAAATACAACTAAAGAAGCACTTACTTGTGTTGACTCGCATCTCTTGATGATGTCCAGCTTCTCGTAAAAGACCAGACATTTCAGTAAGAATGGCATTTGTTGGCAGGTTAAGAAGACTTTGGGTTGTTAGATCTTTTGCAACTCTAAACTGATATCCAGATGCTGCAATATTTGGTTAATGTCTCAATTAACAACCTTTTACCAAAATTGAATCTTTAAGTAGTCTAATTGAAGTTCAACTAAAGCTAAAATAGAGTAGGAAAAGGAGCAGTGCATATATTGTAACCAGCATGAAATGTTGCTCCATGGCAAAAATCATTATCCTTGTTTAGGCATCATGGTAGTGGTCTGGAATGAGATATTAAAAACTTTAGGAGTCCCAATAAAATCTAAAATTTAAAATTTAATGGATTTCATTGTTATTAATCTATTATTGTAAAATGAACTAAAATACCAACCAATAATTGCATTAAAACAAACTAAAATAACATAGAATTGCATATTTTTCTAACAACCATAATGTTACAGGCATAATGCTTATATATTATAAAAGGTTAGTGCACTTGACAATTGCGCAGACGTGGGAAATGTAACTTAGCGGTTGCTTTCTACAATATGCTGGTATTGTAGCACCATTGAAACCTTTTGGGTATAGAACTTGAAAGCGTGGCTTGAAAGCCACAAGTTGGGATTCAACCCCTAAAAAGGTCACGATTGGGAGAGAAATGACATTTAACCTTAGATTGCTCTTTACAACGCATGTCTTCAGTCATCAAGGTTTCCTTGCCGCTAAACTTAGACATGTCTAGTCAACATTGCGGAATTATTGTTTAAGCAGCAAAGCTCTTAAGAAAAGACATTCACAGCCTCTGCTCCCAGTAAACTAAGCGAGCATTATCAGGCATTAACACACTTGCAGGCATGCGCACAAATGCACCACACACACTACCACACACACCATCACCACTACTGCTTCATACACACCCACATGCTGCACATTGCACACAAAAAAAACTCACTGGCATTTTCACTCATTTCATTTGTAGATATTAGAAAATATATTTTAACCTGCATGTTGGCAAAGCAACAATATTGGAACACGCAAAATATTTCTGCTTCCTAGTTCAACAGAATTCTTTAATCTTAAATTGTCAAAAACGGATGTATCAGCATTTTAATGCTCTTTCCAATTACAGCTTCTGTATTAGCTGTTTTTATATACAACCAGCACATGCAGTAAATAGTGTGCTTACCGCACTTTTCGGACTATTAGCCGATACTTTTTTTGATGATTTGAGCCATGCGGCTTATATAAGTGTGCGGCTATTCTGTGGCTTTTTTTATTATTGCTAGGGCGCATTAACCAGAATCTTCGGTTAGCGTACCTCTAGCGGCGAAAGAAAATACAAAACAATCTCTAACAGTACTTTTCCGTTGGGCACTAGGTTAAAAAGCGCCCGGCTTGAAACAGAACAGTACCTAACGGCACTGCTCTGTCTTAAACCGAAAAGTTGCTACTGTGTTAAAAGCGCCATCCTGAGTTCTGCGGCCTATAAAAAAGTGCAGCCTATGCATTGTTTTATTATCATTTTTTGAAAAATAAAGCAGATTCGGCTTATATAGGGGTGCGGTTTATATTCCGAAAGGTACGGTAATTTGATTTGTTTTCTAAGATTGACTGAACGTTTTTTGATTTTTTTAGACATCCTCATATGAGCAATAATGATGAAATTGACAAGGAAAACCAACCAAAAAAAACAAAACAATGCATAATATACCAAATTTCTCAAAGAAATAGTTTTAGTAAAGTTATATCAACCAGCAAATGCAATAAGTTTGATAAATTTGTTCATTAACTAATAATGATAGCTGCTGTTTCTTTGTGTTTTCTCTTCTAGAGGATAGACATAACATGAGTATATTTATCTTGCTTGAAAATAGTACACTGTGCCACTTCTAAACAAAGAGATAAACAGCAATTATTGCTATTCAAAATACCATTCTGCTTCTTTAAACTTTATATTAGTATTAAATAAAGGTTGATAATTTTCCTATTTATTGTGCTTAACTTGTGTTATGTTACCAGACTTAGTTATAAAAGCTTTCCTTAGAGCACAAGGGAGAAAACACCACTTTAGATCTTTTGGCCTGATTAGCGAGTTTGTTTTTTATAGTAATATTGAAAAACAACTTTTTAAAAAGAATGATAATCATTATTGGTGTGTTAACCTTTTCCAATATTTAAGTCATTGCCTGGAGCAGTCCAAGCAAGTGTTACTACTTCATTTCCTTCTGAAGCGTGTAAGATTCGTAAGTCTGTTATTCTGTCTGGAGGTGTGATGTCTAGATATCTTCGCCAGTTATTTATCACAATAACACCACCTGAAACAGAGGATTAATTCATGCAAGTGGTATGCATCACTTTTACTTAACTTAATTATCACGCTGTGATTCAATAGTTTCAGACAAATGGTTAGTAGCTTTATTGCTCTTCACTAGCTTTTTTAATTTAACAACGCAGTGAGCTTGACGATGTCTGAGATTTCTCTCCTTTTCAAACAGATAGCCTACAGGTAGGTGTTGAAAAGGCTGGTTCTCAGATGCAGTTTTAAACTAAATATTTTTAGCAACTTAACAGAAGGTATGTAGCATATGCATGTGAAATTTAGATAGAATTTGGTAACAAATATTGAAAGACTTAGCACTTACAGAGTAACAGACACACTTGATGACTAACTTGGATTTAGTAATACAGATGAATAGAGTTTAGCCATATGATTGGGTCTAACAATATTATTGAAGTTTTAATATTTTTGATTAAAGGCTACAGCTTTTATCTAGTGTCAACTTTTACCATTTTATCTAGAACTGTTATTTGTATGAACAAATCATTGGGTGATTCTATTTCCTATCAAATCTTGTCTGAAATGACATTCTATTGTAACCAACATTTTTAGCAAAAAAATATAGTTATTTTTTTTCAGGGAACTAGGTAGATTTTTTATTTGATAGACTTTTATTTCCACACAAGTTTCCTCTTAACAGTAAAAAATGTACACATACATTTAAAACGATTGTGAAGCTGTAAAGAAATTTTTCAATAGATTAATTTATAGTTAAGCCGCTAATACATACCTATAGTTTTAAATTTGTGTTAAAACCATGATTTTATATAGAAGCTATTCATACATAACTAAGCCCAGAAGCACTACAACTGATATTTTATTTTTTAGCATGCTAGATTTCTTACTTTTATCAACCTTTTATAACCTTTAATTTTTTTACTATTATGAGTTAGCTTGCTGATAATGACATCTTAATCTGAGACAAAGTCTGAATCAAACATGCAAAAGGCATTATAAAATCTACTGCAAAAGCATAATGTAAAAAGCAACCAAACTTACTAATTCATCATAAAAAAAGTTTTACCTGTGGATGATCTAGCAAAGTTTCCAAGACTTGTATAGGTTGCTGACCTTCTCCCTCTACTCTCAGCTTCTTCTACCAGCTTTTGGAGCAAACCTTCTCCAGACACATTAATCTAAGAAATGTAAAACAGACATTTGATAGAGCATCAAATTTAGACATTACATAGTTTCGGCCTACAGCTTATCTTTAAATTATGTATTCTGTATTCTGTATTATGTATTCAGTGCAGCTAAATTAAAAATTATGGAAGCTTAAGAGACCTTTCAAGTTATTCAATAAATTGTTCTTTAGTTATCTAGTGGCTGAAAGCCAACTAAATATAGCAGTTTTTATATAGTTATCTATGCCAGCTAGTAGCCATGGATATTTGCATAGCATGTAAAAATCACAAAAAATTGAAAGCTGGCATTTCAAAATTTATACAATACTAAATGATGCTGTATTTTAAACAATGTATATTACGAATTTATTGACTTTTAAGAAATATTACGCTAAGACTTTATATGAAGTTTTGTACAGATGCAGAAAAAGCTAATTTTTAAATACTAATGCTAAGTGATTTTACAAAGAGTATAAATTTGCAAAATATGTTCTATAACAACAGCTATAAGCCACCATTTTTGTCACAGTATTATAAACTCACAATTTTTAGAAAATAAGCTATAAAATATAGGTGCTTAAAGGAACTCATTTTATCAGATTGCAATTGACGTAACAGGAGCATGAAACGTATTTTTTCAAAGCGTACTTTATAATGTATATACATGTATATGTTTATTGATAAAACAGCAAAGGTATGCTAACGTTTTTAATTAAGATTTTAGTGACTTCATATCTGAGAACAGTCTCTGGGAGAGTATATAGGGCTGACTACTTGACAAGCAATACTCACTTTTAGTCCAAAGTATTGCCCTCCATTTCCATTAATCTGGTGAGCAGGAACAAACCCGGTGTAAATTCCATCATTGGGCACAGCGTCTTTTCCTGTATAATATAACCCAGTCAACCATCTACCACAGAATTATGCTATTCAAAAAAACGCTTTTGCTGTTTCTCTAGTATAGAACATATTTTTTTGTGTTTTGTAGCACAAAATATTGAAGCAGCTTTTTTATTGCAAACTAAACCTCTTTTAAGTATAGCACTTGAGTAGGCTTTTGCATTTAAAAATGCCTTAGTTGTCACAATAGCTTTTGCTCCCCAAAGTCTCATTTACTTGATATGTTGCTTCTTGTATGCAAGAAAAGAATCATCTTTTCATGTTTTTTTTCTGCTAAGCAGCAAATGAAATATCGGACCTTATTTCATGCAAATTTCCATGTTTTTCAAACATACAGTAACCCAATTAAAAGTTGTTTTATCATCCTGACAATGAGGGAGCGAATTTCTCAGTAAGACAAGTGTTAACATTGACAACTCTCCACAGGTTTACTCAAAATCTTATGTTTTTAATAGAGTACTACTATGAGCATACATGAGCAGACGAACAATCATATGTTAATTATATTCATCATATCAAGATCACAATTTTAAGCTTTGCAACAAACCAATGGTATTTAGTCGATTAGTAAAATATGTTCATACTGACCTGTTCCATCGTCGACATGTTTTATAGGAACCAGAACACCATTTGGTTGTTCCATAAAAACACTGATTGACAGGTTTAAAACTGGTGTGTATCCTTGAAGCACCCCGACATAGCCAATTACCAAAAAATAAAAAGTCCATTTCTTTCTGAAGTATATTCGATAAACAAAAGTAAAAATTATACTAGCTGCTAGTTTTTTGCCGTCAGTAAGTCAAGGTCAATTGAATGTAGCATATAAAGTTAACAGCTACTTTAGCTTAGACATTTGAATAAAGTCATTTCTAGCATGAATTAATTAATAGTGTTCAAAAATTAAGCACTCCTATTTGCAGCTAACTTACTAGAAGCTTCAAGAACTTTAAAATTAATGTGCCATTTTTATTTATTTCTAAATAATTTAGTTTTGAGAAATCAAGCATGATTGCCTTAAACGCTAAAGCTTTACTATAGTAAAAAAAATCAACTTGTGAGGTTAAATCTAGTATTGTGAATCAAAAAACTAGATTCACTAATTTAAATTTTAAGCATGTTAAAAGTTGGAAAAACTGACCAAAACACCATCTTTGCATACACATATGTGAAAATGCATATGCGAACATGACGACGTATATGGCAATACACATGTGTATACATATATATTTAATTGAATGCCTCTAAAACTTTAATTCTATCATGCCTACAAGCCAAGAAATAGCCGTAATTTTCGACCAATCTTTAAAGTTACCTAAAATACACTTCTATCATTGAATTGTGTCAAACATTGTAGTTTTTTATTTAATAAAAGTCTTGATCATTTAAAACATTTTTCACTACATTTACTGACTCCAACAGCAGACAATGAGTATGGTCTACCAAGAATAAACTTTTCTCATGAAATCATATTGGCATCAGACTAAATTGATTATTTTCACACGCAGTTGAAAAGTGCTTGCAGCAGCAATATCATGTCAGCATCTGATTGTTAAGTATGACTGATTTAAAATTATTACCTGAGTGTTTCTGCTGAACTGAATGTTATGGTTATTCACTCTATAGCTGATGGCTACTGGTTGGACACCAGGAATTGGCGCGGAAGTTACAGTCACTAAAACCGCCACATCATTGCCAGAAAGGGCTAGCTTGGTAATGGTATACTTGATATAGCCTCCCTGGGTGAAGAAATGCAACACTACAGCATTGAAAATCAAAGTACAGAACTTTTGTAAAACTTTCTTTTTTATCTGTAAACAGCATCAAACTAGGGTTTTATAACTGCACATTTTGGGCATAAAAAGACAATTCTTAAACAATAGTAGGCAAGGCTAGTTCTTACTGTTGTCAGATAATAAATGAAAAAAATCTTGATTTTCCGACAATTTCAAACACTACGCATACTAATAAAACCTTCCATCTGCATATTTGTGGTTTATTTAATATGACCTGTTTAGCTATGCTTAAAAACAAGAATATAATTAACTAAATAAACAATTGATTATTTTAATAATTACTTTAAGGAAGTAGTAAAACACAGAACAGGTCAGGTTTTTAGTAATCAGTCTTTAATTACTGTGCCTGAGAGCTACTGTTAGAGGTTACTTATTGTCACCAGTACATTTACTAAATGTGCTGAACACTTTACTCAGGTTTGTGCTTATTACTTCACTTAATTTAAACTCTTACCAAATTGTAAAGGTATTTATATTTTATAATAGCGCAAAACAGTGTATATTACTTTTGACTGTCATGTTTACAAAGCTCTGTTTAGCACAAACAAGTTTCAAAATATAAACAAAACTTGAATTTATCAGTAAACTTTTGTAACAATTTAAAAAAAAGTGTGTAATTTCGTCAATATTTTTAAACAGTTTTTGACCAACTTAAACGTAACACATATATCAATTACACAACCGCTAGTTAGTGAGAAAACATGAAATTTTTAGTTATACAACTTTAGATGAACATACTGATGCTTAAGCTTTATATAAACAAATTTACTATTTATCAAAGGCTGTTGACATGCTTTACTATATAAACAATTATATTCTTTTAAGAAAAGTGAGTTTTGTATCATCAGTTTCATGTCTATACACCTTCGAAAATGCAGTTTGTAGGGACATTATGCGTAAGTGCAAACAGTTGAATTTGCACTTATACATGATTTATTATACATATGGTTATTCCATCTATCAAATTGGAACATGTAAAAGGACAACAATTTGACTTACCGCTTCACCTTCCATGGTGGCAACAATAATTCCAAGACTGCGATCTCTTGTGATAGTAGTTGTAAGGTTTTTCTCTGTTTCGATGGTGAGGTTGACCTCAGAGCTGCACTTAACAACTAGCTTCGTATCAAAACCGATTGTTTCATCAAGGTCTACTTTTGCTTCATAAGACTTTTCATTGGCAGCTATGACAATGTTTTCATTCTGCAACTGCAATTCTAACACTCATATTAAACGTTTAAAACCAAAAATATAGATTTCATCAATATTTTTTTACAGAAAGCATGAGAGGAAAATATGATTTGCTATTAGTTATTTCAGTTGCTAAAACAGTTTAATTTAACACTTGTGGCAGCCTAAAGTCTTAGCTATAAAATTTCATGACTTTAATGTAAAAGGTAAAATATTACTGACTATATGACAGAGAAATTTTAATACTGCGATAAAAAGGGGCAATAGGGTTGCATCTTGCTTTAATTTTTTTAAGTTGTTTGCCACAATTTTTAAGACTTGGTGAAACTTTTGACCTTGTGCAAGTTGTATATGAGAAATGCATCTAAATTTTCTGTTTTGTGTTGCTGGTGTATCTAAGTTGAGTTAAATTAATTTTTAATTGATAATTAATGATTATAATTTAATTTAGCAGTTAATCATAATCAATTTTTTGGATATACTTCATGAACTATTTGGTTTTATGTAATTATTTCAAAGTTTATATTTACAGTGGTATTAATAAATACTTTGGGTAGACACAAACATACCAAGTTTTACAGAATAGTGAGCTTTACATGAAATGTAAAAAAAGCATATAAACTATATAATTTGTGAAGTTTTAAATTTTTTATAAGGTAAAACAACAAAAATTTGAATATATTGACTACATTTCTCAATTTAAAATGTATATTTTTTCACAAAAAGACAATATCTGCAAAAGTTGTATGTTGTTCTAGTCGTAGCTATTATTTTAAAGTCAATAAGCTTAAATCCTAACAGCAATATATAAACTTTCCGTTAACTTAGCAGTCAATTAATAAGTGTTTTTATTGCAATTATTAATATATTCAAATATTCTAAAAGTAAATGAACAAATAATGATTTCTAAACGTACCACAGTATTTGCCTGTTTAATGCTACAGCCTCGAGAAACACTCTCTATGAAGAATTGGATGAGTTCTTGCTCTCCCAAATTGTCACTCACAAAGTTTTGAGTTCCTTTCGTCTGCTGAGCTATTCCGACAAGTTGGGCTCCTTGTCTACAGTAACCAATTAAAATTAGGCACCTTGTCTACAGTAACCAATTAAAGTTAGGCTCATTGTTTACAGTAACCAATTAAATGTGGGCTCCTTGTTAACAGCAACTAATTAAAGTTGGGCTCTTTTTCTACAGTAACCAATTAAAATTAGTCATCTTGTCTACAGCATTCAATTAAATGTGGGCTCCTTGTCTACAGTAACCAATTAAAGTTAGGCTCATTGTCTACAGCATCCAATTAAATGTGGGCTCCTTGTCTACAGTAACCAATTAAATTTAGGCTCCTTTTCTACAGTAACCAATTAAAATTAGACATCTTGTCTACAGTAATCGATTAAAATTAGGCATCTTGTCTACAGTAACCAATTAAAATTAAGCATATTGTCTACAGTAACCAATTAAAATTAGGCTTCTTGTCTACAGTAACCAATTAAAATTAGGCACCTTGTCTACAGTAACCAATTAAAATTGGGCACCTTGTCTACAGTAACCAATTAAAATTAGGCATAATTGTCTACAGTACCTAATTAAAATTATGCATATTGTCTACAGTAACCAATTAAAAGTAGGCACCTTGTCTACAGTAACCAATTAAAATTAGGCATATTGTCTACAGTAACCAATTAAAAGTAGGCACCTTGTCTACAGTAACCAATTAAAATTAGGCATATTGTCTACAGTAACCAATTAAAATTAAGCATATTGTTTACAGTAACCAATTAAAGTTAAAAGATTATTAATCAACTTGTGATCAAGTGAATGTTTATTAAAATATTTCTTTATCTACATGTATATAAATAGGACTAGTTACTACGTACTATTCTATGAGAATTTTACAGCAGACCCATCACAAGTTTGATTAGAAGTAAATTCCAATAACTTCTTAATATGCCAGCATTTATGCTTTATTTTTTGACACTATAGCCTATACTTAACTGACGGCATAAAAACTATTTTTACAGTACTACACAAAATTCTAAATTACATGAAATAGAAAACTACATATACGCTAGGGTGCTACCTGATAATGCAATTTCAGCTCATTACATAGCAAATAAGCATAACAGAATGCACTCAACTTAGGAGTCGAATGTATTAATGTAAGATGTTTTTTAATTTATTGGTGGTAAAAATTAACTTGAATGCAACAAATAGAAAACGAAAACCTCTTTTTCTGATATTAAAAGTCTATAATTTGGCACACATTTTTCCAGATTAGTTTAGCTTCACATAGTCTAAGTTGACAAAGGTTATAGTGCATATCTTTATTACCACTTATAATCTTGAGGCTCAGTAATTCTGTAATTCAGTAATTCATCATTTTACTTTTGCAAAGTTTATCATTAGTTTTTGCAAAGTTTGGAATGATGCATTTGCTTCAATCTTGTGTGTAGTCACCCATAACATTTATTTAGACTTTTTAGTTAGTTTTCACGTTTTTTAGAACAGATTAGTCGAGGCTCAGTAGAATTTTATTGAATTATATTTTTAATTCCTAGTCGTTTTACCTTTCAAAACATAACATGAATGTAATTAAAAATTACGACTTAGCTAATATTAATTTATCACAGCTATCTGAACTTAATACAGATTGCTGTGATAATAACGTAGCTAACAGTTGAATGTCTCTGGTATGTCAGAAAAACAACCTAAATTTTACACAAAAATTTAAAAAAAATATTTTTTTAAATTTGAATTTAATGGTTGCATCTTCAAATCATAATAAATATCTGCATGAGTACAAATCTGCAAATGAAACCTTATGACTACTACAGATTTATTAAATTAATTCAAATATAGAAGCAAAGAGGGTATTCACAGATTGGTTTAATTTAGAAGTTACCCATATAAGACAGTGTCTATGGTGATTCCATTCTGTATGATTGATGACACAGAGTTGCCCAGAGATCCAGCTCCATCACCAATAAGTACAATTCTGGTTTCATCAAGACGATTCCCCGCGTATCGTCGCAAAATCTAAATTAATCTAGCAAGATTATTAAAATAGCCAGTTGTTGTAAAACTGTGTATGATAGGAAAACTCCCTATTTAAAATTTTGAAACAAACTTTTCTACATGAATCTTTAGCAGTTAGTGCTGCATAATGATTCACTAGCTCCAAATTACCAAAACTTAAAAATATTAAATTCCCTAGCTTGTTAGCGCTGTAAAAACAATTTAAATACAAGGCATTGGTTGTAATATCGACTCTTTTTTGTCGAATACATAAAATACTGTAAAGGATTTTGCCAGCTTTTACTTGGCACAATCTAGATCATTTCATATAAAAGTAAAATGCGTATGATTTCGTTCCAGTTTTTATTTTAGAAGGAAATTACACTAGCCGAGGAGCGTACGGCTATCTGCTTTACCCAACGGAGTGAGCTCGCTCCTTTATATACAATAAACTCGCCCGTTCCGGCTAACGGAGCCATGCGAAAACCGTATAACATTAATAATAAACAGAATCGCTAATCCGTTGGCATGGTTATAGTACAGCGATAAATAGTGATACAATATATAGACAAATTAATAACGATATAATAAAAAACAACACAGCATGCAAGATATAACATATAGAAATATCTACACGATTTACAATGTCATGGCCCGGCGTTCACCACAATAAATATACTTCCAGCATTATTCTCATTCAGCAACTGATTGTAAGAAGAGCTCAAATTAGCGTCCAACCTTTAGCCCTAACCATGGTGTACTTAATAAAAGTCAGTACAAAACTGGAACAAACAATTGCAAACAGTTCAATAATCTAAGTTAGAATAAATGTATTAGATTCTAGCGGTATTTTACTCAATAGGAATTGGAACAACTTTTTTCACTTACTAAATGCAGTTGAAATTGAATTTAAAAGTGGCATTCTTATTGCAACAACTTTAGAATATTACCAAATGAGTTGGGCAAAGCTTAAAATATGCTTTTATCCCACACAGTAAAGTGATTGAACTAGAACATTGTTTCTTTGGTTTTTAACAACTGGAAAAAAACCAAGCTTCAATTCGTACATGGGTTGTTACAATACCGGCTAAATTCATTCTCACAAAGGAAAAAGGTAGTTTTAATGTTAACATTGTGTAAAGATTAGAGAATTCTGAAAGTTGTATAAGTTGACTGATTTAAATTTTTTCATGATTTCATGACTGATTTCTAATGTTTTCTGGAACCAAACTGTTTTTGATTGTGCTTTTATTTTTAAGCTCGTTAGTTGAGTCTGACGGGTCCAAATGAGACCACTGTTTAACTTATTCTTAGAATACATTAAGCAGTTTCTTTTGTAGAAGTTTTCGTAGATCTAAACTTTAATTCCAGTGAGTGTGAAAGTAATTCTGAATCAGATGATGTAGTTGATTCAGACACTGACAGTTATGCTGGCATACAAAAAGATTTTGTGATTATAAATCATTTCTTACTCTCTGACATTCTTTGAGGCCAGCGCCAATATTGGTCCCACCAACTGTCCTTCGTGGTACAGAAGAGGTAAGGTAGCTCCTTACAGCTGTACTACTGATCTCTGTCATATCAGCGTGCAGGTAGGCATTATCCGAAAAAGAGACAATTCCAACTGCTGTTGCATTTCTCAAATATGTCATTATGTAGACGCTAACTGTGTTTGCCATTTTTCCAATTCTATCTGAGCTCTGCAAAAAATAAAAACTTGTAACTGTTAGGGTTGTCCATAAAATCATAACTGATGGAAAAATAATGAATAAAGGGGTACGCTTATTGTTTTAATAAGCTAGAATCAAATAAATTAATTATACTGTATATATGTTATGGCATATTTCTAAACACTATCCAATGTTTTTATTTAGACCTAATTCTTGCATTCATTCGGTTTTAGAAGACAAAATTATAGAAATATTTGAGGTTAGCAATATTTAAATTCAGCTAATTTTGCTGCTGCTCGTTTAGCTGAATTTAATCTGATCTTAGCGAAAAACATAATTTGAGTTTTGCAAAATGTTGGTCCATATAGGTTAACTGTGTACAAAGCATGTATGCCTCCTTAAACATGAACTAGATTTTCTCTGCAGTTTGTTGAAAATTATAAGTTTTTGTTATTATGAGTCAACAAAGAGCAGGTTGCTGACTAAAAACAGATAAATGACAATCTTTAAATGCATGATTTAGAGAAGATAAAAAATGTTCTAGCAAACCCTGCTAGAGGGTAAAATTAGTCACAGTTCACTGCAGCAAGCCGAAAATGATATTAATAGTTTTATCACAGTTTGTGAGATAAAAAAATACTACATCTGTTAAAAAACTTCAAGTTTCTGACTTACTGTTACGTAGGGAAAACTTACTATTTATGCTTATACCAATTTTAAAACATTTGAGTTTGAAAAAAATGTGGCTTCATCATTTTTCATCTTTTTTTTTTCCAACCTTTTTTTGTAAGCATACATGATGTAATGCTATTTTAAACCGCAATTATACTGTGTTTTGTTAGTTTTGATCTGTTAGCTTTTTTAAAGTTTAAATTAAGTTATTAATAGAATTATTATTTCAACTTGTTCTTTAAAGAGTAGTCAAGCGCTATATGCTAATACAACTCTTTTGCCAATACATTCAGTTATTTAAAACAACATCACAATTTAGTACAGTAAATATGAAATTAATTTTTTTCAAAGTTTTTATGGTGTCATGCTAAAAATCTTTAGCTACAATGTTAATAGAATAAAAGAGACCTTTTTTAGATATTACTGTAAAAAGGAACTTTTAAAACATGATAGGTTTCAAGCATTTTTAGATTTTTTATTGTCAATTGAGTAAAGTTACTTTCACTGTAGAATTCATTTTTCTTTCAGCTTCTATTATATTGAGATTACCTAGCTGTACTACCAAGGGTTGCCCGGGTAATAAATAAATTTTTGGACAAAAGATTAATTTTATTTAACGTATATAACATTTACCATTCTAACGTTTAAACTTCATATCATGAGAAAAGTACCATGTGCAGTTCAAAAGAATTTAGAAAAAAGAATAAAACAACTGTAAAGGTTTTCAAACTTTTTCAAATAACTGTAAGTTTTAAATTTCATAACTTGAAAAGAGTTTTGTTTTATTAAATTATGAGGAAAAAATGTAAAGGTGTTTAAATGTAAATGTGAAACAATTAACAAGTAATGGCTAAATAAAATCTGTTTTGCTACGATTACAAGGAAAAATTATTTAGTATACAATTATAAGATTTTGATTTCTTTCAGTGATGGCGTGCAAAAATATCGTAGGTCATAGACGTACAGAAGACTCTATACGTCTATACATACGTATAGACGTATAGAGTCTATTCTAGAGTTCTAGAGATGATCCTAGATGCAGAATGTGCAAAGATGCACCTGAGACCATCCAACACATCATCAGTGGATGCAAGCAGCTAGCAGGAAACGCATACACTGAGCGGCATAATCATGTCGCAGGTGTTGTGTATAGAAGTCTATGTGATGAGTATGGCCTTAATAAACCACAACACTGGTGGGAAGCTCCTGGTAAGGTCAATGAAAATGACTGCGCTAAGATCCTCTGGGACTTCTACATCCGAACTGACAAGCATGTCCTAGCAAACCAACCAGATATAGTGGTGGTAGACAAGGAAAACAAGAGGGCTACTATAATAGATATAGCAGTACCCAATGACTACAATATAGCCAGCAAAGAAAAAGAAAAGGTTGAGAAATATCTCCCTCATGGAGAAGACATTGAAAAATACTGGAATGTAAGAACAACTGTAATCCCAGTAGTCATTGGGGCACTGGGCGCAATAACACCGGCGCATAAAATGTGGCTTGCCCAAATAACAACAACAACAATCAACTCAGTTGAGTTGCAGAAAAGTGCGCTATTGGGAACAGCTAAGATCTTGAGGCAAGTGCTCAAACTCCAGGTCTCTGGTAGGAGACCCGAGTTAGAGCAGAATTTACCACCCATACGGAGTATCCGGGGTGAGGAAACAATTTATATATATATATATATATATATATATATATATATATACAGTATATATATATACATGTATATATATAGATTAGAGGGTGAAAAGTAGTAAAAAGCTACAACCTTAGAGCAGAGTTATTTGGCTTCTCGCTTTTGAAAAAGTGATTATGCATTGGCTTATAAATTTTAAATGACCAATTTTAAATCAAATATTTGTTTAAGAAAGCGGAAAATGTAATAAACAAAAATGAGCAGCTAAAAACAAAGCAAAGCAAACAACTGAATATCCCACTCATAGTATGATTTAGTATTTTCAGTTCTAGAGTGCTCTGATCAAAACCTAGTTTAATAGAATTATTTGTATCATTCTAAGCCTTTGTTTTTTAAGTATATTTTAACTATAATAAAACAATTTTAATTAGATTTGTGACAATTTGTTTAAAAAAGCAGGTAAATGTACATATCTTGCTAGAACCAAAAGGTTTAGTCATTTGGTCAAAATATACATGCTGTACTAAAGTAACTTTAATGAAATAATAACTATTTGATTGAGTGAAATATTGTTTACGTTTTTAAAATTAATGATTTGCTTTGCACAGCATTGCACAGTTTTGCACCAATTAACAAAATTAAAGTCATTGCAAGTTTATTACAGAAAACCTCTATACTAAAATAAAAGTTTGAACATACGAATATACTCATTTTAAAACAATACAATTATAGCATCAAAAAAGGCGCCTCAGGTTGTATAACTGAATTAATGGGGAGTATGACTGATTGTATCATGCCTGAATTTTTACTGCAGTGCTCTATGTGCAGGCAAACCACAAAGACAGAATAAAAAATTTATATGTGATTTACAACAGCCAAAAAAACTCCATAAAATTGCTTTTTAGTGTACGGATTTCTTTTTCAAAAGCTTTTTTAAAGTTTCGTCTTTAAGTTTAAGTTTTGTCACACTCCAAAACCAAATTTTGCAGTTGCTTAAAAATCTGAGAAATAATGACTGTACATGATATATAGTTAATACAAAGCTAATGATATATGCCCAAAGCTTCAAACTCTACAATAAGCATAGTGTAATAATTTTACTGGGTGTTTGTTGCAATATTATGTTATGTTAATAATTACCATATGTGGCATATAACGTCATTCAAATATAATTACTCTGTTAGCATTCATTTACTACAAATAGCCTGTTTTCCTTTGCAATTCAAGTAACAACTCCAAGCTAATAGAAACTCAGGTACTTTAATGAGCTGACATTGCTAGATATAGCCAATTTAATATGGTAATCCAATCAAATTCAAGCAATAAATGCATGAATCATTTGAATCTATATATATTATGTCTTCCTCATCAAGAAAAATGACAATCTAATGCAATAGTAATTGTATCACCCTAAACAACTATAAAATGCAAAAATAATTTTTACTTTAGACCGTATGATGGAAATGTTATGGTTGTTACACTGTAAACAAAATTAGGAGCAAACATATTAGATGGAGGTATTTAATTTAAGAATTTTTCAGTGTACAAACATTTAAGTAATCAAATTTATAAAAAATACTAACTTCTGGTTCTCACGTGTTTTTATATACATCTGCAGTTCATTTATTGATGGTTCAGTATTTTTTTTAGTTATGCAGTACTTGACTAACAAAACAATCCAAGTTGTGCAGCTCTTATAAAACTTATAAAAGCTTTTTCACTTGTCAGTAAAATTCAAAAAATAAGAAAACTCTAAAAATGAACTATTTGCTTCTTTTATTATTTAAAAACAAGTTTCAAGTTAGTTGTCTTACCCCCATGCTTCCTGAGACATCCAAACAGAGACAGACTATGTCTTGGGGGCAGAGTGTTTTAATTGGAGCAGGAGTGGTAGTAGTGGCTGTAACAGTTGTAGTAGTGAGTGGAGTGCTAGAACTTGGCACAGCTTGGGTAGAAGTAGTTGGAGGAAATGTTGGACCAGTGTATGGTTCTTTGACAATACGGAACGCAGTTTCTGGTGGAACTGGACACCGTCTGAGGGCATTATAATCTGTTGCTAAAATTAACCAAACAAACACGTGATTTCTTTGTTTTTTCTAGTTATTTTTTCTTTCAGCACTATTTTATTGATTGAGACATTACGAAAATATATTCTACTTGCATTACGACTTTGATTGTCAGAGTTCCTTAAATTGTTGTCTGCGTGTTTGCTGTCGCAATTACAAGCAAATCCATATTTGACATTCTTATTAGGAAACTTGCAGATTTTTGCTGATACCCTAAAGAGGTGATAAAATTTCTAAAATATAAAAAAATAGTCAAGAAAGACAAGAAATAAAAGAAGGCGCTAAATAAGGGTGTAGGCCTTCTTGTACATATAAACATAGAGCTATCTTCAGCAGAACTTAACAGACAGTTCAAGTACATCTAGCAGGTGAAAGCAATAAAAAATTATTAAACCGATTTTTCATGTGGCCAGATTCTAGCTATTATAGCGTAAACCATTAAATACGTAGAAATAATTTGAAGGAGAATTTTTACCTATCTATCGTCAGGCATAAGCTGACTCAACTTGTTATCATATGAGGTTGGGTAGCTGACAGCCGCAATGAGCATTTTATTATAATGGGGGGTTAATTACAAATATTGGGATATTATATTAGTACTTTTATTTGATGAGAATCCTAAAGCAGCTCTTAAATTTATTAAAATAAAAAACTCCAACACTAAAACAGATGAGCAACACAGTATTTATACAAAGAAACAGTTTTTTTTACACTGCTGGTGATTAGGTGATGCAATATCAATAGTAGTAATGAAAGCTGCTGCCTAAAATCCAGTGTTGGCAAAGGAAGAGCAATCTGCAGAATGTAGCTAAGTTATCTCAAACAGAAGTTTTATGCTTCAGCAAAGGAACTATTACTCACCAAAATCTGTATGTGTCGTCATTACTTCCCAAGCACTTTTCTCATTGCAATTTTTGTTCTGCAAATTCCGAGCTAGTCTGTTGTGTAGTGTTTGGCTGTCATGTCTTCCATCACATAAATTTACCACCTGAAATAACTAATGTCTCTATTAAATGTTATGTCATTACAGAGTTGAGAGTGTAAATGATCAAAAGACTGTAACATATGTCAATGAAAATCTGAAATAATTGAATACACACGTTATCAAAGTATTCATAGCTCAGAAGAGACGAGACTCCATCAATGTTAGTAGGCTTGTATTCACAAACTGAAGCACCTTCAATGTTTAACAACATGCAGCCTGTGGAATTAACTGCTGCAAAGCTGGCACCTTGACTGCACCTACAAAATAAATTCATTGTTAAGTCATGATAAAAATTATATGCTGACTAGCTGACAAGAAAAAAAAGTTGGTAGTGACACAATTCTTAAACAAGATTTAGTAATTTACTACATAAACACTGAGCTGCAACGAGTTGTTAGATGACTTTTTACATAAGTCCAATTGGAATAGTTGTTTTGTATACATTGTAAGATTATTAATTAATAAGTTTATTATTCTTAGCTTAATTTGTATTTGTGGGATTTTTTATCAATTGCATGTGGTGTCATTCTTGCAATTGCTGTGTGTAATTTTTCAAATTGGCAGACAGAAAAATTGGTAAATGGTTAAAAGCCTGATATTGTGAAAGCTGAGTTAAAATCATCCCCTTTTGATTTTAAACAGATGTCATCACAGTTTACATTAGCAAAGTAGTGTAAAAGATTTCATTAAACTAAAAATTACCGCTTGGTATCACATACTGTAGGTAGCTGTTTTACAATGCTTCTCACGTTTCAGCTAAAAAAGTTACCTCTAGGATTTGGTCCCAACAAACTCCTTGTGTTTATTTCTGATTTTGACAGGTCTTATAAAGAATCGAGGAGGAAATGATATGGTGCCATTCTGTTGAAACCTTTTATTTGAGTGCCTCATTTTATTTCTGGTTTAGTATTCAAGCAAGTACAGTTAACCTACGGAAGTCTTGGATATATTTCTAAAAGCAACAGCTACGACAATCATAAAATAGGGTTTTATAAACTTTAGCTTGGCGCAAGATTTTCTTTAAGCTCATGCAAAATTTAGCGCAAAGGCTAAAAGATTTTAATTATCACTCTAAACATTTATGTACAGAAATTTTCGAAAGCCTAATTTGTTAATTTTATTCTCAGAAAAGCTGTAACTGCTAGCAAATAAGCCAAATATGTAAAACGTCAGACGATAATGAAAATGAAAATGGCAGTTTATAGAACAGATTATAAATTTTGTGTTCCTAATCTGTGTTATTATTGCTGTTAAAAATGCTAATAATATAAGAAATTAATGTTAAGCTTTGCATAGTAACTGCTGAGTCTTTTCTCTCTTAGATTTAAACCTTGTTCTATAATTTATCAACTTTAGTTTGGCACTTGTTAACCAGCTATTTCAACTATATTAAGCTAATTAATTACCTGGTTATCCGATTCAATTTTTTAAGTAATCTGAAAATACAAACAGATAGCCTAAAAAAGATAAAAAATTGTAAAAAAACAATAGTATGTAGTTTGGTAAGTTCGGAAAAACTAAAACTTATTTTTAAACTAAAATAACATAATGAAAAAATAAATTACCAAATCTGTTCATATTCTAGGCACCAAACAAACCTAAAGAATAGTTGATATCAGCTATTCTACTGCTTTCAAAACAAAGGAAAAAGTACATACATGTATGTACAATAACCAATAAATATATTACAAATATGCTATATATCAAACTGAATGTTACCTTCTCACAATAAAGAGGTCATGGTGATTCAATTTGGTAGAGCTAATTAATTACCAATCCAACTCTCTCACTCTTCAAAAACACAGAAACTTCTACCAACCCAACCAAATTCCAGATTCCTTGATGCCAGTAAAGTTGTGGATTTTCTTTATCAGTTACTGCAACATCTTCATCAAATAGTCCCCATCTGAGTTTAGCAAATTCTTTGACAATTTTCTTTTCTTTAATTGAAAGCAGGAAAACATGAGTTGCATACATGTATGCATGTAAAACGAAGATATTTTGCTACCCATGTTCATATGACTACAGCGATTTTAATGCAATAAACAATGATGCTATAACATTATCAATTATAATATATATTATATTATTCAATGATCAGCCTATTAACCAAGTCAATCTTGTACTCATTTACCTTGACATTTACTCGTTAGTGTAACTTTCCACCATAAACCTATTCATATTTTGAGCCAACTGTCTATCCACAGATTCAACAGCCTGTTGGTACATTCTGTTGTCTATATATCTATCGATCTATCCATGTACCTATCAGAATGCCCTTTCAGTGTAACTTTATTCTATTTTCCTTCTGTTTATACCTTATTGTAATAACCTACCAAACTGTGTGTATATAATAGTATCCATTTGCTCAATGACAAACCAAATTTATTTCCCATCAATCAGGGGCACATTTATCAGTTATTCTATTTGCACATTCCACTTTACTGTCTATTATGCCTCCATTTATTAGCCCTTTCTACCTTGCCATTAATTTACCTCTACACCTGTTTTTTACTTACCTTTCCTTCTTCTTCTTGAGTCTGTAAACAGTTCATGTTTTGCTGTGTTTACTTATTTATTTTTAGTGCATCAATCAGTTTTTTTTCATCTATCTATTTATGCCTGCGTGCAGTAGCTTATCAATTTATTTACCTGTTCATTTTATAGGTCTTTCATTCTATTTTGCTAAAGCTGAATATTCAACAGTAGAAAATTGCTGAAGGTAAACTTACTTATAATTTAAAAACTAAGTTTTGGCATTAAAACTATAGCAAGTTCGCTGTTTCGGTTTTAAATTGAAACTAAAAAATAAATTGGTGCTTTAGTAATTTCTTGCAAACATTTCTTAGACATTTTGTATTCAATGAGGCTTACCAGGTCTATAAGGAATGTTCCCAGACTTATTTAGTATGAGATAGTCTGGAGTCAAGTGTATGTAGTCTCCTTCCACTCCACAACGACCCGGTTGCACTGTGTAAGGAGTGTCGCCGTAGGCTAGATTAGGTTCAGCCACCACTATCCTTGCCTTTGACAGCGTTTCATTTGTTCCTGGCTGTCAATAAAAGGATGAAATTATGTTGTCTCAGTACATCTGAGCTCAAAGCATATAAAACTTCCAATAATATTCAGTCTACATCCCAGCAATATATTTATGACATATTCTGTGGACGCAGAAAATGATGGGCCGCATTTTTGTCTCAAATGCCACTTATATGCCAACAAAAGTATTTGATAAAATTTTGAGTCGAAAACTCGGATGTTGAAGTAGTAATAATTGAACATTTGATTGTGTTTGAGAATTGTTATGTATTTTTGTAGAAAATACAGTAATATAATAAAAAAACTACTGTAGAATTACTAATGGTTAGCAGCGAACCCGGTATTGCTTTTTTGAGTTTTTGAGTTTTTCCACTGTCAATCAGGTATCCTGCTTCGTAGAAGTAATTGTTAACGCAAATTTTTAAACTTCTTTCATGACACTTCTTTCTGTGGACATTCTCTTTGAGGGCAATTGTCCTTAATGCATGCAAAGGTTTCCTAATGTACTTGCACGCCCGTGTTTTCCCAATCAAATTGATGTTTAAGTGGCAGGCTCTTGGAAGCTAGACTTTTAAAACAAAATATTTTGATAATCTTTCGACTGCTATGGAATTTGGACATATTTGGGCAAAAAATGTTGAAACGCATCGCGTCTAGTCAAACTAACAAATGTGCACTCAATGAATAAGTAGAATTTACATGTACTACCATGAATTTTAATAGACAAGTACTTTCTGATAATGTTGTAGAATGTACTTAAATGATGCTGTTTGCGATTTCGTAATAAGAAACCTAAGCTTGCATTCAGCCAAAAAACTATATAATGCAATTCATAAATTATATTGTATCGTTTAAGACAAAGAACTGTTGGTATAGACACATTTTAATGGAATCAAAGCAAGATTAGTAAAGAATGAGGCTGTGAGTTTATTGAGACAAACATTTATTGAAATTAGAATGCTGGTAGTTTGTTGCACCATGAGGTATTTTCATGTGTAAAAAGTACTTCCACAAATATTCCATACCACGGCAAAGTGGTCTAGTGGTGCAGGTGGTGGTGCACTTGGCTAGAAGTTTGAAAATCTGAGTTCAATCCTTGTAATGCATTGTTTTTTCTCACCTCTAAGTATGCCTTCAGACAGATGGACAAACAGACACGACCTTCACCATTGTTAAGATTTAGTGCCACCAAATCGAAGCATTAAATTGAGAGTCTCACAAAACTTACAAAAAACACTGTGCAGTGTTAATATGTTCCAACAGAAACAACAAATTTATTATCAAATATTAAATTTCATATGATGTTAATGAAAATTATTTTTTTAAACTGCAACGATGCAATGAAAACTGTGTTTTATAACTCACAAAGCCCAAAGCAGAGAACTCTCACAAAATTTGTTTCATATCTTGCAGGAAATGAGATAAAATAATATTCTATCATAGAAATGATAACAAGTACGCAGCATAACGTTGCAGAAGTATGCATAAAGCCACATTTCTTTCTGCATAAGTAGGCTGAAAAAGATGAGGTGAAAGCAATTTTAGTATTTATATGAAGCAATATTTTACTTGCTAATATGGTCATTGCTAGACTAACTATGCCTGACCTTAATGGTTAAAGGTTAATTTGCAACAAAATTTACATTACAGTTTTTTGCTATCAAAACATACATCATGCCTTACTCTGTTGTGTTGTAGGTGCAAAATATGTGGAAATGTGATTACAAGCTTTTAAAAGCTCAAAAACAAACTGACAATTGCAATCATCACAAAAACGGCCAACGGGTTGGAATCCTTCTCAAAACGGCTCAAATGTGACGTAGTTGAACACGAGGCGCTTCTGTTTACACTTTCATGCAACCTCACTTGTCAAAATATTTATACAACTACTTCACACATTCGATAAAACCATGTTCTTACACCTCTATTGCATTATAGTTGTAATGTTGTCACTTTGACCACTGATATTTCAAAACCTGGCCTCAAAAATTGTTTAATTTTTTAACATTAACTTGAGGGATTGCATATCATCTTTTAATAAACATGGGGAGCCTGTTGGTCACCTGTGATGGTTGAAAAATGCTGCAGAAATTGTTCGCACCACTTGGCGGCAAATATAGGTCACATGATCAGATTATGACTAGATGATTAGATCAAGCTGAAGCAAAACTTTAAATTAGCAAACATCTATATTTGATAAGGGCTTTCCGATAGAACCCAAAGTGTTTATTATAAAACTAGCGCTACGAAAAGTGTTATATTGAGCCTGTTATTGGCCTATATTTCACATGATAGTATCACTTGGCAAAACAATAACCACATCTAGTTGAGTACGCCATCAAAATAAAAAGATTCCAAACTACGGTCATTATTTTAACTGTTAGTTTTTGAGCTTTTGAGAGCTTGTGATCACATTTCCTCATATTGTGCACCTACAACACAGCAGAGTAAGACATGGTGAATCTTTTGATACTAAATAATTGTAATATGAATTTTGTTGCGAGTCAACTTTTAAAATACACTTTTATTTGCATGTAAGGTAATTGGAAATCATTACACCAAAATAATGATCAATCTGCTACTTTACTCAAAATAACCAAGTATCCCTAAAAAGCTAAACCGGTCCATATAAAATAGCTCTATCACGCATGCCTCTTGAATCAACTGCCAGTTAAAGGACAGCAGCAAAATCTAAGCATTTTACAAAATTTGTTTGACAAAAGGTTTTACCAACCAGAACTTTTTATGAAATAGACAAGCTTAAATTGTTTTCAAACATGATTCTTTTTTATTTCTATAGGATAATTTTGATTATTCAACAGACTTGTACATGGGCAGTAACAGTGAAAATCATTTATATAATAAAAGTGCTTCTATTATACATGTAGTTGCATAGCCAATGATTTACTCATCAAAATATTAAACTGGCAGCGTTATTTCAATCTTTTTGAAACTTTTGAACATACTCGTTCAAGAAAGTAGAAGATAACAGCCTAAAAAAAAAACAACTTCACAAAAAAACCAACTTCTTTTAATTAAGAGTTCTTTAAAGCATGATAAAACAGGTATACTTATTGTATGCTATTTTTTATCAATATGAACAGCATTATTTTCTGTTTTAATTGCATTTAAATTCAGCACAGTTTAACATGAGTTAAATCATTGTACTAGCTTTACTAAACCTTTATAAATGTTACAACAGAAGCGCCGGAAACATCTGCTGATGTTGGTTCTGATAAAATATGATAATAATCAATTTTTTCAATATTTTTGTTAAGCATGAGTATACAAAACGTTGGGTAACCAGGAATAAAATGCACAGCTAGCAAAATTGTAACAATTTTTTGCATATAAGGTAGAAAACAACAAGCAAATTTGAATTGTTCCTGATGTACGTATATCCGAGCGTAAAAGACTTCCTTGAAACCAAATTTGTAGCACGCGAAAAAGCCATGGAGCATTCCTGTCCTTATTAGATAATAGCTCGACACCGGTATTTGTAAATCTGTCACTTATCTTAATTCCGCTAATTGACACACTCTGTAAGCTTGTATTTAATAAGGAAGTAGAGCAAATACTTGCATTGGCAATCTGCCAGAAGCATTTAATGCAAGGCAAAAACCTTTTCAATAATATTACATGTCATACCTTTCTATTTGGCATTTTAGGCATTGGCAATTAAAAACCCTATGAGCTTAAAACTAACAAAGAGAGTATTTGTTCATGTGTGAGATTTTATCTTGATTATAAAAGTTGGTTCCATGTAGTTACATTTTTTGTTGCATACTTACGCAGACTAGCAGACTGTATTACTACAGCCATTTGTCGATATGTGAATGTTTTATGTCTGTTGTATGTATTAAAGATAATTAAATGCCATGGTAAATCAATAAGATTTTTGTTTGCCTGCAATCAAAATGGTGATTAACATCCTATCACCGAAATATTTACCACCAAAAAAACACCGTGAAATATTATGCAGTTTAAAGCTATTGCCTTTGTATGACTTTCAGTATTTGCCAAGGTGCTGCTCTGTAGCAGTTGATGTACATATGTGATTGCTTAGCTACAATATTTGTTAAGCATAGTACAAACATAAAAGAAAAAGTTTACAACAAATTGTGTTTCAAAAGGATACAGAAACCAAAACATCGAAAAACTAGAAACAATACACTTAGACAAGCTTCAAGCAATGCTAAACATTCAAAAGAAATTTTAATCCCATCGTTTATGGAATTTGTCATTTAAATTTAATCTAGAAAGCTTTAGGGAAAGTATTCATCATCATCAGACAATACTTTTGGCTAATTGAGTTCCAAACCGACACTGTGTAGTCAAGGTAAGGCGTAATCAAAAGAAAATTCTTACCAGTTGCCAAGAGGGCTGATCTGCCCAAACAGAGGGAACTACTATAGTCACCTCTTTTATGTAAAGCTGACTTCTGGTGGCTCTGTGTAAGATCTCTGATGCATTGCTGATATAGACCTGATGAAAGTGAAGAGTACAGTTTTTATATTAGCTGGTTGTGTTAACAGATTGATGCTGTTTTGTAACCTAACATAATATAAGAGTACGCTAAATAGAGAATTTTATGTACATTATAACTTGTATATTCTCTTGCTTCAAAGCAATGGAATGCTATTATAGATTAAAATTCTGGTCATTTACTTTAGTTCTTGAGGCTTTTTCAAAACTTTGAACTAGATTATTAGCATAACAATTATGTTAAGCTGCTTCTTTAGGCAGTCACAAAAGACTATATGTTAATGCATCAGCTTGGCTAAAATGTTCATTTATTTAAAACAATGGTTTTAGCAAATTTAATATGATATTAGCCTTGTTTACAAAAAAGTTATATATTACCATGTTATAAAGCTATGGCTAAAATGCTGATAGAAAATTATACACTTTTCAGATGTAACTGCAGAAACAGGAGCCCTAAAACATACTAAATCTTAATAATTTCAAGCCTTGTTCTCAACTGAGTAAAATTACCTTCACTGTAACATTCCTCTTGGTTTTAACTTATATTTACTTGCTAGCGGTTAGAAGCATTAGAGATAGTGAAAAGTTGATTTCTTAAACTATCATTATAATATAGTGTAAAATAGATTCATATAATAGGGTTAGGAGTAGCATAACATAGTATAAAAAGAGTTTATTATGATTTTAACATAATACAATATCGGGAAAATATAATACAATATTATAAAGCATAATATAATATGACCTGATTTAGTGTGATATAATAACATAATATGATATGACATGATATAGTATAATATAGAACATAATAATATAATATGTTGTGATATAAAATAAAAATACAATGCAACACAACGTAGGACAACTCAATGTTATGCCACATAATATCATGTAACATAACAGAGTTTGACATAAACTAATATCATATATCGTGATATCAGATAGTAAACTACAATTGAATTCAATAAAATACAGTGTATGCTATAATAGTATAGGGCAACAATACTGGCGACCTACTTATACCTGCTTACAAATGAGTTTTTAAAGCTTCAAACTTATGTTTTGTTTACACAAGATTTTTAAGGAATGAGTCTATTTACAACCCTGTAGATTGATTAGGCGCCGAAAAAAATGACAGCCAAAGTTATGATGGCCTTTTACAATTCATGAGAAACCGTTTAGTTTCCTTGTACAATACATATTACTTGAGCTGGTCGTGAGTTGCATTAACAGGTAAATTTCTTATACTCACCCAATGATGCAAATTGAAAAAGGGTTATTCTTCATTCATAACCCATCGATATTTTTGCAAATTACATAAAACTAAATTTATGCCTCAGTAACTTTCTGTAAATTCTTGTACAATATTTTACTAGTTAAAACTTCCAAAAGTATTAAACGACAGCTCAGTAAGTCTCAACTGCTAAAGTAAACAGTGGGAAACCAAAATTTGAAAATGCTTTTTTGTGTAAAATATAATAATATGCTATTGCAGTAGTTACAACAGCAAAAACTACTCATGTTGCTAACATTAATAAAAAGATGATTTGATTACAAGACGAATGACAAGTTCTACAGTTGGTAAAGCTTGTTAACCAACTAAGCTCTTTCTGAATGATTATATTTGGAGGATTAGCAAAAAATAAAAAACAGTTTTTCAAATAAATGAAGGAACCAGAATTAAGTCCAGTTGGGTACTAACCCATATTTCTGCTTTTTAAAGAGTTTGTGGGTAGCACCAACCAGAAATTAAGTTCAACAGCTAATGGCTTATATATGAACTTACACACATTTTTTTTATCAAGAAGTATCAGTATTTTTCTATCATTTGTTATTGGCTTTGATACTTGAGATGATCTGATCGCTAGGATGATATAAGATTCACATCGATGAAACTTTATTGCAATTAAAATGTTCAGATCAATAAAAGAATGTGACTATGACTTCTGTAACTGCGGAGTGACAGACAAAATAAATAGAGACGCGTAACGTAACGCATCGATTTAAATGCAATAGCTGATATCATCTATTGCAGCAATAACTAGTGAGGTCACATTTCACGTCATTTCACGTCATTTCACACAAATTTTTCTTATGAGTGTTGTAAATAGGATTAAGTATAATTCAAACTAAGAATATTATATGACTTTTGCCAAAAAGTGTTTGCAAATGAAATTGAAGCTCTCATTAAAACATTATTCTAATTTACACTCACATAAATGTAAATGACAGTAATAATATCATACAATAGCTTTTTCTCAATATGGAAAGCAAATTTGCATTTGATTTTTTTTCTTTCTTCTTTTTACAAAATCAGCTGTAATAAAAACAAAAATAAAATAAAAACAGCTTAAACCATCCTTAAAAACAGCTTAAACCATCCTTAAAAACAGCTTAAACCATCCTTAAAAACAGCTTAAACCATCCTTAAAAACAGCTTAAACCATCCTTAAAAACAGCTTAAACCATCCTTAAAAACAGCTTAAATCATCCTTAAAAACAGCTTAAATCATCTTTAAAAACAGCTTAAACCATCCTTAAAAACAGCTTAAACCGTCCTTAAAAACAGCTTAAACCATCCTTAAAAACAGCTTAAACCGTCCTTAAAAACAGCTTAAACCGTCCTTAAAAACAGCTTAAACCGTCCTTAAAAACAGCTTAAACCATCCTTAAAAACAGCTTAAACCATCCTTAAAAACAGCTTAAACCATCCTTAAAAACAGCTTAAACCGTCCTTAAAAACAGCTTAAACCGTCCTTAAAAACAGCTTAAACCATCCTTAAAAACAGCTTAAACCATCCTTAAAAACAGCTTAAACCATCCTTAAAAACAGCTTAAACCATCCTTAAAAACAGCTTAAATCATCCTTAAAAACAGCTTAAATCATCTTTAAAAACAGCTTAAACCATCCTTAAAAACAGCTTAAACCGTCCTTAAAAACAGCTTAAACCATCCTTAAAAACAGCTTAAACCATCCTTAAAAACAGCTTAAACCGTCCTTAAAAACAGCTTAAACCGTCCTTAAAAACAGCTTAAACCATCCTTAAAAACAGCTTAAACCATCCTTAAAAACAGCTTAAACCGTCCTTAAAAACAGCTTAAACCATCCTTAAAAACAGCTTAAACCATCCTTAAAAACAGCTTAAACCATCCTTAAAAACAGCTTAAACCATCCTTAAAAACAGCTTAAACCATCCTTTACTACCTCAAGATTTGCTGAAAGCAGCTGTGACATACTCAATATATTTAAACAAAGTTATTCTTTATTATAATAAAAGCTGTGTTTATTCATTGCCATGTAGGAAGGCTTAAAAATAGGATAAGATACATCATTACATAATTTCCCAACTAACAACATTTTGCACTGTAAACCAGCCTTCTACTGTACAACCCGTTATATTCACTCAGCTTTCAAGTGTTTAAAGTTATTGGTCACACGTTTATGTTCTATTCCAGGATACAGATTAATATAATTGAAACAGTGTGATACTGTCAAGGAACAACTCTACATAAATTGATTACTTGTAAGACACTACGGATCTCCTACAAGAACGGGCCCAAGCTATGAGAGCCCCTAATTTACATACATCTAACACTTTCCTTATCCAGCAATGTGGCAGAGCCAATTATAGATAAGGATTTAATGAGGTGGCATGTGCTAGCATACATTCAAAAAAATTCTGACACAAACTCTTTTCTCAATAAACTATTGTGACTTAATTCAAAAATAATTAATGTAATATAATGAAATATGTTATAAAACTATGTGTCATATTTGTGCTGACTGATGCTTTTAATGATAGTTGCAACAGTTAGAAAAATATCAGAGCTTCTCACACTTATTCTTACAGAAAATGTATTTGTAAAATTAACAAAGTGCTAGGAAAAAGTTCCTTTTGTCTTTTTTACATTTTTTTCTTTGCGTTATTTTGTTTTAATAGAATATTTGTTTAATACAATTAAATTAAGCATTAGTTTTCTTTGCATTTGTTACTACAGAAAAATGTTTATTTACGATATATGAATGACAGTAAAATATTGATAGACCTTTATAAATCTGTCAAAATAATTTGTCTATAAACTAACTTATCTATAAAAGCTAATTTGCTAGTCTTAAAAGAGTGATACAATACAGATGCAACTTGAAAGCAGTAAAACATATATTTGTGAAGTATTACTCTACTTGTTATCACTTCATGCAGTAGTATTTTATTAGATGCTGTATAATACCTTGTTATTCACATTACAATATGTTACAGTTGTTTTATAAGATTTTTTTAACAAAACCAGCAATGGTCGTTGCAATATATCAAATGACCGTCAAAGTTTCCCTATAATGTTGGCACAGATATTTTATGTTATAAATTTGAACTTTCAGAATGTATATTAGATGACATCACCTCACATTTTGTTTACAAGATTTGACTAACTGTTACCTTTTTTATATTGTTCTTTATAATATACATGTAATTTAGAAACAACTCCGTCTAAAATGAATTTGTTGGTATTGAAGTATTAAAAAATCAAAGAATGGCAACGTTTGGGTTATTATCCATATTGTTTTCATTTGGGTTCTTTAACTTGGTAAGCTAAATTTAGTCCTATCTTCCTGATAAATGTATTTAAATAGTTTATCCAGAAAGTTGTTCACATAACTTAAAAGTAAAGTCTCTATTTTATCATTCAATAACAGAAAACTAGTGTTAGCAACTTTAGGCATATTGTCGAGATGGAGGCAGCAACAACCAAATAACCCTTAGACTGCCTTTAAACCATCGCGTCAATAAAACAACCAACCAAAGAGGACATTATAAATTGCTTGCCTTTAGCCTGTTAATAATGTCTACATTTTCAGGAACCTTGTCATCGATGGCAACAATAACATCAGTATAGCCTCCATCAGGGCTTAGTCTTATATCCTGTCTATCTTTACCTATGTTTGATGATGCAACCATGACAACCAGGAAACAGAAGATGATGTAGAATTTTGACATTTTCTCACCTATAAAACAACGTTTTAATATTAGCTCATCAGGCAATCATGGCAGTGATCAATCATATGATAGGAAGCTACTTGTTTCATAATCATAGTTTGATCTGAATTTTTCTATGACTAACAGTTTGTTACGTAATTATTTATGGTAAAGCAACTTTTGATTTTTAAGAAAATAAAGATTAACTTGTATAAGTTGCTGTGAGTCGCAACTTAAAACCTGACAGCAACCATTTTGTATTTTACTGTGTATATTCTGACTGGTCTAGAAGTGTTAGACTATATGGTTTACAATGTGCTATTCCCATGTTTACGAAGAACATTATTCCCGCGACAACATCGGCATAGATTTCAATATTTTTTATTCATTAGTTTTGGCATGAATGTTTTCATATTCAATGGCTTCTGACAATTGAATTGTTTTTGTACAGAATAACATGTGTCTACTAAGTTTATGAAAGATATATTTGGGAAATCGCTCAAACTGAGCAGTAATGTTTAAATGATGTTTATCATCCCTGGTAACTTATTATCACATTCAGGGTGGCTGTTTGACAACTCCTCATTTTAGCGCTAATCTAGACTCCATCTCCATCAAGGCGTTGGGTAAAAAAATTTAATAAGATTTACCACAAAGTTATATTTAAAACTGAAAAATGTCGTTTGTGATTGGGTTTTATTTTATGTAGAATATGATTTGATTTTTATACACACAGCAAGCCACATTAGACTATTTATGACATCTAGCCAGCTTCGAGTATTACTGACAGAAGTTCTTTTATAGTTGTACTTGCACGGCTTAAATGAATATTTGCTCAAAGGAATGAATTTTTAGCACAGAGATTATTCTGGCTTGAAACTCGCTAAAAACATATTGAGTATTAAAAGCAGATGAAATTTAAAAAACATAAGCTGTTAAAATATTGGTTAGTCTATATTTTAAAACGATTAAAAAGCTAAGCATTCATTTAAGTAGGAAAATACAATATAACTTCGGTCTTGAATTACTGCTGTGGTATGGGAGACAATTTTGACAGGAAAACGTGTGGCGAGCAAGGGAAAAACCTTATTAGCACTCACCCAAAAAAACTTTTGGAATGCTTAGCCTGAGTACTTGAATGACATAATGCAATGTCAAATACTCTTAACTAACCAACTTAAAAGATGTCGCATGAATCTTTCAATTTTTAAATTTGTGATGTGTGCAGGAAGTAATGACAAAGTCAAACATATATCAACATTTGCTCCACACAGCGGATATATGGATATTAATTCTCACAAGCCCATTCTAGCAGTACTGCAACCAAATGACTTTAATAAGTTTAAAATAACTTGACAATTGTATCTTGATTTCCCTAAAAGATACTCTGAATTGGTAATGGAAACCTTCTGTTCTAAAATGCCCTTAAACTCATTTCCTGACGAGTTTGTACCATGCTGTGTATTGACAAATTAGAAGTATGGTTTTCATTTTATATTTATTCCATCTACACCATGCTCAGTGTAAAAATTGTTTGGTAAATTGGTGACGGGAACAAAAGAATTGTCATTATTAGCGCAACAAAAAAAGTTTTAAAGAATCAATAATTTGGTGGTCGTTTCAACTTTATATCAATCATTGATTACTGAGACAAACAATGGCACTGTACGTGTTACTTACACGTCTTTTATCAATCATTTAGAAAAAGAAAATATATTCAGCTAAACATTGCATATTGTGACAAATTTTATTATCACTATAATGATCAAAGTTTTGAACATTCGAGATTGGTGTGGCTGAAAATGGTTTTTTGGAGAGATCATGGTTTAATGGCTGCCTGAGACAAATGCACAATTTTTGTGAGTGTATTTTTAGTTTGTCTAATGTGTCATATAGCATAATGTAATTGAGAGTACACATTACACAATAAGGTAAACATAAAAAGAGTTAGGTACATTAACTAATTCAAAATTTACTTTTTTCTCATGGTAAAACATTCAAATCTTCAACAATGCAGAAAGATAATGTATTCAAGTCAATAGTGCTAAGTGCGAAGCCATTTTAGAAAAATGCGACATGTTCCAGTTTGAATATAATAGCTGCTTAATTTTGCTTAAAAAATGGTTGCTTCAAATGTTATAATTTCCTATCAATATCGACCAGTAAACTCACCTAATGGACTGTCAGTCATTGGGAAGGCTGCAGCAAAAAGTGAATGATTTTTACCTAAGCATCTTATTATATATAGTCAGATTTGACTTCCTCATTTCAAATGTGTCGCACCTGCAAGTTAAACATAAACTGACACTAATTTCTGACTTTCCTAACGATTTTAAATCTTAATTGACAGTCAAAAACAACAATTAAAACAGCTATTAGAAGGCATATGCTTATGAGCCTCAAGATATCTGATTACGACGAAAAAAGCTAATTTACAAAAAAGTTACTTATGAACACATTGTTAATAAAATGTTGAATTTACTTGGTACAATAATTAACTGATATACATTTACGATTTTCAAATGAGTTTCAGGCAACTGTTAATGCATGCTAACCTTGATCTTGTAACCAGATAACTATAGAAAAAACAAAATCACAATGGTTAGATTTTCTTTTATAAATATGGTCAACAGGACTATATAGTCTAGTACACTGTATAGTATACTGCATGTCTAAATAAACATCACAAAACTCCTTTTTGAGTAATTTTTTTATTTCAACAACTAATTACAATTCAATTTATATTTTGATGCTTATTTTATTTTCTTTGAGTGACATTCATAAATAAATAATTTTGAGGTGAAAATCCTCCAACCATTTTAGCAAAAAGTGCAAGACATAAATTACTAAGTCGATTCGAATGAAACTGCGAAACCCTAATGATATTTATGATAGAACTTTAGGTCAGCGTCAAACAAATAGCTGCAAGTGTGTAATTGATCTTTGATTGATTGATTCTGACCAGTAAACCATAACTACCCACAGAAACAAACTACAAGGCCAGCAAGTCAAGTAGGGGCTTGCTATAACTGTTGTCTGCAATGGCGTACCCAAAGACTCATTGCTCTGACAAGCAAATTAATTAATCGCATCCAATGGTTAATAACCTCACTGAATTTTCCATCCTGTCAGTTGTGTATAATGAGAAGGCATTCTCCGTAGCAGAGGATGATGGAAACCTACCTAAACACCCTTGGTTCTTTTTCTAGGAGAAAAGGCTATGTGATGAAAATGGAAATCACCCAACCACATAAAATAGGATTATATATATATATATATATATATATATATATATATATATATATATATATATAATCCTATTTTTCTATATAAAATCTATATTCCTATATAATATAATATATATATTATATTATATATATATATATATCAAAATGCATCATGCTTAGAACTAAAATCAGAGTGCTCAACATAAGGTGGTGAATTTGGATCCTCATCTCTATACCAGGTTATTTCTTTTCCCAGGAAAATATTGATCATTATTTGTAATGAGCTGCCAGTAGCATGAAAGTGATCTAACTACCTAGGACGCTGTCGAATTGGCCTCCCATACTCAGCTGATACACTTTTATTACATGATCACAGATAACTACTTTGGTGTTGCGTGTAATATGATTTCAGCTTCTTTGGCGGCTACATTATGCCTGATGTTTCTAGATTTTTTTATACAAGGTTCAACCTTTTTACTGCCATATGCGTATTTATGCGAAGCCTATTGTCAACTGCCGTATGTGCATTTTTGCGAGTTTTCCAGCAATTTCATAGTAGCTTAATTTTTCTTATTCGTTGACAACATAATGAAAAATATTTATAATTTTATGGTATTGACCGTGTTGTCCGAAGATTTATTTATAAGATTAGCCTAAAATGATGAAGTAATATTAAATTTTCTTTGGGAATTTCCAACTTGAAAACAAACATTTTTTTCTTTCTGATGTTCAAACTATTTAGCGTTACTATGGCTTTCGTAAGTACCTTCCGAGTTATAAAATAGAGAATTACTTTTGTTAATGACATTATTGCCAATTAATATTCAGATTTTAGTAATTACACAAATTATTAAAGTAGCAGCATTGACTCTGATAGTGAAATTAATAATTTTGTAAGAGTAAGAAACATTGAAGAAGATCGTTTCAGCTTCGTAGCGATCATAGCTTCACATAGCTTTATCAACCCCAAAGTATAAATACATTGAATTTTTTGCATAGCAGTGTTGTTAACATGTTGTCAAAAAAAATATATAGCTAAATTTGAACACGGACGGCAGTGAAAGGGTTAAGTTATGTCAATTTCTTTAAGTTTTAATATGTGCACGTGCATGTTTTTATAAAAACACTATGAGAATATTTTTTATGGTTTTAGTTAACAATCGTACAGAAAAAGTTCATCTTTGTCTTTTTATGCACCTGAGACCTTTATAAACAGCTAATGTCTGTAGGCTTCTATAACTATTCACTGACTCTAAAACCAACATTTTTGCTAAATATTAACTAACATGTTTTAGTTCGATTCATTTTTGGGATCGTTCTAATGTATAGAATGATTACTGTTGGTCTAAAGCATAGCCCTCAATTTATATTTATTTGTAATAGCAGAGCGCCGTGACCAGGGACAACGAGATTGATCACGTGACTGATGCCGCAGCAAGGCCGAATCTCATTAACACAGTAAGAGACTCGTCTACCGGTAAGCGGGCTCACATGCCGAGCTGCACAACAAAGAGAAGATTGCTCTCAGCGATAAAAGAAGGAGTCTATTGATATACAAAGACCTTGTTAACAAATAAAGACTCAGCAAACCTAGGGCAGTCACTCTGCATGATTGTTAATTGCTGCATATACATTGACTTCATATATATTTATACATATTGCACAGATATATATTCTTGTAGGTAATACACTCGGTGGTTTATTCTTAGCAAAGGGAACCGGCAGTTTTCTTTACTCATGCAACACGATTGCTCAAGTCTGCTTATAGTGAATGGATATTTTTGTATTTTAGAAATTGGCAGTAAAGCCTGGTTCACACTATATCACTGTTAGTCAGCGTTTTTCTTTTGGCGTTCATCTTCCGATATGTGAACTGTGAACACAACAAATTTAGCTAGCCACGCTGCTATAATAATATACTGCTCAATTTTAGTGAGTTATAGTCTGCAAGGTCAAAATATTGCCAAGCTATAGAAGAACTTTGAGACCTTGTTGAGCAGGATGACTCTAAATATGAGGCAGTTATAGATAGAGCTGCACCTAAAACTAATACCTAGCTTCCTCCACCATGAGCAAAGCCTTACACAATGACGGCCGTGATTAAATCTTAAATTGATAAGAAATATTGTCAAAGAAATATGAAGCATCAAAGATGTAATAAAAATGTCAATTAAAATTTTCTCACAAACTACCTTCTAAAAGATTTAGGTCACGGTCATGATGGGCAAGTGATTAGTGCATTACAAACAATATTTTTAATATCGTTTGTAATGCACTTACCAATATTGTGGCGACCAATATTTTCGAAAATGGAACAATGAGTTTTCTCCATAGATATATAAACCTATATATCTATATATATATCTATGGTATTTATATCTATTTATATGGTATTTATATATATTTATATGTATCTATATATATATCTATGGTATATACATCTATGGTTTTCTCCGATTTTGTGAGGCATTTTGCAACTTTTTACACCTGAAAACTTCATGGCCACTTGATTGTCACTTGTACCCAGCCTCTGCGCATTCCTTTGGCTAAAACCTAAACAGCTGAGTTGGCAACGGCGTTCGCTCGAAGCACAGATCACTTACAGCCTCATACCAATTCGGCATGCTGCTTCCTTAACCCATTTAGTAAATGATGACTTATTGGTTACCGATTACATGTTTATATACCTTTACCAACTCCTTCAAATATACCACAGACACAATTATAATAAAATTTAATATATATTTAACATATATATACTTGCATATTTTTATACTGAAGCTAAATTAAAATAAACAAATTATCTTATAAAACCATTGAAACACAGTTAAATATGAACAGGTTAAAGCTGTACTAAATGTCTCATAAAACTGAAACAAAGTTTCAATTGTGGTTAACATAAAATAATAACATAAGTATGGAAGTAATGACTGTGTGTTCACGAAACATTGTAAACGAAACAAGCAATGTCATCGGTTATTTGGCTATTTGAGCGTATTCATTGTCTTCAATTTGTGAATAGGTATGCGTATAGTCTGTCTGCCCACCATTCTTATGAAAAGAGGCGCTGACTTCTCCTGCTGCTGCCTCTCCACCGCTAGAAACTCTGCAATACATATATGAAAATACAGTCAAACATGGATAACTCGTCCACGGATAGCTCGAACACATGGTTAATTTGAATATTTCCTTTGGTCCATTCCCACGTAATGATAAATTGCTATAGATAACTCGAACTCAACACTGTTAATTCGAACTGTTTTTTTGCCCAACGGCTACCGAAACGGTTGTTATCGCTTTAGAAAATCACTTTATTCAAAGCCATAGAGGTAAACTTCATCTTTTTGTAATTCATAAGCGTCGTTATTACCACCATCGGCAAAATATTTTTGTCAACGACTTTTCTAAAAGTTTGGTGAAAATTGATTTATACTGCGATACGATGACTAGCACTGGCTAGCCGGGTCACGCGCGCAAGGATTTTCGCCACGCACATACAAAAATCGCATGTTGTTTTGTATGTGCGTGGCAAAAATCCTTGAGTGCGTGACCCGGCTAGCCCGTGATGAATAGTTTTCCGACGTTGATTCCGTGTTGAATCAACGTCGGAATGTTGAATGTTTAAAACGTCTTAAAATTGGTGTAATTAAACGTATACGTTGTCTGAGCTACAAAAAACTATTCATCGTTTGACCTAAACACAGAATACGTGTGTACATTCAATAAGTATCTATTAAAAAAGCGTGAGTGATATAGAATGTACCGTAAAACCTCGTAAAACTTCTAATTGAACTGCCTCGGAGTGTTGCTCTTAACGAATCCCAGGTAAAGTAAGGTAATCTGCATAAACTTCAAGAAAAAACGGCAAAATTGATCGTGGGTAAAACCCCAAAAGAAAAAAATGTCTTTTCTTTTGAGCATTTCAACAGCGATCAAGTTTTGCCAATGTCAATCTGAAAAACGTCCTGGCAATAACATCCCCTCAAACAACAAACCAATCTCAAGTGATAGAAAAATCTCTATACTTTTTCATGAAAACGTTTTAAACTTTACATTAGAAGCATTTAATTTGAAACAAGCCATTTGTGCTTTTGATTTATATTATTGTTTGTATATGTACATGTATCTACTAATAAATAAGTAAATATATGGACTTGTGACAGTGCTCTGATAACTTGAACGCTCTGATAATTCGAACACTTTTGCTCGGTCCCTTGAAGTTCGAGTTATCCATGTTTGACTGTATTAGTTCCTACTTTACTATAAGTTGAGCAGTCACGCTGGGTAGTGCTTGATAAACATAATCAAATATACAATGAACCTTATGGCTAGCTACTGCTTTTTGTGCTATAATTTACACTCTGGCAATCAGAACAATAATAGGCTAATTAAATAACAGCCACGCTGTCATTGGCTGACAAAAAGCCAACCATCAGCCAATCAGCGAGAACACCTGAGTAAATCCTTAAAGGTTGACTTGCAACAAAATTCACATTACAGTTATTTGGTATCATAAGATTCACCATGTCTTACTGTTGCGTTGTAGGTGCAAAATATATGGAACTGTGATTAAAAGCTCTTAAAAGCTAAAGAACGAACAGTTAATCGCAGCCACACGAGACCGTCGCAGTTTGGATTCGCATTCCAAAACGGCTCAAATGGGACGTAGTTGTTACAGGACGGTTTCTGTTTACACTTTCATGCAACCTCATTCGTCGAAATACTTTCACAAATATACTTCACGCATTCAATAAAACCATGTCTATTGTTCTTACGCATCTGTTTTATCGTCATTGTAATGCTGTCACTTTTAGCACTGATATCTTATAACTTACCGTAAAAAATCGTTAAACTTTTTAACCTTAGCTCGAAGGAGTAAATACCATTGTCTGATAATCATGACGAGCCTGTTGGTCACCTGTGATAATAAAAACGTGCTGCAAAAATTATTTTCAAAGTATTGGGTCATGTGATCAGATTACGATTTGATGATTGAATAATGCCGAAACCAAACTGTAAAGTAGCGAGCATCTATATTTAATACGGAGACTTCGGTAAAATTCGAAGTGTTTACAAAAACTAGTGCTACGATATGTTTTAGAGTGAGCTTTTTATTGGCCTTTCAATACACGTGAGAACATCACGTGACAAGATGATAACCAAACTGTAATGAACACGTCAGATAAATAAACAGATTCCAATCTACGGCAGCTTTTCGTTTTTGAGCTTTAAAGGGCTTGTAATCACATTTCTACGTGTTTGGCACCTACAACACAACATAGTAAGACATGGTGAATCTTTTGATACCAAATAAATGTAATGTGAAAGTTGTTGCAAGTCAACCTTTAAGTGACAAAATGACTATCCAAAAATTAATTGTAAATTTATACTAAGAGTTCAAGTTTTAGCTTTCTAATTAAATTTATAAGTTTATTGCCTTATTGTTGATAACAAAAATTATTAATTTAAAAATATCGTGTAATTTACATTGCTATCATCTGCAGTGTCTGGTCATAAGTCAGTTAGTTGAAAAGTCAGTTAGGCAGGTAAGCTTTTTTATTTGAAATCGTCTGCTCCCAACTCGACACAACGAATATTGGGAAAAAGGGTCGCACAACTTCCCAATTCAAGGCCTCCTTATTATTCTGTTTTGATTATAATGAAGGAATACCCTGAAAAAAAAAATTCGTTTCTGTATTTATGCCTTCGGTCTTCTCTTTCTGTGATAAGATTTTAACATATATAAATGATTGCTAACGGATAACGTAGACTATCTAATACTATTTATATGTGTGAATATTAGAAAATTGAAAAAATTGACTGCATTAAGAAGCTCCAACAACATAAATAACCCGTTCCGAGAAGGTTTACATTATAGCAATAGCTTGTTAACTGAACAGTAAAATACATGTAAACTGTTCTTTTCCATGATTCAACCAAAATCGTCCCAAACTCACCCCTTTGGCTCTTCAAGTAGAAACTAAACCTTTTAATTTGATGACTGTACAATAATGTGGTATTATTAGTTTGTATCGACCATTTCTGTCTAACTTTTCACCTAATTTAGGATTCATAATTACAGTAATTTTACATTAGGTCGAACAGCAGCAGCCATGTTTTCTTTCGGTTATTATTGTTACTTATAATATTCTTCATATACGAGACTCATATAATTTATTTACCAGAAATTATGTTCATGCCGTGGATAGTTTTATCAGATCTCATTTGATTAATAGATATTCCTTTGCAATATGCTCAAACACAAATTCACTATAACTGACAGACGAAACACAATTTGTCAATATATTGCATTTTTGGTTGCTTTATTGAAACAGACCCTTAATAGACTTTTCTTACAATATTGGGTATCCCAAACAGCTTTTTAAATTTCACTTGCTGATTGCTTGTTGAGGTTCTTACTGCTACTGATAATGATAATATTAGCTATCTTGGGCAGCGGTAATCATCTGGCTAGCATACGGCCAATCCTTCAAAGTTTAGCGTATGCCTACAACGGCATCCGCAAAATGTTGGCGTTCAATTAATTAAACTTAATTAATTGAATTAATTCAATTAATTGAATTGATTCAATTAATTGAACTTTCTTGTACTGCTTTTATCTAATTGGATAATTGTTTCAGCGAGAAACAAATTTTTTGAAATTTTAGAGAGTTTGTAATGATGTTTTTTCTGTCTCATAAAAATGGATTTTCATTTTCATGAGACACACATGTTATGCAGTTTTGGAAGGTATCTTTGTAACAATTTTGCAACCATCATGAAAACAGGATGTCATGAAAGGAGCGATTTTACATTCGTTAAAAGACAAACATTAGCAAGATAAATCAATTTACGTTGTAACCTAAGGCAAGGCTGTTGCATCGATGCATGTATCAACACAACGACTCGTTCGCCAATTTAGAAAGTTATTTTATCGTTGCACAAGTTTTAACTTATGGTTAATACCTCATAGTAGTTCTACTTATCTGGTGCTTTTCTATTTAGAAATTTAGCTTTCCAGCTTCTTTTCATTTAGAGGCTTTGTTCCTATCTGGAATTGAAGCCTTTGAATCATTTTAGATGACCACATGCTTGTTAACAGAATCGTGACAGCGAAAGACATGTATTTTTGTGAAAATTGAGATCGTAGAGTCATCGTTACTATATTCATAGAAAATATTCTCACGAAAGCATTTTTAATAATTCGGCATATGCAGTACCTTAGGTCAAAGACATAGTTGATGTCTTCATAATTGTAGCTATGTAACTAACTATATAAATGTACATAAATAAGCCAAAATTTAAATATTTGGTCAGCCCATAGTTCTGTGCTGTCCACGAATTCTATGAAGCTTGTTAGTTAAAGTTAGACTGATATTTGTCAAAAAAACTGGTCTCACAAAAATAATTAGGCTGAGTTGTCGCTTCACCAATTTTTTGTACACGCATTGCTGGGGAGTATTAATTAATTGGGCGCTGTGTTCTATTAATCCGAGTAATACTATATATCACTATCAAAGTAGCTAATCAGTCAGAAATTTTCGATGCTGTTTTAATGTTTTGTGTTTTCTTATACAGTAATACTTCAACTTACGAGTGCTCCAACGTACGAGAAACTTGAGATACGAGCCAGCTTTCAAGCAAGTTTTAGCACTAACATACGAGCCACGTTTGAGATACGAGCACTTGAGTCAGTTGCCAAGTATGCCGGAGGTGTTTTATGAGAACAGCATCACGCTGTATTTTTCAACTGCTCAGGTTATACTGTTGTACCGTGTTTTTTGTGCACGATTTTCTGTGCAGAAATATGTGAATTAAACGTACTGTGCGTAGACTGAAAGTTTGCCAGTAAAATGAAAGATAATACAAAGAAAAAGCAAATGATAACAATTGATATTAAACGGAAAAATATTGAAAAATATGCGAAATGTGTATGCGTGATTGAGCAAGCTCGGCAATATGACAGAAATACATTCATAATTATCAAACAGAAGGATTATATTCAGGGCATTTAGTTCGCAAAAAGGACTAACCATAGTTTCTAAACGGTGCAGCGATCTTCACGACCGCTGGTGGCATTGGACAAACAATTGGCCGGTGACAGCGTAACTGAAACGATGCTATGTGAAAACGACGCTATCTATCCAAACTGTTTAATAGACATTCGGACAAGTTGGCTAATGGTCGTGCATTAACCATTTGTGACGACACCTGTGTTCGCCCTAATCGCAACATGTTGCAAGGGCGACAAAGGCAAATGTCCTTAGATAGGTTTATCTTAAAACGGCCGGCTAGTCGTGAAAGCGGAAAAAAAGGAAAAATTTCTCGCTAACCAGCGAGAAACTTTTAACTATGAACGCCGAAGAAATTTTAATTACGTTTAGTTGAAAATGAAAGTTTGCTTTTAGGTTTGCTTCTAAGTTTGTCTTTTAACACTGATAAAATCCAAATTTATCAAAGTCAAATGTTGTAACGAAGGATAACTTATATCTCCCTCCCTGGCAAGTGCGAGTGTTAACTGCTATTGTATGTATTTAATTTTACATTTTAATTAATCACATTTCCTTGCATTATTTTTTATTTGTTTTTTGAAAGCATGTAGTATGTAAGGACAATAACCAACATGTTCTTTCTGTTACAATATCTTGTTTTGAGTGTTTTATTTGCTTTTTTAGAGTATGGAAACCAATCAATATATATTTAATTGTTCTATATATAAATAAATTGCACCAACATGCGAGTAAATTGACATACGAGCGCAGTCTCGGAATGCATTAAGTTCGTAAGTTGAAGTATGACTGTAAAATTAATGGAGTTTTCAAAAACAGAACCTCCCATTTTTAACTATGATACCCCTAAGAAAATACAGTGCAGGCTTCTGTGACCGTAAGCCCCCATTTTATGTAAATTCCAGTTAGCGTTAAGATTTCATGTAAAGGTTTTGGTTCATATCATATAAGAAATGTTAGCCAACGACAAAAATAAACTTGGGATAAGTTCTTAGACTTAATTTGAAAAACGAGGGTCTCATAGTTAGCCTTAAACCATAACTGTCACGTACAACTTTTATCGTAGTTGCTGGGTAAATCAGACACACTGATTCCGATTTTGAATTCAAAATAAATATTGGTCCACTAACTTTCAGAGTAATGAAGGCTTTTTTACAGTGTTTTAATATCGGTCTCGAAAACAACCCGATCAGCACAAGCTCCGCCCATAAACACGTGACAAAACCTAGCTTTTTAGAAATGGAAGTTAGGGATGTTTAGACCGATTTAGAATAATAGAAATTGATGTTTTAAAATCCATTATTATCTACCGTAAATTAGGCGGTAAAAATAATCTCAGTATTTTTTGAAAGGTAGATGAGCTATTTAACATTGCATATTTAAAAATGAGCTCAAAAAAGCGCGACAACAACGTTAGCTTGTAATAAAACCGCGCTTTTTTAGTTCATTTTTCTCAGCGTTCAGCCTATTTAAACATCATGTAACAAGCTATGAGCAATTTTAAATAGTTTATATACCTTTTATAAATGACTGAGATTATTTTACAGGCTATATTTAGATAATAATGGGTTTTAAGACACCCATCTCTATTATTCTAAATAGGACTAAACATTCTTTACTTCCGTTCCTGAAAAAGCTAGGCTTCGTAAAAATATTCATGGGCGGAGCTTCTTATGTCGATTGTGTTGTTTTCGAGACAGTTATTAAAACGCTTTAAGAAAGCCTTAATGACTTGGAAGGTTAGTGAACCAATCTTAATCTTGAGTACAAAATCGGAATCAGCGTGTCTGATTTACCTAGAAAATATGATAAAAGTTGTACGTGACAGTTATGGTTTAAGTTGACAAATGAAATGCTGTCACAAAGGATGGCGGTCAGCTTTACATTTCCGCTAAATGTTTATGATGTTGGTGATGCTTCAATATCTTACCATTTACAAGAAAAGAACCATTTCAGCATTAAAATGTGGGTTGTTCACAAAACAGAGAACATTTGTCTTTAGAGTTTGACTTCACAAGCTAGAGCCTACCCAAATTATAAAAAAGTAACCAGCAAAAGAATCAAGCAATCAACCAATTATGATTGACATTTTATCAAATCTTATAATTCAACTCATACTTTTGCGACTATATCATCGGACATATCATCGGACATCATAGAAAACATTTCTCCAACTAAAATATTCAATAAGACTTTTTCTTACCCTTTTGCAATGCTACTCATTCCAGTTTTGTATGCGTATATGAGCTTTCCCAATCCAGCCGCCAAACCGATGGCAGCAGCAGAGCCAACAATAGACCACACAATAATCGCTGTCGATTGATTGGATTTCTGCAACAAACTTCGATATGTAAGCCATGATAGAGATTTAGAGCAACTATGAGACTGGGTGACTAGATGACCTGTGAAGGCCCAAACTTACTAAGAAAAAGCAAGCTTTGCAGTTGTAATTCTACTGAATACTATATCTTAAAAAATAACAGAGGTGATGTATAATTTATTAGGGTCAAGAAACAAAGTTACAATATTTCGTTTTTAAAATTCTCACTAATGCATACCAGAATGCATCAGTCATTGTCAGAGTAAAACAACCGCATGAATTGGTTATTATCGCATCATCTTAGAGTAGGGATCATTGTAACCATTGCTAGGGTGTATGTATTGCAAACATTCGTAATAATTTTCGGACTCGTAATAATCAGCAAAATAATAGTTAGTATCACATAATTGTTCATCACAATCGTATATCACATACCCACAAATGGACCGTATTATTTTTCCCGATATCAACTTAACAAAATTTTTATAATAGCAAAGGAAATTGATAAATATATTTGAAAACCGTAAAAAACCAAGTGAAATTCTAAGTCTAGCCTTCTGTGCAAGAATTATTTTCAATAGTTTGCCCTGTTACTTATAAACAGCATTTGTAAACAGAGCCGTGTAGATGCCACTGTCTGGCCGTTCGGGCTTCTGACACACTCTACTCCTCGACAGAATACCGGTCTTCAGTTCAAAGAGTTAAATCCATGAACCGTTTATATTAACGATAACCGCTGCTAAGGAAACAATATAAGAGAATTTCAAAAAAATTCTCAGACATTCACCTTGTAAGTAATTAACATTAAAAATGTCTTGGACTAAGATGAGAATAGTTATAACCAAAATATAACAAAAACATTATTGATCTTCAATATTTTGTTAAATAGCTCTAGCTAAAATAAATTACTCATTAAACTTGTGAAAATATTCTTAGATTTATAAAACATATTTGCTTAAAGCAAAAAAGGTTTGAAAAATAAACAATACTAATTAATTAAATTTAGTGTGGTAAAACTTCAATAACAGTAAATTAACTTTTTCAAATAAAGCTCGAATGAGTTTCTGACAGTTTGCAGCTGTTCTAAAATATATTTTTTGATCAATAAGTCACAATTGGAACAGCATATCTGATTGAAATACACAGTTATTCATAAGGTAAGAATAATAACAAACGCAGGAGCTAGCCGGTGATGACACAATGAGTCTCTCTCTATACATTTACAAAATAACTACATCTGACTCAGAAATACTACAAACCTTGGTTTCAGCAAGAACTGGTGGGGGAGCAATGCTTACTGCTTTTGTAGTCGGCTCAGGTGTAGAAGTAGTCGTAGTAGTAGTAGTCGTCTGAGACAAAAATAAAGGTTAAGATAATTGAAAAGTGGGTAATCGAACTAATGTAATGACAAAACTCCAAGCCATGAAGCCAGGAAAATGACTGAAAGTACTACTTGTAAGGATAATTCCTGATGCTACGAGAAGATTTGTAAATACTTGACCAAAGGAACAAGAGTAGCAGAAAGAAAAAACCCGAATTGTTAAACAGAAAAGGTAATTCTACAAGAATAACTCAACTATAATAACAATAGACTATAATAATAAATGTTTCCCAATATAATAACACAAACAGTGATAATAGTTATGGAACCTAGGAAAAACGTTCTGCCAAAATTTATTCCAAAAACTTCTTGAACTTGATGTAAAAAATATTGACAGAACATGTTGATAAATACAGTCAAACATGGATAACTCGAACTTCAAGGGACCGAGCAAAACTGTTCGAATTATCAGAGCATTCAAGTTATCAGAGCACTGTCACAAGTCCATATATTTACTTATTTATTAGTAGATACATGTACATATACAAACTATAATATAAATCAAAAGCACAAATGGCTTGTTTCAAATTAAATGCTTCTAATGTAAAGTTTAAAACGTTTTCATGAAAAAGTATAGAGATATTTCTATCACTTGAGATTGGTTTGTTGTTTGAGGTGATGTTATTGTCAGGACGTTTTTCAGATTGACATTGGCAAAACTTGATCGTTGTTGAAATGCTCAAAAGAAAAGACTTTTTTTTGGGGGGTTTTACCCACGATCAATTTTGCCGTTTTTTCTTGAAGTTTATGCAGATTACCTTACTTTACCTGGGATTCGTTAAGAGCAACACTCCGAGGCAGTTCAATTAGAAGTTTTACGAGGTTTCACGGTACATTCTATATCACTCACGCTTTTTTAATAGATACTTATTGAATGTACACACGTATTCTGTGTTTAGGTCAAACGATGAATAGTTTTTTGTAGCTCAGACAACGTATACTCTTAATTACAACATTTTTTAAGACGTTTTAAACATTCAACATTCCGACGTTGATTCAACACGGAATCAACGTCGGAAAACTATTCATCACGGGCTAGCCGAGTCACGCACTCAAGGATTTTCGCCACGCACATACAAAACAACATGCGATTTTTGTTTTGTATGTGCGTGGCGAAAATTCTTGCGCGCGTGACCCGGTTAGCCCGTGCTATTCATCGTATCGCAGTATAAATCAAATAACACCAAACTTTTAGAAAAGTCGTTGACAAAAATATTTTGCCGATGGTAGTAATAACGACGCTTATGAATTACGAAAAGATGAAGTTTACCTCTATGGCTTTGAATAAAATGATTTTCTAAAGCGAAAACAACCGTTTCGGTAGCTGTTGGGCAAAAAAACAGTTCGAATTAACAGTGTTGAGTTCGAGTTATCTATAGCAATTTATCATTACGTGGGAACGGACCAAAGGAAATGTTCGAATTAACCATGTGTTCGAGCTATCCGTGGACGAGTTATCCATGTTTGACTGTACTTTTAGGAACGTGATGAGGAAAGAGTTGGTGCAGGGTGCGATTAGGGTAGGACAATTTTTTTAGTGAGATGACTCGTCTTTCTCATTTTGTAACTATGCATAGCAGCAGACCAAATATAAACAAAAAACATTCCCTTAAAGGAAAGGCTCAACAGCGAGTTAAAAAGGTACAACCCACATTGTAGCTGTGCGATATGAATTTTCTGTATTTCAATATGATATGCACTAAATATCGACTATATCGATACGATATTTTCTTTCATAATGACTAAAGAATAATGAATGATGTTAGGTTTTGCTGTGACATAAAAGAAGACTGTATTGTAATGAAACCAAATGTTAGAAAACAACTATTTTAAAATGGAAACAATCTACTCCAAACTAAAAAAAACCAAAACAAACTGGAAATCCAACTACAATTTTCTACCATTACGACCATTTTTTCGTGAGGAGTCATTGCTGAAGAATGTTTTTACAAACCGCTGGATTTTCAGTATTGTAGTATAAGTGTTGCCGTGATTAATGTGTAGTGGCAATAGCATTTATGGCAGTGCATCTAATTAATTTTGTCACCACAAGCAATAAATCGTGCATAAACTGAGGATAGTATTTATTATCTAATTATAAATGGTGGTTTATTACCAATATAAACAAATTGGACCAATGTAATATGCCTTATATCGATACAAGCTTAGCATCACATAGCCATGTAGATATAGCATTAATATCGACACGTCATATTGGCAAGTCAATATATCACACAGCTATAACACACATGCAAGGTGGTCTGAAGCAGATCTTAAAGAAATTGGAAAGAAGGTAAACTTCTTGTTCACTGTATTCTCAGCAACGGTGCTGTATACTCCTGTATTGCATTAGATGTATACAGCTGCAGATATCAACATAAAAACCAATAGCAAACTTTCAGGATTCGATTTGTTATTAAAAAGCGAACAAGAATGGAACTTACTGTGGTTGGGTCATAATAAGAAACTGCAACAGGATTTGACCATTCGGCAGAGTTATTGCTAGAATCGTAAGCTTTGACTCGAAAGTAGAATGTCAGAATGTCTGTAGAGATGTTGAGACCAATTGGTTCTAAGGGGATGCTACCTGTTTGAAGAACAGAGCATTTAAATACATTGAACCAGCTAATGAGTTCACATAACTTTTCTAACCACAGGTGAGAACCTAAATCTGTGGTCACACAAGAGGCTTTAAACATGGACACATAACAAAGGGTCATCTTGCCAGATTTGTCTATCTCGAACAGAACAGATGCATACGGTATGATAATTTGTTATGTTGCTAGTCCTTGTGTTATACTGTTCAGTGACATTAAACACTTAGAACAATGCTTCTCAATTTCTATTAGGAACCAAAATTATTCTCACGATAAATTTATCTTCTCTGCTAACTATCAAATAAACAACCGACGGGCATGTCTAATAGCAGTAGACGATGAGACGCGAGCAATATGAAGCCTTCTTTTATTGCAACTCTTCAACTTTGGTAAAAAAATACATTTGGCTCTACAGGCAACTCTTGAGCAAGTTTTAAGCATGTTTCACTGCCAACAACCAAAATTAACAGCTAAGCTGTTGATTGCAAACTACTTGTTTCGAGTTAACTTATGTATATATAATCATCCAAGTTTGTTGTCTGTCGTTCGCTGTCTGTCCAGCTTTAGCGGGGTAAAATCTTGGAATAAAAAATCTGTATCGCAGATGATTTGATCATGGAACCTCTGTTCACCTGGCGAAAAGCTATCCTATTAAGCTACTACGCCAGATGCAATGGAATTTTTGGATGATATGAGTCGTTATCTTGGTTAATATACGCATAGACTCTGTGTTACCTTGCTCTCACGGTTCTTATTAGTAAGTTTAACAATATAGATACTAGCTTACTCAAATTAGTCATTGGCAATGTGCCAGGATAATAACAAGTGGCGGGGAACTACATTACCTGCCACTGTTTATAAGCTGCTTTTTAAAACTCGTGCAACGCCGGGCATTCGACTAGTAAATATAAAAATATTCTATTCTAGTGCTTATTATAAACCCAAAAATAATTGCCGTACACGAAATGCATATTTCACAATTTCTCAAAACAAAATGAAAAGACAAATCTATTTTGACCTAATCTTCTGATCTTGATAAATACAATTAAGGAACATTATCCACAAGTGTTTAAATGCAAAGCTAGTTGCTCATAATTATATGACAAACAATTTAAAATATTGCAAAACATTAAAAATTGCATAAGCTTACTGGAATTAATCTGTAACTCTATACGCCTTCCAGCCTCTACTCGAAAAGTAGAAACATCGGTGAGGATACAATCGTGAGGCAGAACCATTATACCGTGTGTTTCCTCCTTCCCTGCCACTCCAAAGTGATATCCGGATGCTGCAAATAATGGCATAGCTACTAGAAACGATAGAACTTATTGTTAAGGTATCCTTTCTACAGAATGTTTCTAGAAAGTCTGTGAACTAACGCAGCTAAAATGTCCTCCCAAATGCTGTGCTAAAATTACAATGGTATTGAACAGTTCATATGAATAAAAATGAATGGAGAATAATCAGTACAAGAAAAAACTTTTGAGTACAAAAGGAACTTTGGTTTCAATATTTTAAAAAATTGCAAAAAATGATGCTTGGGAGACTACTTTGCATTAATCAAGAGTTGTTTTCTCCTGTAAATCCCAGCTAGGGCTTGACATGCCTGCATGTGAATTGTAGTGTTGGTCAACAACAAAATATCTTTGGCTAACCAAATGGAAAAACTTAATACTATTCACAATTCGTATTACCGTGCAAAGTGTTTATACTGAATCAACTTTTCAGTATGGTTTAAGATAAAGCGAAATTACAAATACTGATTCAACTATCGATACATTTAGGTGAGTAAAGCTATCGAAATAAGTTCTTTGAGACCACATTGATGAAGGATTTGCATGTATCATAAACCACTGTCTATTATCAATCAGTAAACAAAGTTTATTACTGCTCCATTTTCATTCAGTGGAAACATTTTTCAACAATATCATGTTTTTGCTGCTCTGAAAACATGAGAACAGCCCAAATAATATTATACAGCAATAACTATTGCATTATTACCATCCCATAAAATCAGGCTAAAGCAGACAAATGTAAAAACAGTCCGGAACAATCCAAATATGAAAAAGATTGTTCTCTATTCTAGATACAAAATTTATGTGACACTTATTTTAAAATAAACCATTTCAAATCTCTGCTCATAAAATGTCGTAGAACCAACCTTGGCCAATGTTAAGATCTTCTCCTGGAGCTGTCCAAGTTAGTGCAACCACATCTTCGCCGCTTAAGGCGATGTGAATACTCAGATCAGTGACTCTATCGGGTGGTGTTATATCTGGTACATTTTTCCAATTGTCGACAACAACTACACCTCCTGCAATTATTTATTACACTTCTCTGAACCCTTTTTATAATGAGTCATACTACACTCTTTATATGGTTGTAGAACATGAAAAGAATCTACACAATAGACACTCCTACAACGCTAATAATCCACTCCGAGGATATTTACGTTTTGGGAATATCACGTTACATGAAGAGTAAACTAAATTTTATTTAATTTATCAGTTAAAATTGATTTAAATTTTATTTACTAAATAAAGTTAGAACAAAATTGATTCAAATAATCCAGCCTGGGATGTTTAAGTTTTGGGTATTTTACGTTACATGACGAGTGAAATAAAGTTTATTTTACTTATCATTTAAAATTAATTTAAATTTTATTTAATACATAAAATTAAAATTGAATTAAATTTTATTTATTTCTATGTTAACCTATTTTATAATGCAAATACTCTTTATATGGTATCGTCAATGGAAATATTTTATAATTTGGCTGTAGATTGAGACAAAAACAATACATATAACACTCCAACATGTTAACTAACAGCTAATTGACGTTTTACTTCTTTGCAACATTTTATATGCTTATCAAGTTGGCAGCTGCAACAAAACTAGTGATAATTTTAATACACAAACTAGCATAGAACAATGAAAAGTAGTTGGACATCTAAGCTGTTGACTAAACGTAGCAGTACAACTACATAATATATTAAATACTAATGAAAAGACAACTCCCTCTCCCATACAGACACTTGAATGTCAACTCAAGTACTTATGTAATTTTACTGCACCTACAGTTTCACCTCCCACTCAAGTAGATCTGTGATTCTACTGCACCTACGACTGAAGTAAATTCCCACAATACTATTGGTTTTGGGACACCTATAAAGGTCCCTAGTTTTGAAAATTTCTATTTGAAAATCTCATGTTATTTTAGGTAGCAAAGCTAAAAAATGATTGCTACTCAAACGACAAATCATTGCAATAAATGTCAAAACTAGTTTTTTTTTCAAAAGAGAAATGCAAATGCTTTACCTGCAGAGTATCTCGAAAAATTTCCTAGACTAGAATAGCCTGTAGACCTCCTTCCTTGACTCTTTGCTTCTTCTACGGGTTTTGGGAGTAGTCCCTCTCCAGTAACATTAACCTGTGAGTTAGTGAAACTTATGTATACACTAACCAACAGCCATGTAGAAACAGGTTCAAATTGAGATTGATATTTGGTAGTAATATAAAATTAGTTCCTATGCGAAACCTATCATCTAAGTATTTTACATGGAGATACAAATACCCAATTCATTGCTTCGGGGCTGCCATTCCTACCACTTACTATGAAAACTTATTTGGATGCAACAGAGAGTACCTTTCCTACATGTATGATTGTTACTCTGTCACACTGGAAGGTCTAACATATAATTAGTTGCTGGTACTGAAGAAGAAACCGCTAAAAACTACTTTTAGAGCAATAAACAATACAAAACCTTAACCTCGAAGACCTTTCGCAGTATTATTGTCAACATGCAGGCTCATTTTAGCATGAAAAACTCACTCAAACTCCTAACAAAAGCCTTCAAGCAAAAGCTTATGAGAGTAGATATAAGACTTATGAGAACTATGCATATTTAAACTTATGCAGAAGCCATGTTCAGATTTATCAACCCCTGTCTACCCTCGCTACGATGTTGTATTCCAAAGCTGCAAACTTCTTAATTGAGCTGTTTGCGACATGATATTTCCCACATACCCATATAGTGAGAAATACTTATAATACAGCTAAAATGGTTTGCATTTGCGATTTTTGGTAAATTTGACAAAACATACATACATTCAAGTAATGTTGCACACTACACTACTGACCTGCGAGATATAACAATAGTGATATAATATAACTTGTATTTCAATAATGATATAATTTAACTCGTAGTTCAATAGTGATATGATATAACTTAAACTTCAATTGTGATATAATATATAACTTGTACGATAGCCAATAATAATAGATTATGGACCTAAATAACAAAGCAATAAACCAAAATTCCCTAGCAATGTGTATCCTAATAATTAGGCGTGATAACAACGCAGGATACATCTGAGTTAAGTCAAATTGCCAGTCTTGCAATCATGCTTAGTAAATCCTTATAATATTATTGGTCAGCTTGAAAAATCCTTGCTCTTGTACAACATATGTACAGCGGCAGGCAGTAAGAGGTGCTTGCTCTTGTACAACATATGTACAGCGCAGTAAGAGATGAGAAAATGATAGTTTATAGTATTTGTAACACTCAGATACACGGTGAACCGAATAGGTTAGCATAAAATCTGTTTTAGATTGACAGTTTCAACATGTTCCAACAAATGATCTTTGATGATAATATGATAATCAGTGCGCATCACACTTTATGAATAAACAAAAACGAACAGAGTGATTGCCATTTCATTTGTTCCTTATTCAAAGAGGGAAAATTAATACTGTAGCTGAAAAGAAAAATTCCTATTGAAAATCATTGGCAGTGCAAGTACTTCTAGCCATGGAATTAGTAATGGAAAATATACTGTTTTCACACCAATATCTCACCCTCGCCAAGTACCCAATATGCATTAGTAATAGTACCCAATATGCATCAGTATTAGCATCCAATCCTTCGTTTTTCGTGACGTCATTTTATCGTTGTCGGCCATCTTTATAGACAATTTTATCGTTAGAAATACGAAGCTTTTGCAATGATAATTTGAAAATGATGTTTTTGTTTGCAATTTTTTATTATAGTATCAAAACAACACTTACAAGTACTAATAACCAATGCATTCTGGTATTATTACCAAATATTTAATACTATTAGTACCCTATATGTACTAGTATTATTACATAATATGTACTAGTATTAGTGCTCATTACGTACTAACGATATTATTCATGTGAAACATATAAAAACTACTATTTAAAGTATCTTAAAACACGTGCTCAGGCCCGAAGTCTGGTCTAAACATTCCATAGTGAGTTGAGTAATGCACTGTATATGCCTGATTTTAACATATCACTATTAGCATTGGAAACACCACAGATAATAGCTATTGTGTATGCTATGAGTGATATGTACTTCAGCTTACATCTATTCCAAAGTAGCTCCCTCCAGTCCCATCAATCATATGAGCAGGAACAAATCCTGTGTAGATTCCATCATTTGGTGTTGAATCTACACCTACAATTGGTGATATTTCAATTGAGTATTTCAATAATCTCAAAATACAAATCTGAAATTAGGTGATGAGTAGACATGGGGTCTCGCTGGAACTTTGATACTCTCTCCTGCTACTTCCAACTCTGCCTCTCCTCTCTCTTTTCACTTTACCTCCTCATTCTTGTTCTCTCCCCTATCTTTATACCTCACCTCTTTTTTCTATATCCTGTTTTCCCTCTCTCTTACTCTTCCCCTGCCTTTCTCTCGCGACTCATATCTCCCTCCACCAAAAAATGCTTTGAATGCCTTAGTAATATTCACATTATAGTAGCTATAGACTTACACCCAACCTATACCAAGCCCAATTTATAGCTTTCGGTTATGCGATAATAGCAATATCACATCAGGTTGCTGATACCACAGTTTGAAAAACTGCTTAATAAGGATCTGTTGGTGGTAATGGTTTTCGAAGCAGTATGTAAACGCAGACATACTGTTTTACATCGTTAGAGATAAAACTGACTAATCTGTGATCACCTGAAATAGCTGATATTAATATAATCACGATTCCATTTTGTTCATTTTTAATGCAGACTCGGGGTATCCTAGATTGTTTTTCAAACCAAAATGATAACAAGGCTAATCACAACCGAATAATTATGTGAGCAAAAAATTTGCACTTGTAACAGATTGTAAAGACCACTAGTGTAACGCGAAACTGTTCATCTAACCTTTCAGGTTAGAACCTTTCAATTAAGATAATTAAACCTGTTGAAAACCATGTTCTCTACAGTTTGATTCATGCCGTAAACCAAAAGTATGATAATACTATTTTATAAATACGAATCATGGCTGTTTCATATCAGCCAATAAACATGCTGACTAGACTCCAGTAATCGTCTTGAAAAATCTAGCGATGATATAATGATCGTTACACGATCAAGGGTAATTATCATTTGTTTATCAATTTTCAGGGTAGAGCAAAGTTTTGTAGAGTTGATGAGCATTGTGTAGCATTTCGCGTCCCGCGACAGCAAGTATCTACACTCACAGTCAGCCACGAAATTCATTAGAACGTGTAGCCAAGCTTTTAATGAGATGTGACTTGGAAGCTTCTCAAGATAAAAGCTTCTTATGACATAGGCCATTGCATACATAATTTAACAGAAAAATTCCTTCGCTTTAATGCAAAAACTTGAATAACGCAAATGGAATAAGTATTTGGATTATTTTGTGATTTTCTTACCTGTTCCATCATCAACATGCTTAATAGAAAGAGGCGTGCCACTCGGTTGATTCATAATAATGTTGACTGAGAGGTTTAAGACCGGAGTGAATCCTTGAAAAACTCCCGCATAGCCAATGAACTAAAAATAATACATTAGAGCAATTGGCATTACATTTATGCTAATTACCTTGAAACACTAGAGAAAAACTTTGCGTAATCAATATCAGTGACAAAAGCATTAGTGATTAAAGAATTTTGTGAAGATATTTTAGATATACTGATAGACCTCTGTTTGAGCATCATAGAGCTATATTTTTCAACCCTTGTTCAAATAGAAAGTGACAATGTATTTTTCTACTGACTCATATGTTTTGAGACAGAAGTCTAACCCTATTACAGGCAAAACGAGGCTAATGTCACTTAGGCCTATATTTTGCATTCTGCTTAAGGGTGTCTCAACGTTAAAGCTGTTGGCCTGAGTATTTTGCTGAACCATTTTTCAGATATGTCGAAGTACCCGTCTGAATTGAACAAGGCACTACTTTGAACATAAATTATTAGTGGGATACAGTTATTAATTATTTCATTGAAGTCACTTTCAAAGTTTTAAAGATGAAACTGTAAAGCATTTGAGTTAGAAAATGGACATGACATTTGTAAATTTTAATGCTACAATATGCCATAACCTTGACTACTATCATGTCGTACGGTGTTCCTGAAGAGTATTCTCATGGTTCATCAAAACGCTTTAAAATCTTCGGGTAAGATTGTAAACAATGAACTAACCGTGAATCACATGAAAAAATCTGAAAGACTAGATAGCATTTAGACCTTAATGACTTCGAATCCGAGACTAGTTATAATATTTGTGACAATCGATCTTCTCAGGTACAGTCACTAAAATAATGGCGAAAATAGAGTGCTAACCAAATAATTAATTGTTATTGATGTAACTGAGTCATTAACAGTACAGTACAGTTTGTGGACACTTTTTTACTGATCACTTTCTAATACAGGTTCGTGAAGATCCAAGAATGTCAAAGTGGTGTACAAATACAGGTGACGTTTAATTAAAGGGTGGCGCTGTATTTTTCAGCCATTATTCCATATTGGCGTTCTATTAGAGGTGGCACTTAAATCAAGGTGGCGTTTAAATAGAGCTTTTACAGTATATTATAGTATAGATACAATGAATTCATTTGGGCAGATAGTCATTATCTGGGGTTGAAATACTCATAGCGACTCTGTGTTACACGTGATGTCACTAAAGCTTCCTCGCTCAAATTTTATTCGTCAGTTTAGCAATACGGATACTAGCTTACTCAAACTAGCCAATGGCAACTACATTACCTGCCACTGTTTATAAACTGTTTTTAATATCCATGCAATGTCGAGATTTCGACTACTCTACCATAAAATTCAGTTTTGCAATGTCTGTGTGCATCTAAATGATCTAATAAATCTATATATTTATTGGGAGTTAGTGATGAGCAATTTTAAAGCCTACAGTTATCTCAAAATTGGGAGATATCTTTCATACCCAACTTTCAAAAATGGACACGGAATCGCTTTATCACCAATCCATCATCTCTATAGAGGATGGCACATAGATAAATTAATCCGATAGCAACTAGTGAGCTCTATCGTGAAAAATCAGAACGCCATGCTAGAATAAAGTTAAAGTGGTATGGCAAACATATAAAGCACATTATTTTTCATCTAATTTCTGAAAATATGTAATGCAGGAATTATCAATCGTTGCAAGTCGATCGAATGTGCCAGAATGAAGTGTTTTCAATCTGATTTTTAAAGTTTGAAAATTTGTTATCACTTTGCGAGCTTAAAATTGTATTAGCTTCATATTCATATACAATATGGTGTAAAATGTGTATGAGTCATCTCTAAAGATTTTATAGGCGTTTGGTATAATCTGTTGTTTTCAACAGACAGCGCTGCGTGTAGATAATGGGTGATATTCCAGCCTGACTTTTCCGAACCATATTTAAAACTTTCAAAAAATAATGTGAGTCGTGATCTCCTTGTTCAATTGCCTTTTACACATACCTTGTTTGCTGTAAATATTCAGCACAACAATAAAATATTAGTTGATCGAGAAAAGCAAGTTTAGCTAATTGCCTTTATGCAACAATTTTCACGGTCATATAAAACAGTGTAGGAATAACTGTGGAGTGTCAATTTTAACTGCACTTTTTGAATACTCAAGCTGAAGTTCTGTGAACTTTTAGTGCTTAAATTTTAAATAAGAGCTTCAAAATAAGAAGTAGAATGAGAAAAAAGTATTAGGTTTTGAGTCACCGCTAAAAAATAAAAATAATGAATCCATCTATACTGGGATTTGGATGACAGGTTTCATTGTTTGTGTCCATCAAACAGATGCACTATATAGCCAACTGCTAGTTATAGTAGTTTACAAGCAAATCGGGTCACAGAATCTAGCAATGCATAGAGTGGCATATGTCTAGACCTTTCCAATGACACCTTGACCAAATCGGTTATACAACATCCTCACACGCCTCACTTATTGCGAAATTCAATATAATTCTGCAAAGTTTGTAATTAGTTCCATTAGAAGCTGAATTAGTATGATTACCATGCAGGAGTAGACTTAAAAGCATTCTAATAAAAATGAGTGCAATTTTAATACGTAAACTAATGAAAAAATAACAATATGAGCTGAACTAGGATCAACACAAGCAAGTTAGTATTAATGATAATTTATATTAAATTAAAATTTATATTTAAATTAAAATTTAATTTTAAATTTTAAATTCCAAACTATCAATGAATTTAACATTTGTAACTGATCATATTTAATTTTGTATACATTAGTGACTAGCACTAAAATTATGACTAATTCGGCTTTAATACTACTGTTCCTTAAGATTAATTAGAAATCAAAAAGGTTAATTCATGTACAACATTGGGCCAACACTGACTGATAGCATATCCAACTCCAAATGTTCTACGAACTCAAAGACCAATTCAATATCTATAATATCTCTAAATCACCAAGTTCAAAAATACCTCTTTTAAGAGCATCTTGAAATAAATTCATTTGTTTATCTTAATGGATGAACTGTTGTAGTCATAAAATTGATAAAATACTGCTATAGAAGTACCTGTGTATCCTCATCAAACTCAACATAGTTTTCACCGACTTTGTAGCTGACGACTATAGGTTCGACTCCAGGCAGTGGGGCAGAGGTAACAGTTACCAGCACGTCTACATCACTCCCACTCCCACTTTGGCCCGTCTTGGTGACAGTATACTTAATGTAACCACCCTAAAAAAATATATATATATTATATAAAATATATATATATTTTTAACTATTTTATCAAACTTCAACTTTGTTATCGTTTAAAATTTCATCGCCTATCTGTTTCCTGCTTCGTTTTCACTATAACTAATAATGAATGATGATGAACTGAGAGAGATCGAGCATCGTATCTATTTCATGCGTTGCACAAAGGATTTCGACGAATAGCACATCGGCATATTTGTTTTTTTCGACATATTCAGCGCATTGACTGCAAAATTTGAATTTCAAGAACAACTTTGGTGGACATTGCATGGCGAAAACTAATCGTATAGGGAGGGTGAAAAAAACATGTTCTACATTGTAAGGCAAACAATCGTACAAGCTCATCATAACCTGAGGACGCACTGTACAATGTAGATAAGCCAACTGTACGAATGCTTAATTTAATAGTCCATCTCAATTTGATTATGTAAAATTTACAATTTAAAATTGGTTTCTATTCATACTTTTAAGATTTTGATAGAAGTTGCTGGCCCAACTCTCAGCCCATTGTTCCTCGTTAAAAAAACTACAGACACTCCTTTCGGTGAATCTTGTAACCCGGAGATTCACCGAGATACAAAACTCACCAAGCCGATATGACAAAACTTATCAACCCGTTGAAACTATGATAAAAACATTGTGTGGAATTACTCAAAATGATTACATCAGCCATATTCGGATAACCTGACCAAGGTCACTACTACATGATATATGAAAATTCTTCTCGCAAACTAAATTGTAGGTCTGCTCACCGCCTCTCCTTGCAGCGTAGCAACAATAAGCTGAAGATTTGGATCTTTAGTGATCGTAGTTGTAAGTTTCTTCTCCGTCTCCACGGTTAGATTTACATCCGAGGTGTACTTGACAACAATCTTGGTATCTAACCCGATGGTCTCATCCAAATCCACTTTAGATTCATATGAATCCTCCCCAGCTGGTATGACAAAGTTTTCATTCTGGACCTAAATAAAGAAATAATAGATTTGCATTTAATTAAAATCATTAAAACTTTGAAAAATTAGTTGAGTCTAGCAGGTGAATGACTTCTACACTACGAGACTGAACTCTGGGTAAAATCAGCTAGTGATGCAGTCCTATTCGAGTGTGTGCATGCAGTTCGTCTAGTTAGTGATGTCATAGCTTCGCACAAGTAATGGTCAGCTTGTTGAGGCAGTACAAAGGCTATAACCTACAACGCTAAAACTCAAGCCGTTAGTTGACAATCTAAAGTCTCGCTCGCTTTGCTATGTTTATTTGAGATCTGCAGATACACTTACTCCTGGGTCGTATAATACAATCCCTGTACACAGACAATTAAACTTGTTCAACACGACTGAAGATAGTAGAAACTGTACCAAACCGTGACTAAGTATTGCAGCTGTTGCGAATGAGCAAAAATCAAAAATTACATCAGTTTCACACCATAAAATACACAATTTTGCTCGGACAACTGTTATAAAAGAACTTTCATACCATACCCTATGATGAGAATTATTATTATTACGGCATAGCATGGTTTAAAAAGTAATATACGCTGTATATAAACTAAAAGTGGGAGAAGAAAACAATAAAATTTATTGTTTTCAAATAGTTCTAGCACTGAGGACAATAAAATATTAATCGCATATTTGCTATCAAACTGTAGAAGAAATTCCTTTCCAATTTACCCTTCTTAAAGTTTAATTGAAACTTGTTTCAAGTTATTAACAATGGCTTATATGGTGGAAAACTTCCTTGAACAACTATTGCATTGAAATACTTATACGAGCACAAAATTGAATAACTCAGCATAAAACTTCTCATATAACTTTGAATTGTGTCTTTCTTTTTCATAAAACATACTTCAGCACACCTGGACACTGTTTTTTGTCAAACTCGGTATAAAACCTTCAAGGATTTATTAAACTTGAGAGGGGCAGACAGAAAATCAAGCCAATAAAATTTAAATATCTCACAAATGACTAAATCATCTAAACGTTAATTCAAAAATTTCATAATTTTTTTTAAAAAATTTGAAATTAATTACCAAAATAATTTACTTTTATATTTATACATTTTTCAAGTAACATGAATTTAAGAAACTGAAGTATCCTATAAATAAATGCTTAGCATAATCTTCACTTTAAATGCATGGCATGAAATGCTACAAATCTGAATCAATTTGAACACCAAGCTAAGAAATTTACTTTGCTTTTGAGAAAACAGGCGATACTAAGGAGATAGATGCCAAGCGACGTTTTAAATTTCGAAAAAGTTGTATGGTGGAGTCAAAGTTTTTAAAAAATAAATAATACTTTGCCGGATTTATTGCAGAGCCGAAAATGGCAATAAATACATAGGAGATACATTAAGATAATAACATATAGCATTAAAGCAATTGCTTTACAAAAAGCTAAGCAAAACTGAAAGTAAAACTTTGTTTTATATAACGACTAAACAACTTAAATGACTGGGTAGAAATAAATGAGTTAGTTTTACTCTATCTTGAAGAGATGAAAATGGAACCGTAACTTCGCCGATGCCTATGTTTAGCATGAGCTAGATATACATTGTATAGCTTACTTTAACACTGGGTACAGTTTAGAAAAGTCACTGTTAATTGCTACAAGCTCTTTTATTTGCAGCTTTGCGGTTTTTTGAATAATTCTGCACTCAGCATGGTAGAAACAATTTTGATTATGGAAGTAAATACCTATCCAAATTTCAAGAAAAATTGAAGGTTTGACTGCAAGCCATAATGCTTGTTTTTTTCACTTGAATAACCAGAAGGCAGTCGGTCGTCAAAGTAAGAATAAATGAGAGGATTAAGGATGATTTGATTGGGTTAAAGAGTGTTTACACAGCGATCCTATCAGATCATTTGTAAGAAAAGGTTTGCACAACAATAAATCAAAAACCTGCTGTTGAGGTGACAGAATAACACTGGACAGTTGAGGTGACAGAATAACACTGGACAGTTGGGGTGACAGAATAACACTGGATAGTTGGGGTGACAGAATAACACTGGACAGTTGGGGTGACAGAATAACATTGGACAGTTGAGGTGAGAGAATAACACTGGACAGTTGGGGTGACAGAATAACACTGGACAGTTGGGGTGACAGAATCACACTGGACAGTTGGGGTGACAGAATAACACTGGACAGTTGGGGTGACAGAATAACACTGGACAGCTGGGGTGACAAAATAACATTGGACAGTTGGGGTGAGAGAATAACACTGAACAGTTGGGGTGACAGAATAACATTGGACAGTTGGGGTGACAGAATAACACTGGACAGTTGGGGTGACAGAATAACACTGGATAGTTGGGGTGACAGAATAACACTGGACAGTTGGGGTGACAGAATAACATTGGACAGTTGAGGTGAGAGAATAACACTGGACAGTTGGGGTGACAGAATAACACTGGACAGTTGGGGTGACAGAATCACACTGGACAGTTGGGGTGACAGAATAACACTGGACAGTTGGGGTGACAGAATAACACTGGACAGCTGGGGTGACAAAATAACATTGGACAGTTGGGGTGAGAGAATAACACTGAACAGTTGGGGTGACAGAATAACATTGGACAGTTGGGGTGACAGAATAACACTGGACAGTTGAGGTGACAGAATAACACTGGACAGTTGGGGTGACAGAATAACACTGGACAGTTGGGGTGACAGAATCACGCAAAAGAAGAAAACAGCCCAAAAACAGTGTTTGTGATTGCTTACATATATATTACCTTCCTGCAAGGATAATTTTAGTTTGCTTAGTTGAATATCAGTTACTATAGGTTACAGCCATTCACTCCACTTTTGTGAACAACAGCATGAAATATATTCATTGCGATTAAAGCAACAGTGACCTGTCCAAAATGTTTCCATGTGAAAAGTGGTAAACCAAAGCTCCATCTCATAGATAATTTGGCACTTCAGAGATGGATAAAAACTGGCTATTAATTGGAACGCTATTGTTAGCAGAGGCATACTATTAACTCGTATTATTTGGGTCATGGGCTAAATATATGGGTCATGGGCTAAATATATGGGTCATGGGCTAAATATATGGGTCATGGGCTAATTATATGGGTCATGGGCTAGATATATGAGTCATGGGCTAGATATATGGGTCATGGGCTAGATATATGGGTCATGGGCTAGATATATGGGTCATGGGCTAGATATATGGGTCATGGGCTAGATATATGGGTCATGGGCTAGATATATGGGTCATACTATTAACTCTTATTATGGAGTAACATACTATGCTGTCAGTTTGTTCAAGGCTGCACCCGCTAAAGGCACTCTCCGTAAAGAACAACCGCAACTCTTCCTCAGAGGAATCGTCACTCACGAAATTCTCACTTCCACCAGTTTCTTGCGCAATTCCCACCAGCTGGGCACCTTGGCTGCAATAGAACAAAGCAATAGAAAATAATATCTGATGATTGTGTAATTGAATTTTGGAAGGCAACATATGAAGTTGAATCGAGATTATGCATTGTCTGAATCTGGACTTTAGATTGCGTTCTAGTTTAACAGCTAGTCTCAGTTTCATCACCTTATCATTGACAAAAAAACTGAGTGTATTTATATATATATATCTTTGAAAAAAAACTACAAGTTAAAATTAGGACATCTTTCAAAAAATTAAAATTAATCTGACAAAGTTTGAACAAGACAACCATGGTAGGTAAAACATTTAACTCTTGCGCTACCGTAAGCCGATGTATTGGCTATCACGGTAATAGAAGTACAGACCTTATCAGAAGACCAGACTTCAGTTCACCATAGAGTTCACTATAGAGTTCAATAGAGTTCACTTTTCACTATCAATAGAGATCACTTTTCTTTTCATTATGAAGCCTACACATTAGCTAGACCAATCAAATTTTGTCTCCATCAAAACAACCTTGTTGCCAATCATGTGCAACCAATCGAAAATCTTTGTGCTAATCAATTCATTTCTAATTATTTTTCAATACGGGAAAACTACATCGCTATCGTCATGGCAATAAGAAATTCACCGCATTCTTTCAATGCAATGGAAGCGTAAAACACTTTGCGAGAGTTTGATTCGCTAAACTTTGCGAGAGTGAAACTTTGATTCGCTAAACAAATTTATACTTATCTTGTAAAAAATTTTGGTTCAGAATAAGATACATTTTACAGTAAAACAATATCTGCATTGATTCTCGACATATTTCATAAATACTAGCGTAATATTGAATTTCCGAAAATCCGTTTGAATTAATTTAGTCGGTGATTTTAGCGCAGTAGCGAAAGAGTTAAACAACTCTGAACTCACAGAACTTGGAAACTAATTAAATTAAATAATTAAATTCATGAGAATATAAGCAAATGAACATGAAGCACCTGTGCCTTAGGGAAGAAGTTGAAGGTTGACCTAGGATCAACCCTCTGCACGCATCTTTCTGACAAGTACAATACAAGATCTGAGTCAAAATTACCATGGCATACAACATATTTACAATATACGAGGTCTGATCCAAAAGTTCCCGGAATTGAGTTGTATACTCGTGCATATTCACACGATGGAAAAACCCATTGCAGGGTTGGCTGGGAAACACCTCTGGAGTGTTGTCACAAAATTTCAGGTTGCTATGACAATGCGTTCTCATGTGAGCTAACGATATGTCAAGGTCTGTCCGGTGCTTCGGTATTTTTTTTAACAAATTTATCGTCATGCCTAATCAATCGGAACAGCGTATTTGCATTAAATTTTGTGCGAAATTAGGGAAAAAAGTACTCAGACAGTTGAAATGTTAACTACTGCTTTTGAAGATGCTGGTCTATAAAGAACACAAATTTTTGAGTGGTACAAACGTTTTTGTGAAGGTAGAGACAGCACTGAAGATGACGCGAGGTCTGGCAGACCAGCGTCGGCAAGAACCTGCTCGTAAATTGACAGTGTGAGGTCACTAGTCATGCCTGATCGACGTTTAACCATTAGAGATATTTTGAGAGACTGGACTTATTTTTGGAACTGTTCAAAAAGTTTTAACTGACAATTTAAACAATTTTTAACAGATTAAACAAGTCGCAGCAAAGTTCGTGCCAAGCTTGCTGACTGATGACCAAAACGAGCTCAGGATGCACGCTTGCAACGATTTTAAGGAAGCTTTCAAGAATGATCAAAACTTTATTTTAAAGGTCGTAATATCCTTGTTTTTCTTAATTTCACACAAAATTTAATGCAAATGCGCTGTTCCTGTTAATTAGACATGATGATAAAAAAATTTTTTAAAATACCGAAGCACCGGACAGACCTTGACATATCGTTAGCTCACATGAGAACGCATTGTCATAGCAACCTAAAATTTTGTGACAACACTCCAGAGGTGTTTCCCAGCCAACCCTGCAATGGGTTTTTCCATCGTGTGAATATGCACGAGTATACAACTCAATTCCGGGAACTTTTGGATCAGACCTCGTACAGTCAAACATGGATAACTCGAACTTCAAGGGACCGAGCAAAAGTGTTCGAATTATCAGAGCGTTCAAGTTATCAGAGCACTGTCACAAGTCCATATATTTACTTATTTGTTAGTAGATACATGTACATATACAAACTATAATATAAATCAAAAGCACAAATGGCTTGTTTCAAATTAAATGCTTCTAATGTAAAGTTTAAAACGTTTTCATGAAAAAGTATAGAGATTTTTCTATCACTTGAGATTGGTTTGTTGTTTGAGGTGATGTTATTGCCAGGACGTTTTTCAGATTGACATTGGCAAAACTTGATCGTTGTTGAAATGCTCAAAAGAAAAGACATTTTTTTCTTTTGGTGTTTTACCCACGATCAATTTTGCCGTTTTTTCTAGAAGTTTATGCAGATTACCTTACTTTACCTGGGATTCGTTAAGAGCAACACTCCGAGGCAGTTCAATTAGAAGTTTTACGAGGTTTTACGGTACATTCTATATCACTCACGCTTTTTTAATAGATACTTATTGAATGTACACACGTATTCTGTGTTTAGGTCAAACGATGAATAGTTTTTTGTAGCTCAGACAACGTATACGTTTAATTACAAGAATTTTTAAGACGATTTAAACATTCAACATTCCGACGTTGATTGAACACGGAATCAACGTCGGAAAATTATTCATCACGGGCTAGCTGGGTTACGCCACGCACTCAAGGATTTTCGCCACGCACATACAAAACAAAAACAACATGCGATTTTTGTTTTGTATGTGCGTGGCGAAAATCCTTGCACGCGTGCCCCGGCTAGCCCGTGCTATTCATCGTATCGCAGTATAAATCAAATTTCACCAAACTTTTAGAAAAGTCGTTGACAAAAATATTTTGCCGATGGTGGTAATAACGACGCTTATGAATTACGAAAAGATGAAGTTTACCTCTATGGCTTTGAATAAAGTGATTTTCTAAAGTGATAACAACCGTTTCGGTAGCCGTTGGGCAAAAAAACAGTTCGAATTAACAGTGTTGAGTTCGAGTTATCTATAGCAATTTATCATTACGTGGGAACGGAACAAAGGAAATGTTCGAATTAACCATGTGTTCGAGCTATCCGTGGACGAGTTATCCATGTTTGACTGTACATTGTCTGAAATTTTGCAAAACAATTAACGAACTATTACCAAATATTTTAGCGAATAAAGTTACTGTGATACCTAGTAATTTCCAAGGTATCGCAACAATATAAAATATATAAAAATAAAACGATATAAAAAAATATAATATATAGCAATATAAAAATTTATATACAGTGGTGATACAAATTATGGAACCGCCTTCGAGTTTTAGTAAACAATGCGCTATAATGGCTCTCATATTAGTTATATTCAGTCCAGATATAAAAAGTTATATATCATTAGAAAGGGAATTTTATCAGCTGTCGCATTGTTTAATTTTTTTTTGCATCCAAACATAATTTCATCGCTAGTGCTGTTGAAAGTGCAACTAGTCAGGGTGTCTCATAACAAGTCATTTTTTTCAAAAATAGTAGTCTGGTGAAGGATGTCTAGAATTTCCAAATTCTTTGATCTGCTCAGTTTAACAATCATTTAAGACAACAATTGCATTGAGTGAGACGTTGTGCATTACTCAATGTAACCCAAGTAGTATTGAAAAGTCCTTCTGCTTTCAGTAAATGTCATTCTAATAACTTCATCATCATGCCTCACCATCTCACGACAGAAATGCGTGCTGCAATAATTCACCTTCATCAGCAAGGAAAATCGCAAAAGAGGAATATTGCTCTAAGAAAGGTGTATTTACAACAATCTGCAGATGGAAGGAAACTGGTCAAGTTGAAGAAATGGCTGGTAGGGGAAGAAAAAAGCTAACAACAGATCGAGTGACCAGACGCCTAGTAAGAATTTCCTTGGTTGATAGACATCCAACCAGTCCTCTGCTAGCCAGTGAGTTAAAAGAATCCATAGGTACAGAGTTAGCACCATCAACTGTTTGCAAATCATTGAGAGATAATGGCTTACGAGGCTGTAAAGCTCGTAGAAAACCTTTTTCATCATTTCAGCAAAAAAAGGCTTGTCTACAATGGGCAAAAGATCATGTGAATTGGTCACCAGAAGATTGGAGAGCAGTATTATTTAGCAATGAGAGCACATTTACTGTTCAAAATCACTCTGGCAACAATTATGTAAGAAGGAGACCTGGTGGAGAGTTTAAACCAGAATGTATTTTACCTACGATAAAGCATCCCACCTCAGTAATGGTGTGGGGTTGTTTCTAGGCTGCTGGTCCTGGTAGATTACATTTTGTTGATGGTATGATGAATGCAGAAAAATATTGTGGAGTACTACAAAGTGTGATGATACTATCTGCTAGAAGTCTGTTTGATAGAGAGTGGCTGCTTCAGCAAGATAATGTTCCATGCCACACAGCCAGAAGAGTAAAGAAGTGGTTAATAAATAACGTGCTGACAATAACGTTAACACTCTGACTTGGCCTTGGCAGTCACTCAGACCTTAACCCAATTGAAAATTTGTGGAGCAGAGTAGGCAATATCGTAACTAAAGACAAACCAAGAAATAAAAGAAGATTGATGGAGCTTATTTTGCAATCCTGGAATCGAATAGTTACACCTGAAGAGCTTCAGACGTTGACAGATAGTAGGCCCAGGCGCTGCCGAGCAGTGATTGACAACAAAGGCTGGCCAACCAAGTATTGATCATCTTAAGGACCAAAACAGCTTTTTTCAAAGCTACTATACCTTTTCTTTAAGATAATTCACAATAAAAACCATTTCAAAGAAAATAAATATGTTATTTTATGACTTTTGGTCAGACACTATTTAATAGAAATGACAACTGTACAGTAACTCTTTGACAGCTTTCAGTAAACCTCTAATAAAAGTGTTATAGAAAATGCAATGTGGTTTTAATTTAGGTTTATCAAAAAGCCAACATTGTGACGATTCAAATAATATATAATTTTTTATAGATGTGTAAAATTTTGATTGTAGAACAAACAAACACAACTCAGAATTCATTGCTATGTAACGAAAATTAGAGGCGGTTCCATAATTTGTATCACCACTGTATATATATATGAAAGGATATGCTGCATCCGCATTTCTTGATGCTGCTTGATGCAAATGAAAAACCCTTCGGTATACTAAACAGATATCTGAGAAGTTGCTGATATTTTATGTACTAACATTACAAGCTGTATTGCCATAAGTGTTAAGTACATGTATTTTAAATATTTTTAAGTATTTAAGTATTAATATATTAAATTAACAATATGCAGTACACCCTCAGAATACGATTACCCTGATATACGATTTTTTTTATCTTACAAAGTGGAACATGATGATTTTTTTCACCTCATTATAGGAATCTCATTTCACTATCTGAATTCAACAAAATTTCGGTCGAGTTCAAATTTGGCAGTCGGTATGCTTACTACGTACGCCAAAATAACAAAAACACCGAACTGCTATTCGCCGGAAATATTTTCACAACGCCTGAAAGAGACACCACGATGACCGATTTCTTTCAATTCAGTAATTCTCATGTATAAAACTGTAATATTTTTTTTGAAGCTAGTAACAAAGTTGAAGTTGCGATCCCTTCGAACAAATGGTCAGACAACTTCTCTTAATTTGCTAACAAAATTTAATTTCATCACAAAAGCAACAACGTTCAGGCTTTCTTGCCGAATTAGTTTGAAAAAAGGTTTTGAAAAGGCACGCTAAAAGTCATTGTGAAAGGAAAGACAAAAACTAGAAAGTGATAAAATTTTAGTGATAAAAAGTGATAAAATTTCAGTAAAATAGTTAAACATACCTACTGAAACTTAGCTTCAAGTGTGTGTTTAGTAAGCTCAACTTATTTGATGAGTTCAAAGTTTATGTTATATGTACATCTGTCTTGAAGGCAAAAACTACTTATGATAATACTGTATATGGTACATTATGTTACATTTTATTGCAGATCATAACCACTAAATACACTAAAGCTACTGTAGTTAACTATAGCTACCAAGGTTAACGTACTATGTTGTTACTAATTCTTAATATGTACAGTAGTTTTTTTAATATAAAAATGGTATTAAATTTTGACGATTTTTACCAGGGGATGTTTGCATTATATTAATACTATGGTGCCAATATCTCTACATATGATTTTTTCATCATTATGATGCCAACCCTGGACCGGATCAAAATCGTATCTTGAGGGTGAACTCTAATTCAAAAGTTATGATAATTAAGGTGAACCCACTGTCAAATATTAGTTTTACTGAATAATTAAGTATGGCCCAATAAAAAAATACTTGCTCGCAAAAGAGTGAAGGCCCGTACTCACTATCGCTCAAATCGACGATTACAGTAGCTGTGCGGCTGACTGCAGTGATGGACTGCTATGACATCATTCTGCGATGAGCGGCCAGTGTAATCGTTGCTAGCGACGATGCGATGGACTTTCAACGTGTTGAATTTTGACACCGATGATCGCAACTATTAGCATCTTGATTGGCTGTTTGTTGACCGCATCGGATTCAATTTCAACAGTTGGGAAATTGGGAAACAGCAAATTGGGGATGTTTATTCCGATTTAGAATGATAGAGATGGGTGTCTTAAAACCCATTATTATCTAAATTCAGCCTTCAAAATAATCTCAGTCTTTTTTGAAATATAGATAAGCTATTTAACATAGTATATTTAAAATAGGCTCAAAAAAGCGTGATAACAACGCCAGCTTGTGATAAAATCGCGCTTTTTTGAACTAATTTTTCTCGGTTTTCAGTCTATTAAACATCCTGCAACAAGCTACGAGCAATTTTAAACAGTTTATTTACCTTTCATAAAAGACAGATTATTTTACAGGCTGAATTTAGATAATAATGGGTTTTAAGACACCCATCTTTATCATTCTAAATCGGACTAAACATCCCTAGCTTCGGTTCCTAAAAAGCTAGGCTACGTCACATATTTATGGGCAGAGCTTATTCTGCCGATTGTGTTGTTTTCAAGACGGATATTGAAACGCTTTAAAAAAGCTTTCATGACTTTGAAAGTTAGTGGAACAATCTTTATTTTGAGTACAAAATCGGAATCAGCGTGTCTGGTTTACCTAAAAAAATGATAAAAGTTGTATGTGACAGTTATGGTTTAAAGATAACAAAAGGATCCATGATATCACGAATGCAATTTTGTAATTTCTAATTGGTTGCTGGTTAGCGATCACCTACAACTAATCGCTCATTGTGTGTATACCTTCTCGTTGGGACGACGTAAAAATAGCTAATGGTTGTGTTCCATCACACAGCTAAACGTTGATTTCATCGATAGTGTGTACGGGCCTGTAAGCAGCTGATATCAAACTGTTGTCAGGTGATAAAAACAATTAAAACTTCCTAGCTGTTACTAAATTTGAGATTAACTATTGGTTAACCTCAAAAGGTTAACCATTTGTTAACCTGTTAACCAAAGGTTGGCCTTATTTTTACTAACTATTATCAAGTTTGCTTTATGATATTAGTACGGCTCATTGCATTGCTGAATATTGCTTAAAAACCAGCTATGCATGAATGATAACTCATTCAATTTTAAAATATTTCTAATTTATTACATGAACTAAATTATAAAAAAAGAGTTTTATTACAACTTATTATCAAAATAGTGTCTGAAATGTTTCGTGAGCAGTTGTATTTATTCTAGTAGTCTTTGGAGCATTGTATACCACGCAGAAAGATACATTTGTAAAGATAAAATAGTTACTTGAAGCTGTGTCATCATGGTCATTCAAGAGACATTATTAGACAAACCTATTATGCGAACAAAAAATATAGTTGAAGAGAGAACACTGTTATGAAGTATTTCAGTTATTCGAAGATGCATCAGCTTTATTTTTTATGGTAGACAACATATTAGTTGTTTGTTTCATAATCAGGCTTCGGCAAAACATTACCTATGCAAAAAACCTATTTCCTTGAGTAAGTAATCAGGCAGCTATCCAACTATTATCAAGCTTGCTTTAACTAGGTAATAAAAACGCAAATCAAAAGCTTCTTAGTTGGTAACATTTGAGATTGGTCTTATGTTTACCCATAAAGCACTGTATCAATCGTTATTCCATCAGCTTTTATTGAAGGAATGGCATTTCCAACAGTTCCAGCTCCGTCTCCAATTAGTAATATTCTGCTTTCAGCAAGCCTCGCTCCCGCATAGTTCCGCAAAATCTACAGTATTTGAGAATCTTGTACATGCTTAAATAGCGGCTATAATTATATCTTTCAGAATGAGTGTGCGTACATATAAACATTGAAACGAGCATGTATTTCAAACTATTCTGACAAAAAGCTGAGAAACGTGCCAATGCATTCTTGCCACTTCTTAGAAAAGCTTATTTTTCTCCCACACATTGGCAATTGTAACTTTTCTATTTACCCTCTGCAATGAAACAATATTTTAGTTGTTTTTACCAGTAACCTGGGTAAAAGTTTGCAAGTGTTCAAAAATATATCAAGTGAGCTTTTACCCGTTGACACTCGTCGAGACCAACTTCTATATTTGTTCCACCACCTGCTGAACGTGGCAGAGCAGAAATAAGATCTGATCTATCACGAGAACTTGTTATTTCTGTCATGTCAGCGTGTAAATAGGCACTGCTTTGAAAGGAGACAATTCCAACTGCGGTGCCTTCTCTTAGATAAGTCAAAATATATGCACTTGCTGAATCTGCCATTGTTCCAATTCTGTTTGCTGTCTGCAATACATCAACCTTATGGGAAATAGACAATGACAAGCATATCATAGATTTAGAGTAAAGATTTACTGTTTTCATCTAAAATAGCTATCAAATATTTGACATCAATAGCCCGTTCTAGTTCTCAAACCTTGAGATCATGGTTTGTCAATAAAACAACCAGCATTGTAAAAAGAACTTTTCTTGAAATTTCTTATGAAAGTGTCAAAACTGTGTGCTGAAAAAGGCGTATTTGAATTTAAAGCTTTATAGGAGAGCCGAAACAACTAGGTCTTTTTATTTTTATAGTGATATACAATTTCACATTAAAATGGAATGCTCAGATCTCCTTGCCTAATTTTCAACAGCAAACTGTTTCGTATTACATCAACTGGCATATGAATGTTTTCCATTACAACCAAAATGCTCAGTGCTGATATTTTGGGAAACCTTCGCTGGAATTGAGAGATTTAACCCTTTGCCGGGTGTACCAGTTTTTACAACGCCTATATTTTGCACTCTCCTAAGAACAGAGCGCCATTTGGGTCACTCTGCTTTTATCAACACTTGTTGAATCAGTTTTCATCCATGTCAAAGCATCAGATCAAGTCATACAAAAGATTATTTTGTGTAAAACATTAGATTGATAGAATTTTTACCGCTCTTTATCAGATTACTTTCAAAGCTTCGAGAAAAAAAACTAACAGTTTTGTGCAAAGCAATTTTATTTCCCCCACAATAGCATTTAAAAAAAATCATTTCTTCATACACGTCGAAACATCAGATCGAATCAAACAAGGGAATATTTTGTTAAACCCATATTACACTGATGCAATCCTTCGTTATCTCAATCGTGTTACTTTGAAAATTAAAAAACTTTAGAGTTTAAAAACGAATTTGAGAAAGCAATGCAAATGGCTTCTCCATGCCTGGGGTCACTGTTATCAGGGCAACCACAACACCAGTGATGCTGGTAACACAGAAGTGCAGTGGTTAAAATTAAATGGAATAAGCTAAATACTGATATACCTCCAATTATTAATCATTTTACACAAGGACCTTGACAAGGTGCAGATGTTGACAACATGCTCAAACGCTGACAAGTGGCCTCAAACTCAAAAATAGTACATATATTCGAAAATGTGGTGAAAACCAACAGCATTCTTGAAAAGACCATTAAAAATATATTTAAAAATAATTTTTTCATTATTAGTATTATTCAGCGGAGAATTTTTACTGATCATTTTCATGACTAGTTCACAAAAATCAAACGAATAATTTTCAAGTTATGAACAAAATGGTGAACACAAAAAACTAATGATTTTTTAAAAAGCTTTTTTCTAAAACAGTTCACTTATATTGATGGAATCCAGTAATTAGGCAAGCAAAGCTTACACATTAAATCAGTGTCATATTTTTTAGCAATATCAAGTTTTAATTTCCTAAAAAGGTGACCTGCAAGCCCAATACACTGCATATCTTATAGATTACATACACTCATGCTTCCTGAGACATCCAGGCAGAGGCAGACAATATCCTGAGAGCAAGTCTGTACAGGTGCAGCAGTAGTAGTTGTGGCAGTTGTAGTGGTTGAAGTGGTTGAGGTGCTTGAAGTTGTGCTAGAAGAACTGGGTATGGCTTGTGTAGAGGTGGTAGGTGGTACAGTCACGCCGGTGTATGGCTTTTTTACAACTCGAAACAAAGGCTGAGGTGGCGGCACTGAACATTGGCCGAGGGTGTTGCAGTCAGATGCTACAGAAGCAAACTATGTGAAAGCCACGGTGTTAACTTTAAAGCCTTCAACTCAATTTTATCCAAGCTATAAATATCTGTCTACAAACATTATAGTCAACTGTGTGTCACAAATTGAGTTTTTGTCGGCTTTTTATCTTTTACCAAAATGCAAGAAGTTAGCACAAGCATAAAAACGCGCAAACACACGCATCTCATTTTGTAGCTTGCAAATAACAATATAAGTTTAATAAAAACCTGCATTTGATGGTTATCGCTTAATTATAATATTGTAAAATCGCCAATTTCGATCTTGATATTGATTTGATTGCCAAAATGTTAACACTAAATAGAAGACAGAATAAAATCATTTAGACCATAATTGACTAAAACAAACCTATTAAAATGATGAGAAACACCGTAACAACACTTGAAACCTTCAGTTATGCTCAGCTATTATTATGCACTCATTTACAACAAAATACAGCATCATCCTTTTTGAAACACCACACATTTTTCCGGAAAAAACTGGAATCTCATATAACTTGGCATGTTTTTGACTTGAAAAAATGTACAGTCCTGTGCAAAAGAAAGGGCCCACCTCTGATTCTCATTGCCAATATATGTACATGTAGACCAAATTTCAAATGCTCATAATATTGTGCCAACTTGTTGAAATCTACCTAAACTATATATCAATAGACTCAGCATTTACTCAGCTTTCTTTTGATGTGAGTAATTCCAGAGTAAATAGATTAGCAATGGATGAGCAAGTACTAATTAGCCTCCTTTGATCCTACTCTATTTTCGCTAATCCCGTCAAACAATGGCCAATTTTTAATTGGCTCTAGCTTCTGATTGAAGTGAGATATTCACTCACTTTAAAGTTTGTCTGACACTTCAACTCATTCTTGAGATGATATTAAAATTTTAGCATTCTGCAAATATTAGAATTTGTGTATATAAGGCAGCGAAAACGGGACTTCAGGAATTCGAGCATTGGAAATTCCATCCCAGACATAACATTTTGCAGGATAGATCAAAAATGACATCAGGTTCTGATTCTCCAGAAACTGCTGATTCCAAAAATATATACATTATTATACTTGGAGCGAACACCTTTGCTTCAGCACAGGTTTACTGTCCAAAATACACAACAATTTAGGGTGGGCCCTTTCTTTTGCACATCACTGTAGGTCTACTGCTCTCCGCGGAAAACTGTGAGCAATAAAAGATTTTGTCTAAAGAACGGTTTCTCCAATTAAATGCAAGAATGTCTTGAGAATACTCAATGATCGAATTCTTCAAAATTAAATTTACAACTTAATTTACTTATCTGAGGATATTATATGTGCAGCCAATGCGATCAAAATTTTCAAACTGAAGGAAAGACATGACTCCGGTACAACGTGACGTATCAGTGAATTAATATGAGGAAGGATCAGTTAATAGATGTAACATAGTAAAACTCACCAAAGTCTGGATGCGCTAACATCACGTCCCAGACACTTCTCTCGTTGCAGTTGGTGTTCTGCAGGTTACGAGCTAGTTTGTTGTGAGGAGTATCGCTGTTCTCATTGCTATCGCAGAATTCAACAACCTATCACATAGTGTAAGAATTTATAAATCATTATTTTTAAAAAAAATTGATCTTTCTCCAAAACTCAACTGTACAGCCTCATGTTTACGTAGTCAGTATGCTAGTCGAACCAGTTAAAAACTTCAAAAAACTTTTCGATCAGAGGCACATCAGTGTGTAAACCCAGAAGTATATTTTAAACGCCAACAAATGTAATTCCAGATTGACAAAGAGAAATAAAACAAAGTGATTACGAAACAAAACCATTGATCACTTATAAAAGTACACTGATCGGTGTGTTTTGTAACAGTTCAGCAGGACATGAGTAGATAAATGATTCAACCAAAAAACCTGCTGAGAAGGAAAACCAAAAAACTGGCTCCCGATTAGAAAGTATGATTGATACAAATTTGGGCTATCATGCCTTGCCTCTGAACTCTAAACCACAATTACGAAACTAAACATAATACACTCTTTGCCATTTATGACTAGCTAGCACTCACAATGAAGCAAGACAAATAAATAACCTACCAACAGATGGCATACAACTTTCTGCCACTCAATAACTTACATTATCAAAGTACTCATAGCTGAGAAGAGATGCAGTCCCACGAAAATCAGTGGCTACAAAATCACAATCTGAGGCTTCCTCTCCATCATTCCACTGACAGCCTGTTGCATTGACTGGTGCAAAGCTGGCTCCCTCGGTGCACCTGCAGAGTTGTGGTCATTTCATTATAGTTCATAATTTTAATGAATTGATATATATAAAATATCTGTATAAATTTCAGTCTATCATCTGTCATTCAGTTTGTTTGAGTTATAGCAATAGTATCTAGCAATGAAATATCCATATGGCAGAAGATTTGATCTGGGAACTTCCGGTTCCCCAGGCAACTAGCTAACCCTTTGAGATAGGGGGGGGATGCAATATATTCCTTAGCAATATGAGTCGTTATCTAAGTTCTCACGGCTCTTATTAGTGAGTTTAGCTTATAGATACTAGCTTACTCAAATGAGCCATGTGCCGAGATAATGACAGGCAACATTACCTGTCATTGTTTATAAGCTTTTTAATACCCACGCAATGCCTGGCATTCGGCTAGTATATATACAGTCAAACATGGATAACTCAAACTTTGCGGGAGCGAGCGAAAGTTTTCGAGTTATCAGAGCGTTCAAGTTATCAGAGTGCTGTCACAAGTGCATGCATTTATCAGTAGATCCATGTACATATACAGATTATATATAAATCAAAAGCATATATTGCTTGTTGCAAGTTAGAGGGCCTCTCATTTGAAGTTTTCAAAAAATTTATCAGAAAGTATTGATATTTATTCCATCACTTGAGATATGTCTGTTTGTCTGTTTGTCTGTTTTAGGTGATGTGACTGCCAGGGCGTTCTCAGATTAAAACTGGCAAAACTTGATCGCAGTTAAAATGCTCAGCAAAAAGACTTCTTTTTTCTTCTGAGTGTTTTGACCAAGATCAATTTTGCTGGTTCTACTTCAAGTTTATTCGCTTTCCCTTGCTTTTGAGAGGCCATCACAAAGCGGATGTTTGGTAAAATTAGACCTTTTGCAAACCATTAGAAAAGTCAAAAATATTTAGCTGATGGTGGTTATAATGACGCCTAAGAACTACTAAAAGTTGATGTTTATCTCTATGGCTTGGAATAAAGTGATATTCCAAAGTAATAACAACGGTCTCAAAGACGTTGGGCAAAAAACTGTCCGAGTTTATGGTAGTAAGTTCGAGTTATCTAAAGCAATTTATCATCGTGTGGGAACGGACCGAACAAATCCCTTCGAGTTAACAATGTGTTCGAGCTATCCGTGTTTGACAGTATGCATATTACTAATGCATAATTTAAAATTTTGCTTGATTTAAAAACTTTTTTAAGTACCATAGATATATTGTGCTATCAAAACATCATAGGTTAGGAGTCACACACAAACGCTGAAAACCCTAACGGACTAGAATTTATAACTGGTTACATAAAATATTCTCAGAGCTTATCCTTGATGAGACTGACAACTTGTTTAACGCATAATTTTAGAGCATCGAAAAATGAAGTGTTACATTACTCACCCGACAATCTGCCGGTACCCGTTGTGCCAGTAGAGCTGTGGCATTTCCCCATCTGCTATTGAAATGTCCTCATCAAAAACTCCCCATCTGAGTTTTGCAAATTCTTTTACCAACTTTTTCGCTGCAATAAAATGATGAAAACTATAAATTTGTTCCCTGACCAGAATAACTGTCACATTTTTTAAAAACCAGATTTTTAGATTTATACCTGACGGCAAATTTAGTTATGAATTTTTCATGTAGAATATTAGTTGCATATTACAATAACTACACAAAAACTTTAAGTAGGTAAAGAACATGTATGATCAAAATTATGTAAAGTTGAGTTATTTTAGTAGTAAACTGCTAACCATACTAACCACTAATCATAAGGCTAAGGAAAAATTTAACAAAATTTGAATTATAAACCATACATAGCCATCACAGTGAGAATAACACATTATACAATGTGTGATGAATGCACTGATAACAATTGGTAGAATATATTCTCCAAATTAGCCCGTGCACCTATCCGTTTGGTTTGAAGAGCAGTAACTACAACTGCTGTATAATGGGATTTGGGTGGCTGAGGCTATATTGGTGTCTGAGCTCAAAGCAGTCACAGATGGTCCTGGCAGTTAAGGAGATTGAATGAAGCCAGTAGATTAGGTAGTATTAAACACCATATAAGGAAGTGGAAAGAAATAAAGCTTTTCTTCCTCTTTTTACAATCCCATGTGAGTGCACTTACATGTACTTATATAACACGGCGCAGCTGACAGGATTTTGATTTTTTCTGTGATCGCTAACGAAAGAGTACTGGTACTGTAGTTTGTTTGACAATTGATGATATGCTTTAACAGACATGCAGATGAGGTGACGAGTGGTGTGAGAAAAGATGAAGTGTTGGGTAGGTGATTTAGCAAAGCTTTGAGGTGTCAAAGCGGCGAAGGGCCATACTTAAAAGTTCTAAAGGTGAGACGTGTAAATCTATCCTTCATGAAGGAGAAAATGAGAATTAGAATAAAAGGAAAGGTGTAGAGTGAATAACTTGTGCTGTGGAGTGATGGAGATGGAATCCAGCTATCTGAAGCTTGTGTTTGGTGAGCACATTGATGGTTCGTGGGAGAGATTTGTCGTCAAGATGAATTTGTGTATCGTGAAAGCAGTTGAGAAAAGAGGTTATAAAGGTGAAGGTGGTGATAGACATCCTATTATGAGAGGTGGAACTACGCCGACGCCATCATTGAGAGCAGCTACGCCGAAGCCATCATTGAGAGCAGCTACGCCGAAGCCATCATTGAGAGCAATAGACTGTAAAGAGCATAGTGGTAGAGAGGTGCATGGTGTGATTTAGATGATGTAGATACCACTTATGAAAAGGTGGTGAAGGTTTTGCAGAGTATTATGGTAGACAGGAGAGCATGTTTGTGAAGATGCATAAAGCAGGTCAAGGTAGTATTAGGGAGAGGTATAGAGGCAGAGAAAGCCCTCGCTAAGTAAGAGACAAAATGGAGTAGATGCACGGATAACAGTATGGACAGATGTAAGAAAATCAGTCGGTATGAGATGCAAGAGATGAATAGGTATGATGAAAAGTACAGTGACAGTAGCAGAACTGTAAGATTTGCTGGTTCCAAAAGTAAATATGCTGAAAACCAATGGCCAGGCCATAAAATTGCACAGTATTTGAAAGTTAATGAAGGGAATGTCGAGTTTACATTTAATAGTGAGACTGAAGCCTCACAACCGAGACAACAGTCAATAGGTTAAACAAACAAGCAATTAACAGTTTTATAAAATGTTAATGGTAATGGTTTGAACGTAGTTGGAAGTGTGGTAGCTCATTCGGAAAGTAAACACAGGACTATGGATGCCGAAGTTTATGTAATGAAAAGATTGAGAGAGCTAAAATTATTGGCTGTTGTAAATATAGCATGTGAGAGGAAGTTTGAGCCTGTTAAGGAGTGTAGAGGTATTAGGCCAGTTAGGACAGTTTGGTCAAGAGCTATTACTGTCGGGTTAAGTTGTCATGTTTTAGATGATGCCAAGTTGCAAAACCCGACAAAACATTCTGACAAGAAAAACAATGTTGACAAAGGCTGTGCAAGTCAAGATTCGGGAACTTGTGAAACCAAGGGAGTGACGCGTAGTCGATGAGCAGTAATAGAAAGTTATATCGGAAACTAGCAGAAAGGCCATGGTGGAGAGATTGGTAATCAATGGGGACAGCCTAAGGCACAAGAGAGGTCAAAGTTTCTATGGGGCATATTAGGGAACAGTCATGCTGAGGTGAGTGAAGGGGCTAAAAAAGTAGCTGGACCCCTATCTGTAATGGAGAAGGTGTGCTTTTTCAGCTGAGGTGTTCAGCGATGGAATGTTGGACAGAGATGGTTATGAGACAAAGAAATTGAGAAAATGGAAGAGAAGGTACAGAGAAAGTCTGATGAGAAAATGGCTAAGCTGAAAGCCAAGCCTGAGGTAGTCGTCACGAAGTTTGAGAATGCTGAGGCATCCAAGATGACTATACACCAGTTAGCCGATGTTAGGAGGAGAGTTGTAAGGATTAGACCTAAACCATTTAAGGGTCAGGCTGAGATTGACAAGCCTATAACAACACCCTGCTCTGTGGCGCCACCTCGTGTGCAGTCGGGTACAACTCAGGAAAAGCTTCTCAGCGGGTGCATGTCAAACCTACATCCATTAGTGAGAGCATCATTAAAACGAATGAGATGGAAGAGGAGATTGAGGAGTCATTATTGATCCAACCAAAAGGCTAGACAGTAGTGGCGGCAGTGTTGGTAGTGACAGTGGTCACGATACAAGTGTTGATAGTGACGGCAGTCACTATGGCAGTATTGGTTGTGGCCAGGGAGATGGAAAAGCAGGAGCGTACTGGCAGTGGTGCAGGCAATTTAAGAGTATTTTGGCAATGACACAGGGTCAGATAAGCCAGAGGCATAGCTTATGGAGACTACCCTAACATAGTCAGGTCACGAGTGACACAAGTAAGGTGAGTGAGGCTGCTGTGTGCTCATTGGTAGTTTTGTTGTAGCCCGGAAAAAAGAGCATGTTGTACAATGAGAATAAATAGGCGTATGCACTCAAATAAGTGGCAGATGATTGCGGTAAATACGGTGAGTGTATAAAGTCAGTGGATACAGTAGTATTAATTAGGCAGTGTTGAGCAGTATTAGGCAATATATAAGTGTACAAAAATACGAAGCCTTTCTTCCTCTTTGCTATAATCCCATGTGAGTACACTTATTTATATACAACAACAACAAAATTAAGCAATTGAAAAAGCACAAATATGATTGATATCCTTTCAAAGTACGGTATGTTTAGTATTAGCATTTTAGTATTAACTACTACCCATATAGCGTAACACTAATCATGAGTAAAATATAATGCTGGAAGATTACATAATACGTGTAAATACAAACAAACACCTTTGGTACTTGGTGAAGTAGTTGTTGTTTAACTATGGCTACAGCTGTTTGTAAGGATGCGATCGTGGTTAGCAAAATCATGACATAATTATGTTGACGAGACTGTTAAACAATTTTTAAGCGAGCATTGTTAGAAATTGTTACAGAATTCACAAAAAATTTTAATTCTAAAGTTTCGCTGTATAGTCTTCTACAAGTAGCTCATTCGTTCTACATGTATCTCTGGTTGAGTAGAGAATGATAACTGGTAATGAGACTAATCTCTCTCACAACATGATATATGGTTATAAGTTTACCTTTTATCCGTTTGGGAAAATAAAATCATTTAATCCTCGCGACTGACGTATTTTGCTTCGCAACATGGCCAGTTTAGTAACAATTACGAAATAGTATCAGTGAGCCACCTACGGTAACAAAGCGAACTAAAGCCGGGGAGAATATTTAAAACCGTTGCGTTATTGACCTTGCAGAAAACTTCTTTATTCATTGGTTAAAAGGGGCTTTGAGATATCGTCCCAAGCTTTATCTAATTTATCGGTTTGAGGTGATTTGACAGAAAAACCGCAACAGCTGGAAATGATTATTGAACGCTCATGAGTAAACCCATTATTGTTTGAAAACTAGGCCAGCGTATAACACCAGCCCCATAACTTTATTATGTACTTTACCGAGGTGCGTTGCGTGTTAACTAATTTCGTGCGCTGTAATGGAATGCTTCATCACGGCATAGAAGCAATGATATAAAACCTCATAACTAAGGGTTTATAACATTTATAGAAGTGAGGCCAGGCCTGCCAACTCTCACGCTTTGGGTGTGAGACTCACGCAATCACACCAAAGAAAAAATGAAAATGGGTGAGAAATGCGCAATCATACCAAAGAAAAAATGAAAATGAGTGAGAAATGCGTGAGATTTTTGCCCAATTTCCACAATTTTATACATACTATCATTGATACATCAATTGCCCAAAAACAAATCTCAAGAATTGCCCCCGATCTTGGGTTGGCAGGCCTGAGTGAGGCCGCATTTTTTTGTTAAACATTTGGTCAGCTAGCCCCATTCCGATATTTGGTCAGAAGCCAACGGTTGTAACAGTAAAAGTGCACAGAGCACACACCATTGTGTAGACTCTCCGGGTTTCTTTTTCTCAAAACAAACTATCTAGCGGATTCATAAAAAACGCTTGGTGTAAGAATAATGCATATCCTAAACTGTTTGCTGAAAAAATAACTCAATGAGAGATCATCGAAACTATTAAATAGATACATGCTGTCAAGCCTATCATCATTTAAATTAGCTGGAAAGTCAAGAGTTGAATAGACTGCAGTAAGAAATACCTCTTAAAACACTTTCATAAAGAAACATAGCCAAAGAAAGGTGCCTGAATGTAGCCTATCTGCCACGTCTCACAATAAGGCAATATGGCATGGAAGGAAAAGCACACTGTGTCTGAATAGATGTTCTTACACTTTAGAGCTTACATTAGCTGCACTTGTTGCATTGTTGATAGATTCACTAACATGCGACTTCAAAGGCTCATGTTTGGCTCCAGTTTTTTCAGCTTTCCTTCAGTTTTTGATCTTTTTTTCAGTGTGCTGCGGCTTTTTCAGACAGCTATTACATAGCTCACATCTCATTGGCTAGCTATTATGTACTTTTACAATTTGAAAAGTTTGCTAGAACCCCAGGGGGTTAACTCTCTTCTATTCATTCCCCAGTATTAGTCTAAAATGTTATAAAATGCACCATTTCTACTGACTGACACATTAATAGAAAACTACCTCTTATCACCTCATCACCACAGACTAATTGCCCCTTTTTTGTGCATAAATACCCTTTTCCACTGTGTAGAAATTGGTATTCATGTACCAAGCTAAAAAAAACGTACCCTTTTGTATGAAAACACTCTAGAGTGTCAGGCCACGAAAAAACACCCCAAAAACATGCGTTTTTTCGTCGAGCCTTTGGGATGAATAGAAGAGAGTGAACCCCCTGGAGCTAAAGCTCATCATCTGAATAAGTTAGTTAAAACTTAAAGTCTAATTCGAGCTGAGGAAATTCTTCACTTTATCCTTGAATGTGTAATCTTAGAGATCAATCGGCCACCAGCACAGATCATTTTCAAAATTATATTATTTGTATGAATAATTGTGAAGAAAAAATTGTCATACCCACATAAAGAACTTGCTCATGCATTAGTATAAAGTTGTTCACTCAGCATTATCTTTGTAGACACTTTTTATTGTCTTTAGATTTCGATTTAAATAATCTTAAAAACATCTTCTCGAGCTCTCTAGCTGTACTAGCTTGTTTTACCATAGCTGATCACCAAAGTGTATATTGATCATTAACCACTGTTTTACATATCTGTTTATAATATTTGCTAAAACTTGCATTTTCAGAGTACCCTAAAGGTCCGGCCACACGTAACGAATTATTCGTTCAATCTGATCGAATTCACGAATTTCACAGAATTCATAGATTTATTCGGCCGAATATCACATAATCGTCTGAGCTGTGCACGCACACCGAATTCGTCAACGAAACACTTTTAATTGGCTAACCAATTTTTTTAGCGAGCACGATTCTAGCTGCTTTGACAATTGGTATAGTCCGAGACACGTACAACGACACACAATAAAAGTATCAGCGCGATATGACTTGGTACATACGATGCAACTGCCTATATGCGCTAGAAATAGCAACTGTTTTTGCAACTGAACTTTTGCTGCATAAAAATATTATTATTATTGAAATAGAAACAATTTATAGCTTCTAAAACATCTAAAAGAAAATACTGGATACACGATGAGAAGCTCCTGCCATGGTGAACCAACGAGAGAGAACCAACAATAGCTCATATATGCAGTTGCATCGTATGTATCAAGTCATATCGCACTAATACTTTTTTGTGTGCCGTCGTACGTGTCTTGGACTATACCAATTTTCAAAGCTACTAGAACCGTGCTCGCTAAAAAAATTGGTTAACCAATTAAAAGCACTTCGTTGACGATTTTGGTGTGCATGCACAGCTCAGTCGATTCTGTGATATTCGGCCAAATAAATCTGTGAAATTCGTGAATTTGGTCAGATTTAACGAATAATTCGTTACGTGTGGCCGGACCTGTTTAACCATATTTTATTAACGATATGTAGCATTAGAAAAATAGCACAAAAATTGTAGCTATGGTATGAATGTGCTTCTTAACTTTGGGAGATTTAACGGAGGTTGATCTAGTTTGTCCTCTTCCATCGTGACAACAATAAACTGACCACTAATGAAAATATAGAAGGTTGCACGTATTAGGGTACTGCTTTGTATAATAGTGCAACTGTGGTTGATTTTCTCAAGCATACCATGTAGCAGAAGTTTTATATTACTCATTATTTTAGAGAGTTGTGAGTTAGTCATCAGTATCTGTGCTAACTTATCTAATTTAACCATGCTTATTAGTCTTCTCCTACCCTCAGACTGTTTATGTTTTTAGGAGCCTTGAAATCAAACTTTAGCTATGAAACCATTTAGCATCACTTATTGATTCATCTGATTCAATTTATACCTTACAATTTATAATAATTTATTTAAATAATATTTAAGTAATAATTTATATTTATATTACTAAAAGTCAAGTTCTGCTACCTGAAGACTGAGACAAACTTTGAAAGATCCTGGTGAAACTCCTCAATTCAGAGTTGGTCTATCTTAATTTTGTTTTTGTAATACGTTGAAGTTGTCCATTATTTTTCGAAAAAGTTCAAACTAGTAACTGCATTGTCAGTGCTAGTAAATAACACTCAGCAGTTGTCATCTAACATGCACATACTGTAGCTACACTCATAACTTACAGCTAGTCTATTCTTACTATGTCTTGAATATTATAGTTAGAGGCAACGAGGACAATGAGTCATCTGTTTAAGTTTTTTGTTTACAGATTCATTTTTTTTCTACACTGTGGTTCACCACAATAAGTTGTATATAATGCATGTTGCATACAACTGCCACTTTTGCTTACATATAAGCTTTTAGTTATTGTTACTTATATCAACCTTATTACAGTATCAACCTTATTACAGTATCAACCTTATTACGGTATCAACCTTATTACGGTATCAACCTTATTACGGTATCAACCTTATTACGGTATCAACCTTATTACGGTATCAACCTTATTACGGTATCAACCTTATTACGGTATCAACCTTATTACGGTATCAACCTTATTACGGTATCAACCTTATTACGGTATCAACCTTATTACGGTATCAACCTTATTACAGTATCAACCTTATTACAGTATCAACCTTATTACAGTATCTATCACCTTTGAAAAATAATAACAATAACTCCTGTTCCTTATCGCTCTTATTCACATGTTTCTTGTACAATGTTGACAAAATAACTAATTAACACTAACTTGGGTCTTTTGCTCCTAATTGATCATTTTTGATCACTCATTGCTGGTTGAAAAAATTACTATTAACTGCAACTAGCTGTCTAAGTATGAATTGAAAGCTTATGATGACCCAAAAGCCAATACACTTCAACATGTTTTGTTTTGAGGGATACATCGGGAATCTTGGAAATATCTATAGCGCAACTCCAACTCCCTGAAATTAGCTGAATTGACAAATTAGCTGGCAGCGGGCAACTCCGAATACAAATACAGTTTTGCAGAATATATCGCAAATTTTGCGAAGGTCTTCAGAATATATCTGAATTATTGAAACAATGGGGAACAAATTAGCTGGCAGCGGGCAACTCCGAACTCATTTAAAGCGCAGAAACACAGTGGTTAAGAGTGTGAAAGAATAAAATTGAAAAACTTCAACCTACCAGGTCTGTAGGGATGTCGTATAGTTTGAGAGGTGGTTAGAAAATTTGGAGTTAAGTGTATGTAGTCTCCTTCCTCTCCACATCCTCGTGGCTGTAGTGTGTAAGGAGTGTCTCCATATGCTAGATTTTTCTGCGCTATCAGTATTCGGGCTCTCTCGAATGTTTCATTTTCCGCTGGCTGTAGTTTGTAATATGTATTAAATACTCATAATTATGATTTATTACTATGTCATAATAAATTGCTATGAATTTTCTTTCAATAACTTGTACAATTTTTCATCTCAGTTAGTTGCTATGTATAATAGAAAGTTAATATTGATTTATCTAATTTTTCAAAAATAAATAGGGGAATATGACTCGGACAAAAATATTTTATATGATTGGAAGTTGTCAACACATTCTCAAAATGATCAACCGGCATTTTTAGTAATAGCACACCAATGAATGTTTTATGTCTATTGCAAAAAGTTATAAGTATTTCGGTCAGAATAAAAATAGAAATCTGTCTTGGCATCCTATTTTAGGTTAGAAATAGGATGCCAAGACAGATGATGCCAAATCGACCGTCCTAGCATCATCTGATATTTTATAGGCAATAAATTTTTGTCACCTGCTCTTTTAAAAAAATCCATCTCGGGCTATAAACTAATAAACTATTTATATATATTTGGTTTGCATAGACTGAAGGCTATCCATGGCTATGGCATCCATGGCTATCGCTGAAGGCATGGTCTATGCACTACTGCCTGTAAAGCTTTCAACTACTTTGTACTTATCAGTTCATTAATTTTATTCACACAGCAGAAAGCAGCTGTTATACAACTATAATCTAGTCTACCACAGCAGATAAAATCTGGCAGCAGTTAACCATACTTGGCACTTGTCAATATTCTTTACGTCATGCCATGAAGATTTTAGAGACAAACACCAAAGATTAAGTCTCTTCATGCACAAACTCATATCATAGTTTGCTAACTAACTTGGTTAGCTAGCAAACAAAGCTGGCTCACTAGCTTGCTAGTTTTCAAGTTTTATAAACAAATGATTACTAATACCATGGAAGAATCATTCAGAGTTTACTGAAAAAACTTTTGAACCAAACATAAAATTCTATCTCACATTTCACTAACAGATTCAAAGCACCTTAAACCATAATTGCCACGGACAGCTTTCATTGTTTTTTTCATAGGTAAATCAGACACACTGATTCCGATTTTGTACTCAAAATAAAGATTGGTCCCACTAACTTTCAAAGTCATTTTTGTTTTGTAAGGGTTTTTACAGCGATTCAATATCAGTGTCGCAAACTACGCTACAAGCCCCGCCCATAAATATGTGATGTAAATTAGCTTTTTAGGGACGGAAATTGGGGATGTTTAGGCCGATCTAGAATTATAGAGACGGGCGTCTTGAAACCCATTATTTTCTAAATTCAGCCTTCAAAATGATCTCAGTCTTTTCTGAAAGGTAAATCAGCCATTCAACATTGCTTGTAGCTTGTTACAAGATGTTTAATAGGCTGAACGCCAACAAATTGAGCTCAAAAAGCTCGATTTTATCGTAAGCTAGCGTTGTTATTGGGTCAATTTTAAACTAGGTTACGCCAAAAAATTAATGATAGCCTGTGCGCTAAATATCCAAAGCCTTCTGAATGACATGGTTTTCAAGGCCTGATGCAAATTAATCCCCAAACTGGTTGTAATTTTTTTATTAAGGCAATAATTATAAAAAATAGTGTAACCATAGTGATCAGCAAAGCTGATTTGCTATTTGAAAAACTTCTACTTGGGACGGTGACAGTTATGGTTTAACATCCCTGTCAACATATTGTTGCAAAATCTGAAAAAAAATCATGGCACACACTTTTTAACTTTATGACCCTTAGGATGTCAGTATCTCATCTGAGCTTAGAGATTTATGCAATTAGCTTCCTCAATGGGTATGATCAGCCTTGGTACTTATGGCAGCTCATTATTAGAGAATAGTTAAATTTGAATTTAAACAAATGTGCTACCATGATCAATCTCAGTTGCTTGGTGATCTTTTTTTTAAATGCCTATGAAGTTTTTACGTTAACACTAGGGAAGTAAGCATGTTTTGCATAATCCATTTCAAAGTTTATTTTTCAGATTGCTCAATTTGAGAACTTCTTTTCTATTCAAGCACTAATATATTTTGATCAGATGTGCATCAGTCATCGCAACAACATAAAGCTAACTGTTATGCAATATTGTATTTGAATTACATATCTATGTCTTTTGTACATGCGCTACAAATTACTGGACTCGGTTAACTTTGCCAAATATATACCCTCCCTAAACTCCAATGTAAAAAGTGCCCGAGTGCGTTATCTCTTGAGATGCCATTTTTCAACGGAACAAAACTTATCCATTACATAAAAAGGTTAACATGCATTTTAAAAGGTGATCAGTGACAGTTTTCTTACGTGCGAGGTCAAAGATTTCACAAGTTGACAAATTAATCATATTTTATTCTTTCAATTTTTTTAGATTTTTGCTCAAACTTCTTGAAACACAAGCTCTGGCCTGTAATGTTTTGAAGTAGCTTTCACGTAGCTTCAGTTTTAAAGCAGTTAATGAACAAACTAACCTGAACCCAGTTTTGCTGGTCCATCCATCCAGCTGGAACCACAATCGTTGCATTCTTGATGTATAATCGGTTCTTTGTTGCTTGATTTAGAATCTTTGATGCATTGCTCAGATAGGCCTGGTGAAAATAAAAGCAAAAACCTGTTACTAAAATGGTCGTTATGTGCTGCCAACCATGGCAATCTTTTTAGGTATCATGTTTTGATTCCCTTTCGTGTCATGTTTATCCTGTTGAAATATTCATTGTGTAAATAAAATAGACATGCTTGCGCTTCCTTATCAGATGATGTTCACCACATGTCATCATTCTGGTTGAAACACCAAGTTTAGTCCATTAATTTTCAAAGAATGTAAGTTATATAAATTAGGAAAGACTTTCTATGAGATCCCATCAAATTTGTTTAGCATCAGATATTATCTTGCTGACAACTGAAGGTTGTTTTCCCTAGATAGATAACAATCTATTTTTATGTTATGTCCATGGTAAATGAGTTCGTTTGCTCATCACTTATTTTTGATTGATAAAACCTTCCACATTTCAAGGTCATGACCCCTGCCACAATTTAGGGTCATGCTGCGAACATTATAAATTTTTTGTTGGCATGTTGCTTTCAGCAATACCGGCTTTAATTGGGACTCTTAAGGTACGGCTTGTACGGTAAGGTACGGATTTGTTCATTTATTCTGACCAAAATCACGAAAGGAATGAAAAACAGAATTATTTGGCTGAAATTCACAGAACTGTCAGAGCTGTGCATGCATACCGAAGTCGTCGACAAAACTCTTCTAATTGGCTAAATAGATAATTATCGAGCATGATTCTAGCAGCTTTTGCACTTTATATAGTCTGAGGCACTTAACGCGACACGCAAGAAAAATTCTAAATCGATTTGTCGTAGTAAATATGATGCAGCTGTCTTGATGGCGCTAATGATTGCGCTAATTGCTCTCTTTCTACAAAGGAACTTTTTCTGCTAAAAAAATTGTTATTATTAAAAGAGAAACGATTTGTAGCCATAGTGTCCAAGCGACAAAAATCAGCAATAGCGCAATCTAGGCAGTTGCATCGTATGTACTGTGTCGAAATGCGCTGGTACCTTTATTGTGTCGTAATACGAGTCTTTGACTATATGTATTTCACAAGCTGCTAGAATATTGCTAGCTAATAATTCGTTTAGCAAATTAGAAACGTTTTGACGACAATTTCGGTGTGCATGCACAGCTCTGACAATTCTGTGAATTTTGGTCGAATAATTTTGTGTTTTTTGTTCATTTTGTGATTTTGGTCAGAACCAGAAAAAAATTGTTACGTGTGGCCATACCTTTATCCTACTCCCTACAGTTTACAGCTTATTTCCTTATAGTCTGCTTATGGCATAATCACTGCGTTTCCATGACCCGAATAATTCGCAAATTAGAGCCAATCCGCAAGTTATCCGCGTCATGGAAACGGCATAAATCTGCAAGCTATCCGCATAAATTCGCAAACTAAGCGAGTTTTGCGATCCGCAAAACTTTATCGAATCCATCGTGCTTGCAAATCATGGAAACGGTACTTGTGATTAATGCGCATTAAAATATCGATGGCTGTTACATTAAAAACATTTTCACGCTTCAGCCGTTTTTATTTCGATTTTAGCAGTCTCAATGCGCCAACGTTCTGAACGATCACTGCTAAGCGTGACAAGATTGCTTAGCTATTTATAGAGTCATTAATTAGGCTAATACTTGACCTATGGGGTCACGTTCTGGTGTTAAACCCGCATCGCCAGGTGTTCATTGAAACGTTCGATTGCTAAGTAACTCAACTTGCGGATCGTTCGAATTATGGGGGTCCTCCCATGTTTTGTGACGATTCTGACGACCCGACGACATGGATATTTAAAAAGTGACAGACGAGACGACCATTTATCAACGTAGGTGACGATGATTGTGTAAGAAAGATTACTAAATGTACGGCTACACGTAATGAATTTTTCGTTGGTTCAGAGTTCTGGCAGAAATCACGAAAAACGCAGAATTAATCGGTCAAAATTCACAGAATTATTTGAGCTGTGCATGCCCACCGAGTTCGTCGACAAAACGCTTTTAACAGATTAAACAAACTATTAGCGAGCACGATTCTAGCAGTTTTAGCAATTAGTATAGTCCAAGACATGTATTGCGACGCACAATAAAACTACGAAAGCAATTCAACATAGAACACACGATGTAACTGTTTAAGTTGCGCTATTGTTGGTTATCGAGCATGGCTCTAGCAAATTTTAAAATAAATGTAGTCTGAGAACATAATGCGACACGCAAGAAAATTATTAAGAAAATTCACCATAGTAAATATGATGCAACTGACTTAATTGCGCTAAAGATGGCAACATTTTTACCACAAAACTTGCTGCTAAAAAGGAAATATAATTAAAAAATAAACATTTTGTAGCTATAGCGTCCAAACAATAAATACATGCAATAACGCAATCTAAGCAGTTGCATCGTGTGTACTATGTTGAATTGCACTTATACTTTTATTGTGTGTAATTTTACGTCTCTTGGACTATACTAATTGCAAAAGCTGCTAGAATCGTGCTTGCTAGCACAATTCTAGCGGCGCAGAATAATTCTGTGTGTTTCAATCATTTCTTGATTTCAGTTAGAACCAACGAAAAATTTGTTACGTGTAGCCGTGCCTTTACTAACTTATTATTTGTCCAAAAATCAACAGGTTCAACCGAAACTTCACTAGTTATGGTTTGAAGCATCTGGCCCAGCATTTATAGACTGCCAAATAATTAAAGTAAACAGCAATGGAATGCCACGACATTGACAGCAAATCTGTTTCCAAGTCTGTGACTGACAGTGATTATTAAAGACAATCTCGGTCTATTTTCAGTGCAAGAAATGTAGCCCTAAAAACCTAAGACGGCTGTCACTCTTCGCGGAGTAATCAGCAACGCTCCCAAACATCACTAATAAGTTTGTGAAGGTCGCTGGTTGAGCTATGCTTTTAGTTAGCAGAAGTTTAAGCTGAGCAAGTTTCAGGTTTTTAACGCAACCCGGTGCCACCAGAATGGATATTTGTATTAAAATAACAAATGTGAAGAAAGAGGTTGTTTTGGTTACCAACTTGAAAAAGGTGACAGTGATTTTAAAAGTGACGACAGTGATTTTAAAAGTGACAACAGTGATTTTAAAAGTGACTATTCTGACAACAACTTTGTGTGGTAGGACCCCCAATTATGTGAATCATCCGGATTATGCAAGTCATGGAAACATAGTAAATAAAGCTATTCCAAGAATCAAAGTTTGAATGGTTATGCAATTCAAAAGTTTTAGTCATTATGAAATTACAAAACTCCCACAGCACATTGGCAAGCTAAGTTCCTTGTCAGCTTGTCACTCACTCCCCTAATTAGCATTCATGGGATCATTTGGAAATGATTGTTCATCTACATAACAAAAAATCACTCACTTGATCTAAATGAGATCAAGTGAGTAATTTTTTGTTCAACTTTGATCAAGTTCTCTGGGTCTAAACTAGGGCATGTTTATAACAAAATAAAAATAAAATGTGCGGATTAAATGATGCTAATTAAAATTAAAATTAAATGATGCGTCTGGTAAGAAAGTTAAACGGCACCAACATGGCCACTCAGTTTAATTTTGTATTCTGTTTTCATGGCATATTGTCAATACACAAGAAGAACATTGGTCTTCTATGTCAGATGCAGCTGGGAACAATAGATTTTCTGAACAAGTGTTAATATCCTAGTTGTTAAATGCAACTGGTAGTTTCGTAATACTAATTTTACTGTCAGTTTAATTACAAGAAGGTAGATTAATTTACATTTCCTTACAGTATATATATACCTATAGGTACATGTATAGTGAGCACGGCGTAATAGTACTTGGTAGCCCGTTTTTAATTTCTGTCTCGCTTTTGTTGCTATCATTGTTATCACTGTTATTGTTGCTATCGTAATTGCATGAACTAACATTTAGGACTTTGTTTTATTAAGTTTTAATTTTGCTCCAGACGTTAAATTTCAATTCCAAGCTCTGCATTTATTACTCAAATTCTTTTTTAAGATTAAAAATTAGCAATAGTAATCTCGACGTTGCTTTTGATATGAACCTTTGCTAAAGTTTTAAATACACTTTTGATGCAAATACGAAAGAACCTTTTTACAAATATTAATAATAATGGTTATGCCACAAGTTGCTAGATAGTTGCGTTAAAAATTTCCTGTAAAACACTGCATGATACGAGTGACAATGTTTCAATGTGTATTTTAATCGGAATAAATTGCTAGTTAACGGAGATGGCTCTACAAGCTTTTATCTTAAAACATTGAAATGCGACAAACGGCGTTGGAGTGATTTAGTATTTACATAAATCATGCACATGTGATTAGGTTTCATTCTAAATACCTCGTACGCATATATTATGTATATAATATGTGTTATGCTCATATATTATTCAATATAGCGCCTCTTATTATGATTTATTCTATGTTCATAGACAAAAACACTCAGTTGCAGTTAGTATTTAAGGTTTTCTCCGCATCACAACCAGACAGAAAACTAGTGTATACACAATATTATCACCAATTAATTATACCTGCAGTTTTTCGATGATGTCTAAGTTTTCCGGAACCTTATCATCGATAGCAATGAGGATATTAATGTAGCCACCATCTTGACTTAGCTTGATACCTTCTCTGTCATTGGCAATGTTAGTGGAAGTTGACATGGCAACCATCCAACAAATAATGACTGCAATCGCAGCTATTTGTTTGTCTAAAACAAGAAAAATAGTATGTTAGAAAGCTGGTTTTCCAAGATTAATTAAGTCTGAAAGTACCACTATATCCGTATTTAAATTTCTCCAGTTCAGCCAAGCCTATATATTGTAGATGGGTCAGAGTGGCCTAGTGGTAGTGTCTTTGACTATCAACCATGGGGTTGGTGGTTCGAGCCCTGCTTAATGTTGGTCTAACAAAAAGCTCCAGCAAGTTTTAAACCTTTAATTGGTGGGTCTTTCAGATCTAGACCATAACTTGAAGGCCGCGTGTACCACACTAACAATGTGGGCAATGTGGGCATGTTAAAGATCTATGTCTGTCTTCCTGTCCTCCGCACATTGGGCAAGTGAAATGGCCACCAGCTTTGTCAGACTAATCTGACAGTTCCAGAAAAAGCCCTCGATAAGTTTTATGTCCACCCAAGGTAACTTACAAAAAACTAGTCCTGGTGGTGTGTTTCTCTGCTAAAACGTGAGAACACTACCAAGAATTGTCACAACATGACAGGAGCATGCCATTACTGTACATTATACAGTAGTTTTACAATAATTGGATGAAAAGAGTTTTTGAATGTCTGGTGGGCTCTAACAGAGAATCGGAAAATATTTTTTGTTGGACCGGTGACAATTTTTCTATTGCCTAATTTGTAGAGACTTTATTTTTTACTATAGTATGATAACTAACAGGCAACAGTTTGCATTAGCTTCAGGATCTTCTATGTTTACTTAAAAATAACATCACACATTTTTTGCACGGCAAGTATTGCAAGACTATCATACCATTATATTTTAAAACTGTTTACCCAATGAGCCCCTAAACTTGTGTGCTTAATAAATACGCTCTACATGGGTGATCAATAGACATTGAATCAACAAAAATGGTTATTTAGAAGCTTTTCTTTATAGTTTACAAAATATAAAAATTATCAAATATCTCCATATGTTAGATTTTTTGTGGTCAACTACTTAACATTTATATGTTAGTTAAAAAATTCATCGAGATTTGATATTACAATTGCTGCAAATAATGTCGGCCATTTAGCCAAGAATCTCTATTGAAATTATAGCCAAGGTCAATAATCTATCTGTAAAAGCAAGATATATTTGTTTTATTATTCTAGTGAAAGCTTTTACTAATGTTGATCAATTAAATCTACTGCCTAATGCAAATAATTAAAAATGTTGATGATTTCAAAAAAATGACAACTTTAAATAAAGAAACTGCATTGGACATCCCTCACAATGATCCACCGTTGGCATTATTATCATAAAGCAAAGCGATGCGTAGCAAGACTCATTTATCTGGTGGCTCCCCTCAAAACTATTACAATTTCTTACAGTTACACTTAGAAAGAAATTTGTCATTAGCTAACCATGAAATTGTACCTTTTAATAATGTCTTGATGCCTTTCATGTTGTGTTAAAACCTTCATAAGACGAACTAAATATTCATACAAGGACACACTGTAACTTGTCTAATTCGGTCTACAGCCCAAACTTCTACCAAAAATATAACCGGTAGATAATATAATATAGATAATAGCATAGTGTGGAAACAAATACATTATTAAAAATAATTTAAAGTAATAAATGAAAAAAACTAAATTATGTGTAACGAAATTAAACTCATAAAGTAATAATCAGTAAAAAGAGTTCTTTATTGTAACTTTATCATAGAGACATACAAGTGGAAGTGTAGGTTTGAAAATGCATAGAATTGGTGTTAACAGTGGTAGTACTAAATACTGTAGCTTACTATAAATAATACTTAGGGAAATACATAAATTATGTAAAATTTGATCTTAACTCATCTCCATATTTATATTTGTTTTAAAGGCTCAATTTTAATTTCTACCAGCTTCGTTACATTCAATTATAAAGCATCAAGTTTCAAAAAATTTTTAGCAGTGCTCGTTAGGAATAAACTTAGCCTCTGATTCAAAATTTTGCTGAATACTGTTATAAGATGTTAAAAAATTGGTTAGGTAAGGAGATAATAAGTAGCAGTTTAATTGTATTTAAAATTTATAAAGTTATACATAAAATAAGATTGATAAAGATCCGGCATGCTACTTACCCATGTTGTGCGCGTGTGATAGGTTTGATCTCTGAAGGAAATGTAGTAACTCGTACATGTCGTGTTGTTTATATGCAATGAACTTGACTTGAAATGCCCTTCCTTAATTCACTTGCCAGACATCTGTCTCAGCTAAGTGAAGGTTCTAGAAAATGCTTTTCCAGCCCTACAATCATCTGAGATAGATAAGAATCATGATGTTGGCTTTTTGTAAGAACTTCCGCTTTGATTATTTTGGTCCGCAGTCAACCAATGCTTTGTCCTAATGAATAATATATGCTCTAACAGACTTTACCTCATTGCTGCAACATATTTGGCTAAAGCTCTCAGATATATTTTAGCCTAAATATATCTTTATATCTTTGATATATTTATAGAATGACCTTTGACCTTTAGACCTTTGAACAATGGTTTAGCGCCTAATTCTTAGAAAAAGCTGCTGGTGGTGACAGGAAGGGCATTTGATCCTATATTGCTTACGCTGTCAAATCGATTGTAGCAGATCAGTTTGTGGAATGACAGAGTAAAATTTCTAACTAGAATTAAATGAGAAAAAAATCATAGTAAAAAGTATTTAGAAACAAAGTAGATCAGACAAAATTCATTGCTTCACATTTCTTTTTTAATGACCCCTTCACTTTGTAATAAGATATTATGGATTACCATTGTTGTTCTACGTTTCAGCTAGTGGTAAACTGCTACAAAGGTAACAAGACAGGACCTGAACTGCAAACCATAACTTTTGAAAATTAGGCTATAGTTTTTAAAAAACTAAGAAAATTAAAAACTCAATCGATTTTACTAGAAGAAAATTATATGCGAGTTTTGGATATTCAGTCATCCTAATAACATTGACAGCATTTAAAATAAATTTTGAACTTTTCAATTCCTTTTGAATAAAACTTTGTGTGTTTATTCTAAATGAATGCATGTTGGTGATTATGCTCCATGGGTGTACTTGCAGAAAAAACATGAAGATGGTCTTCGATTAAAGTTGATAGTGTTCAAAAACCACTAGTATTATTTATATGTACTGAGAATATGGTTAGGGCTTTGTCGTCACGCTGAAGTACAATATGATTAAGTTGCTTTCTGCTCGGCAAATGCAACAGAATAGTGCTTGAAAATATTGACTTTTTAAGGAAGAGATTATTTAAGCACAACTAAGATTTGGCACTAGGTAAACTGCCACAATGTTTCAATTCCAATTTACAAAGTTATTTCAACTTTTATAAAATGCTATAATTTATGACAAGATAACATATCTAGATTGTCCTTCAAGCTAGGTCACCATTTTTGTCGAAAGCTATGTTGCTTACCAGTAAAATGTTGGAAAAATATTATTGATTCTGACAAAAATTCATACAAAATAGCAACCATTAATGTGAAATATGTATGTAATCCAAGCTCTAAAATTGCACGTTTGATAATTTTTCCTCTGGAGCGTATGCATGTACGACTGTTATTATACGCTCCTGAGATCGCAGTTTGAGTTTTTAAGATTTACTGTTACTGGTTCAGGATCATTGCACCAAAATTGTCTGTGACAATTGTCATTTTTTGTTTAGTCAAATTGACAGTCCGTAATAATAGTTGGAGCTGCCCAGTATGATAATAATAATAATAATGATAATAATATAATATAATCAAATATTCTTAAACAAATTAATAGGTGCTCACTTTTAGTTTACTTCATCCACTAAGTTTCAGTCATATTAGGCAGACTTGTCATGGTTTACTTTTTGTAACAAAAGGTGGCACAGTTTTGCTCTTTAGGTTGTACAAATCTGTGTCAGAATCTATAGACCACTTTTCTAATCATCATGTTTACAACACTAGTCTCCAGGTATTTACAAAATATGATATTAATACTGACCTTGCATTACCGAAGTAAAAAAGCTTGATGAAGGTGTACCTATTTGCAAGTGTCTACGACTCTACGCTATCAGTAAGAATAACTTCATATAATTAATTGATTGCACCACATCAAACACTACAATCAAGCAAAACATCTAAATCACATCACTCGGGCAGAGAAAAAAAAAGCTGAGCAATTCAAGCCTGGGTTACCTGAGATGTAGCAGCTCCAGAATCTGCGGTACTATTCATAACTGCTAGGTAAATGTTTCTGATCTAAAATATCATTTTTCAAATACTAAAACGATGAATAAAAGCTGGTTTTACCCTCTAAAGTAGATTTTGACTTCTTGATAATCCAATATTCATAATTGCATAAAAAGTCATCAAGCATCACATGGATATTGGTTGTTATTACAGTCAATGTGTCTCTTTATGGCAAGATTGTGGTTGTATTCAAAGACAGAAAATTCAAGTGGCTGAAAGAGCAGACTAACTTCGACACTCATTATTTTAGTAACACTCTAAGTACAGATATAGTTTCCAACTAACTCAGATGTTACACAAGCTGTTGATGCCTCCAGTTAAACTGTATCATTTATATTATTGTTTCATAGTTATGACGTTAAAAATTGTGGCATTCAATTTTGCTTATATGCTGTACAGGAGAGAAACTAATGACTTTTTGGTACTAAAGATTTGTACAGCAACAGAAATCAACCCAGATGCATAAAGTCGCGAACTCAAAGCCAATAACTAGTCTGGTCACTAACTGGTCTGCTAATAGTTGGCAATACGCCAACTATCACTCATGAAAATCGTAATCATTGTCATTTCTGTTGCCACTGTATTTATTTTGTTACGTGTTTGTTAGTAGAAGGAAATAAAGCAGTTAGGCGAAACCTTTTGTTGCATTCTCTAGACAGAACAACAAAATTAACCTTTGTCACGATTTGAGGAAGATAATGGAAACTACTATAGTACTTTTGTACAGTCAGAAAAACAGGTCGTGTTAATCATCTGATCTCCAGATCTAAACAACAGCACTATTATTCACATTACACTTTAAATAGATAATTCGGAATTCTTGAAGGTTTTTCATTTGTTCTGATAAATGAAATTTTAAATACAGTTTTGTTAGTTCGCAAAGCATGAAAATACAAACAATTTATTTTTTAACCCGATATGTTTTTTCAGACAGTGTCGATGGCAAATATGACAAATGTAAAAAATTATGTGGCCTATTTTCTGTGGCATATAACATTTTCTTTGTGATGGTGAGGTTTGATCGTTACTATGTAGAATGGGAAATGGTTTTGTCTAATGAAAAGATTGTATGAGTTGAGTTGCATTAGTTGCACAAGAATGCAAAGAAAGAAAACACTTTGTTGGGTTTTGAGTTTATTGCATATCTAAGAGTGCGGTAACTACAGTGGGGATCCTAATTATGGGACCACTTGAAATAAACACATTGTATGTTGTTAGCTCATATATCCTTTTGTCTGTAAGCTATTATGTACATTATGACAATATGCACTTCAAGGAAAAACTCAGAATTTACCGGATAAGAATATTATGTAAAACTAACTGGTGGTTGTTTGATTTTGGAACAATATGGTATTTTCGGCATAAAGAGGTACAAAAATCCAAAACAAAAAATGTTTTAGGTTTGTGGAAAACGCAACTTAATTTGACATAATTTTAAAAACATAGTTCTATAAAAGTTAGTTAATTGATGGTGTTTTTAAGTTCCTTTAGGGTATTTATAGCATCCTAGTATTTGGTATGACACCATAAGACTAGACTGACCTGATAAGATATAATGGGTGCCCATTAAAGCTTGACTTGCAACAAAAATCACATTACTGTTATTTGGTATCAAAAAGCTCACCATGTCTAAATCTGCTGTGTTGTAGAGGCAAAATATGTGGAAATGTGATTACAAGCGCTCAAAAGCTCAAAAACGAACAGTTGATCGCAGCAGTCACAAAAACGAGGTAGGTTGGAATCGCTCTCCAAAATGGCTCAAATGGGATGTAGTTAACACGAAGTGCTTGTGTTTACACTTTCATGCAACCTCAATCGTCAAAATAATTTCACAAATATATTTCAATAAAACCGTGTTTATTGTCCTTACGCTTCTATTTCAGTATTATTGTAATGATGTCATTTTGACCACTGATATCTCACAACTTAGCCTAAAATTAGTTTAATTTTTTAACCTTAGCTCGAAAAAGTGCATATCATCATTTGATAAACATGAGGAGCATGTTGATCACCTGCGATAGTCGAAAAATGCTGCAGAAATTGTTTGCGCCATTTGGCAGGAAGTATGGGTCACATGATCAGATTACGACTAGATGATTAGACCAAACTGAAATGAAACTGTAAAGTAGCGAGCATTCATATTTGATAAGGGCTTTCCGGTATAGAACCTGAATTGTTTGTCGTAAATTATTGCTACGAGACGGTATACATCGAGTCTTTTATTGGCCATTCAATTTATGTAATTTCACGTGTGAAAACAATAACCTGTCTGAGTTGAGTACGTCATCGAAATAAACGGATTCCAGCCTGCGGCGTTTTTGTGATGACTGCGATTAACTGTTCATTTTATATCTTATAAAAGCTTGTAATCCCATTTACACATATTTTGCACCTACAACAGATTAAGACATGGTGAATCTTTTGATAGCAAATAACTGTAATCTGATTTTTGTTGTAAGTCAACCTTTAAAGGCTAGAAATCTATTGCATTGAAATTTGAGAATGTTGATTGATTATTGATTTTATTACTAGAGAGTACCTTTGGTGCTAGACAGAATGTGTAGAAAATTAGCTTTTCAAATATATATAATATGTATGATCTGAGACTATAGGGAAAGGGAGTTTATGCCATGAATGAAAAGAATTATTATTAAACTACCAGGCGGTCCCATTATTATAATCACCGCTGTACGTATATAATCATATAGTATCTATATGTATAATTTAATAAATCCTATTTTGTCATTATGTGTGTGTTAGTTGTGTAGGTGCTATGTTTGTCATTGCACTAAAAATGTCTTTGTCAATCGTCATTGTTTAGTCAAATCGACTCTATGAAGTAATAGTTGGACCTGCCCAGTGTATATTATCAAATTTTCATGAATGATTTAATAGGTGCTCACTGTTAGTTTACTTCATCCAGTTAGTCTCAGTCATATTAGACAGATTTATCATGGTTTACCTTTTGTAATAAAATGTGGTACAGTTTTGCTGTTTAGGTTGTACGAATCGGTGTCAGAATCTATAGACTACTTTTCAAATCATCATGTTTACAACACTGGTCTCCAGGCATTTATAAAATATGATATTAATACTGATCTTGCATTACCAAGGTAAAAAAGCTTGATGAAGGTGTATCTATTTGCAAGTGTCTACGCCATCAGTAAGAATAGCTTCATATAATTAATGGATTGCACCAAATACTACACCAAGCAAAACATACAAATCAGATCTCTTCATAATTGAAACATAAAAATAAGATCTTTTTATTAGCCAATCATCAGCAAGAAATCTTTATATAGGTCATGTTAAATGTTACCACTCGTAAAACGGTTTGTCTGTGATTTCGAAGATTTTTGTTGTATGTCTTACTCTGAGTTGTATAGGTGCAAAATATGTGGAAATGTGATTACAAGCTTTTAAAAGAAATAAAACAAACAGTTAATCGCAGCCATCACAAAAACGCCGTAAGCTGTAATCCGTTTAGAATCAGACTTATCATGATTTAACTTTTGTAAAAAAAGGTGGCAAAAATTTGCTTTTCAGGTTATACAAATCTGTGTCAGAATCCATGAACTATTTTGCAAATCATCGTGTTTAAAAGACAGGCCAGGCATTTACAAACTATGTGATACTAACCTCGCATTACCAAAGTAAAAAAACACGATGAGGATGTATATATCTATTTGCAAGTGTCGACGCTATAAGTAAGAATAGCTTCATATAATTAATTGATTGCACCGCATCAAGCACTACATCAAGCAAAACATTCAAATCACATCACTCAATCAGAGAAGTAAAAGCTGAGCTAATCAAGCCTGTGTTACTGGAAAAGTAGCAGCTCCAAAACTGCGATGCTATTCATAACTGATAGGGAATATCTGAGCTAAAATATCCTTTTGGAAATACTAAAACGATGAATAAAAGCTGGTTTTGCTCTCTAAAGTGGATGTTGACTTCTTGATAATCCAATATTTATAATTGCATAAAAAGTCATCAAGCATCACATGGATATTGGCTGTTACTACAGTCAATGTGTCTCTTTATGGCAAGATTGTGGTTGTATTCAAAGACTGAAAATTCAAGTGGCTAAAAGAGTGGACTAACTTTTACACTCATTAGTTTAGTAACACTCTAAGTACAGATATAGTTTCCAACTAACGCAGATGTTATACAAGCTGTTGATGCCTCCAGTTTAAGTATATCATTTATATTATTGTTTCACAGTTAGGTCGTTAAAATATTGCGTTTTGTCCAATTTTGTTTAATGCTGCACACGAGAGAAACTAATGACTTGTTGGTACTAAAGATTTGTACAGCCAAAAATATCAACCCGGATGCATAAAGTCATGAATTCAAAGCCAATGACTAGTCTAGTCACTAACTGGTCTGCTCATAGTTGTCAATACGCCAACTATCACTCACGAAAATCGTAATCACTGTCATTTCTGTTGCCACGATATTTATTTTGTTACGTGTTTGTTAGTAGAAGGAAATAAAACAGTTGAGCAAAACTTGTTGTTGCATTCTCTAAACGGAACAACAAAAATAAAGTTGTTCAACATGTGAGGAAGTTATGCAATGATAAAGAAAACTATAGTACACTTTTTGTAAAATCAGAAAAACAGGTCGTGTTAATCATCTGATCTCCAGATCTAAACAACAGAATTATTATTCACATTACACTTTAAATAAATAATTTGGAATGCTGGAAGGTTTTTCATTTGTTCTGATAAGAGAAATTTTAAATACAGTTTTTGTTAGTTGGCAAATCATGCAAATACAAACAAACTATTTTTAACCCGATATGTTTTTTCAGACAGTGTCGATGGCAAATATGACACACGTAAAAAATTATGTGGCCTATTTTCTGTGGCATATAACGTTTTGTTTGTGATGGTGAGGTTTGATCATTAGTATGTAGAATGGGAAATGGTTTTGTCTAATGAAAAGAGTGTATGATTTGAGTTGCATGAGTTGTACTAGAATGCATGAGTTGTACAAGAATGCATGAGTTGTAGAAGAATGCATGAGTTGTACAAGAATGCATAAGTTGTACAAGAATGCATGAGTTGTACAAGAATGCATGAGTTGTACAAGAATGCATGAGTTGTACAAGAATGCATGAGTTGTACAAGAATGCATAAGTTGTAGAAGAAGGCATGAGTTGTACAAGAATGCATGAGTTGTAGAAGAATGCATGAGTTGTAGAAGAATGCATGAGTTGTACAAGAATGCATAAGCTGTAGAAGAATGCATGAGTTGTACAAGAATGCATGAGTTGTACAAGACTGCATAAGTTGTACAAGAATGCATGAGTTGTACAAGAATGCATGAGTTGTACAAGAATGCATGAGTTGTACAAGAATGCATAAGTTGTAGAAGAATGCATGAGTTGTACAAGAATGCATGAGTTGTAGAAGAATGCATGAGTTGTAGAAGAATGCATGAGTTGTACAAAAAAGTATGAGTTGTACAAGAAAGCTATTTAATGGGTCTTGAGTTTATTGCATATCTAAGAGTGCAGTAACTACAGCGGTGATCGTAATTATGGGACCACTTGAAATAAACACATCTTTTGTTGTTAGTTCATATATTGTTTTTTCGGTAAGCCATTATGTAAATTATGACAATATGCACATCAATAGGCAGCTCAGAATGTACCGGATAAGAATATTATGTAAAACTAACTGATATTTGCTTGATTAGTTTGATTTTGGTACAATATGATATTTTCGGCATAAAGAGGTACAAAAGTCCAAAACAAATAATGTTTAAGTTTGTGGAAAACGCAACTTAATTTGACATAATTTTAAAAGCATAGCTGTGTAAAAGTTAATTGATGGTGTTTCAAAGTTCCTTTAGTGTATTTTAGCATACTAGTATTTGGTATGACACCATGAGCCTAGACTGACCTGATAGGATATAATGGGTGCCCAATAAAGGTTGACTTGCAACAAAATTTACATTACTATTATTTAGTATCAAAAGGCTCACCATGTCTTAATCTGCTGTTTCGTAGATGCAAAATATGTGGAATGTGATTACAAGCTCTTAAAAGCTCAAAAACGAACAGTTAATCCCAGCAATCACGAAAAAACAGTAGGTTGGAATCCCTCTCCAAAACGGTTCAAATAGGATGTAGTTAAACACGATGTGCTTCTGTTTACACTTTCATGCATCCTCAATCGTCGAAATAATTTCACAAATATATTTCAATAGAACCATGTCTATTGTTTTTACGCGTCTATTTCAGTATTATTGTAATGCTGTCATTTTGACCACTGATATCTCAAAACTTAACCTAAAATTAGTTTAACTTTTTAACCTTAGCTTAAAGGAGTGCATTTCATCCTTTAATAAACATGAGGAGCATGTTGGTCACCTGGTCGAAGAAATGCTGCAGAAATTGTTTGCGCCATTTGGCAGGAAGTATGGGTCACATGATCAGATTACGACTAGATGATTAGACCAAGTTGAAATGAAACTGTAAAGTAGCGAGCATCCATATTTGATGATAGCTTTCCGGTAGAACCCGAATTGTTTGTCGTAAATTACTGCTACGAGACATTATATATTGAGTCTTTTATTGGCCTTTCATCCTTTTCACATGTGATAGCTTCACGTGTGAAAAGGATAACCACTTCAGGTTGAGTACGTCATCGAAATAAACAGATTCTAGCCAACGGCGTTTTTGTGATGGCTGCGGTTAACTGTTCATTTTATATCTTTTAAAAGCTTGTAATCACATTTCCACATATTTTGCACCTACAACACAGTAAGACATGGTGAATCTTTTGATACCAATTAATTTTAATATGAATTTTGTTGTAAGTCAATCTTTAAAGGCTAGAAATCTATTGCATTGAAATTTGAAAATGTTTATTGATTTTATTACTAGAGAGTACCTTTGGTGCTAGACAGAATGTGTAGAAAATTAGCTTTTCAAATATATATAATATGTATGGTCTGAGATTATAGGGAAAGGGAGTTTATACCATAAATGAAAAGGATTATTATTAAACTACCAGGTGGTTCCATTATTATAATCACCGCTGTACACATATAATCATATAATATTGTTAAGGTCAAGCGACTTCCCTTAACTGGCTCCTGCAATCCACCCCTGTTTCAGGCATAGAAAGAGTGTATGAGTTCAAAGTGAATAAGCTTGTATTTGACTGTAAGCGCCACAATCAATGTACAACAGGAGCATTCACAACTCCACTGGGAGCCTGGCCCATCTTGCCAAGTCACCCAATTTACTACCATATAAAAGGAAGGTGGTTATGTACAAAACAAGTAAAAACATAGCACACGGTCGAAACTTAATATAATAATAATAATATAAAAAGAAGTACAAGTATGATTAAATAATTATTGGTGTCGCCGATTAAAAACGTACAGAGTAATAAGAAATAAGCATATACAACAGACAGGGGAGACGAATCACGATATTTAAAAGGACAACAGTATAAGGCATATAGGAGTAAATAAAGTAAATCCAACGTCCGCCACAATATAAACATTTATAATTTGATAAATCATAATTTGTCATTATGTGTGTGTTAGTTGTGCAGATGCTATGTTTGTCATTGCACTAAAACGTCTTTGGCAATCGTCATTGTTTAGTCAAATCAACTCTATGAAGTAATAGTTGGACCTGCCCAGTGTATATTATCAAATTTTCATGAATGATTTAATAGGTGCTCACTGTTAGTTTACTCCATCCACTTAGTCTCAGTCATATTAGACAGACTTATCATGGTTTACCTTTTGTAATAAAAGGTAGTACAGTTTTGCTGTTTAGGTTGTACAAATCTGTGTCAGAATCAATAGACCACTTTTCAAATCATCGTTTTTACAACACTGGTCTCCAGGCATTTACAAATTATGATATTAATACTGATCTTGAATTACCAAGGTAAAAAAACACGATGAGGATGTATCTATTTGCAAGTGTTGACGCCATCAGTAAGAATAACTTCATATAATTAATTGATTGCACCAAATACTACATCAAGCAAAACATACAAATCAGATCTGTTCATAATTGAACAATAAAAATAAGATATTTTCATTAGCCAATTATCAGCAAGAAATTTTTATATAGGTCATTTTAAATATTTTCGCTGGTAAAACGGTTTGTCGGTGATTTCGAAGATTTTCGTTGTTAGGGATTTTACTATATTACTAGTTAGTTACGCTGATCCACTAGCAGTAGATTCTAGTAGCTACCTGCATCGACATCGATATTTACTGACATCTTGAATTTACTCAATTACTGCACCAACAGGTTTTATTGACCAAGAACATAATTGTAACAATGCTTTCAGCTCCTGCGAAGGTGACTCTACTTTTTTGACCATCTGGTAGTTAAAGTTTAGGGCAGACAGCGTATGGTTCGAGCTGACAGGCGTCAGCACCGTTATCTTGCAGAGAAAGATAGGAGAATGGAGGTAAATTTATCTTCAACTTTGAGTATCCTTTACATACATGTATATTCTAAACTAACAGGAATAATTTTAATACTCATGAATATGTTCATCTACTAATAAGTAAAATTATAACTTTTTGCTATCACGAATCATCATTTCATCACCTTTTAATAGTTTCACAACTTTTTATTGTTTCACCTAGCTATAGCATTTGCTTAAAATTTTGTCTATGGCATTTTTAGCTAGTAAATTAGATTTATGATTAGAATTTATGTTCATTTCTCACTTGTAGAAAGTGAAGAGCATTGATTGATCAATGCTTATCTTTAACTCTCAGAAGCAAAGCTTTGAATTGTTGGCTTGGCGTCCTTGTGCTTTTGTTAAACATTTATTCATTTTGAAAGTTGCAATCTTGCAATCTATCTAACTCTCAAATTGAAAGCTTTCAGTAGATATGCATTAGAACGACATATATATGAATGACATTAATTACATTTGTTCTATTGTTACAGAATGATTATGTGGTTCACTAGGGAAGCAGTTGTGTCGGTCTGGAAACTGCCATAAATGGGAAAGAGACACAAATGTGTGCTGCACACACCATAATATGTTTTGTTTGAGTTTGCTGCGGTAGATTGATTTTTCCTATTATATGAGCTGAAATTATGTGAATGGCCACGACTAGGATGGATGTTTTTAATGAAAACTTTATTCTGTGATGAAAGTTTTTGGTTTGTAAAAATTATATAATAAAATAATATTGTTGAAGACAATGCAAAACATGATTTGCAGAACATTTTGAATACAGCATAGCCCTGTTGCTTTTTGGGCTAAAATCTTCTCTGATAGATAGATTTATGAAGTGTAATCAGAGCTGTATTGGCAGGTACTTTCGCATAGCTCGACTCAATTCCAACAGACCAAAAATTAAGTTCAAAATGTTTTATGCTCCACCCTACTAAGTGAAAACAGGTGAGTCCGCCACCAGGTGCAAGAATGGTTTTAGTAATCCTTTCCCAGAATCGGTGGGTTAATTGATTTTAACGAAATTGACGTTGTTTTGCGATCACTATTTCGGTCAACTCATAAAACCATTTGTTTTGTACTTGAAATAACTAACCGAATGTGACCAGTAAATTTTTTCTACAAACTGCTACTGATAATGACAATAGATAACGTTGACTATACATCAATTTTTGAGATGCAGTGTGTTTCGCCATATATTCAAACATATTCTTTTCAAAGATGGTGGCGTGCTTACTTTGTTTATTAGCTACCCTACCAGATAAAAACATTTGATGGATTTAAAAGTTCCCGACTTCACAAACAGTCCATTCCGCGAATTATTAAATTCCGCGAATAATTAGTTCTATTTTTAATCACAAAAGGTAATAACTACTGCCTCAAATTACAAATTAGCCACTAGGCATAAATACTAAACATAGTTGAGTTCCAAAACCTTTTTAAAATCATCGCCGGTGCTTCGAGTTAACCCCATTGCCAATGCATCACATTTCTTTACAAAATTATTCAAGGTTGTCACAAGATATGCAGAATGGCGTCATCGCAAAAATAGCCCCTAAGCAGAAGTACTAAACGTAGCCGAAATCCAAAATCTTTTTAAAATCATCACCGGGGTTTCGAGTTAACCCCATTGCCAATGCATCAAACTTCTTTACAACATTATTCAAGGTTTTCACAAGTTATTCGGCATGGCATCGTCATCGCAAAAATCTCTCCTACAATCTACATTATTTACATTCAAATGAACTCCATCAACCTTTAATATCGAAGTTGAGGACGATAATTATTCTGATCTGAACATTATGGTATGTATTTGATTTGCAGTGCAGATACGTTTTTCCATAATTATTTGAGTTAGTTAAGTCTTTTGTTTAAAAGCTGATCGCTTTCATTAAATATTTCAGCTATTGTTTTTGCACTTCCTTTACACTTATTAATATTTTTTCTTTTTTGTGTTTACTGCAGAGTGAGAATGAAACAGAACCTATTTCGATTATGAAAACTAGAGTCAAGTAGTAGTATTCACCAAGGCAGGAATATTGGCAGAGAAGTAACCAGTCAACCTAGACCCCTTCATCAACAACAACTCTTTGATATCGCTGCAGCAAACATGATTATATTATATATTCTATTTCATGTATAAGTATATTATAACTTATTACAAATTTGAGTGTACAAATAAAATATTTTAAACACAAATAAAATTTTACAAATGATGAATGGAGTAAATAAAAACAGTTTCGCCCATATGGCGGTTGTCTGGCAATAAAATTAAACTGATACTCTTGATAAGTAAATACTAGCGTGTAATGGTGCTCTCTGACTAGTTATTTTAATAATAACAGCTCTATATCACTGTCACTGTCTTGGGTAGATGTAAAAGGTAATTCTCTCGCTACTACATGGCTGGTAAGAGAGTTATCATCAGAACTCTCCTCGTGGCTTACCATTGGAAAGTTCTGCCGGTTGGCCGAAAATTTGTGCTCGTAAAGACGTTTTTGTTCCTTCTTTAAAACAGATATATTCTCCTCGTTAGCATCTGCGATCATTTCTACCTCAATTTCAAGACCTCCCTGAATAATTGATGATCTTCTTGGAATGACATCTACCACCCTTATAGTCATTGGTCCTCCGTGTATGATGAAAAACTTCTCTCTCTCTCTCACACTAAAACAAATAACGAAGCGGTAGGGATGGAAAAAATAAATCTTGCGTTTTACCAAAGAACCAAAGTAAAATTCAATTATTAATTTATTAAATGTCTTTGAAAAAGACTCATTACTTACCACAAATTGTCGGTTCATCAAAGGCCTCCAAATCGATGGATATTCGTTTAAACCTTTGAACGCAGCAAGAAATTTATAGCTTAGCATGATCGACTCGTAGTTGTAAGCTAAATAGAAACCAAAACACGTGGTGTGCGCATGCGTAAGGTTAGCTTTATTGCGACTGGCAATAGAGTTAACTCTTAATAGAGAGTGATTGTGTTCATCCGCGAATGAGTTAGTCCGTGAGTATGCATGAAAAAGGCAATTTGCGCGAATCTTAACTCCGAGAGTACATTCATACTGTAGGGTAGTTTCCGGTGTGGGTAGCAACTGAGAACTTAGCTGATACAAAGGCCGTGATGAAATAAGTTAACTCGACGACCTAATTACCACAGACCAGCAGAATCGTAGTCGGTACTCAGATGTTTACACAGCATTTAGAGAAAGCACATATAACAAGTTTTTAATTTCCCTTATTTGAGGCGTTTGAGACATTCATAATAATGTATCTGTAGCTGGATTTAAAATTGTATTCTAGCCAACATGATCAAATACAAAATAAAGTATATGCCAATAGAGCCGCGGAGAACTAGACTTTTATTACAATAACCAATGCGAATACAAGAGATAGAGACAGGTTGTATCAATTGTTACATCATTTTGGGCAAGTCTGGGCATGTTTTTTTGGCCTGAGCGTTTTTACCGCGATCAACTTTTTTTGATTTTAATCTTCAAATATCTTGAAAATGAGACTGCCTAACACAAAAAACAACATAGCCTACCAACTGATCAAACAAAAAAAATGCCTTTTAAAATCAACGAAAATTTGACGCAATTACATCTTTAAGCATCGCATGGATATTGGCTGTTATTACAGTCAATGTGCCTCTTCATGGCAAGATTGTGGTTGTATTCAAAGACAGAAAGTTCAAATGGCTGAAAGAGCGAACTAACTTTGACACTCATTGCTTTAGTAACACTGTAAGTACAGATATACAGATGTAGTTTTCAACTATTTCAGATATTACGCAAGCTGTTGATGCCTCCAGTCAAACTATATCATTTATATTATTATTTCATAGTTAAGTCGTTAAAATATTGTGGCATTTAATTTTGTGTATATGCTGCACAGGAGAGAAAGTAATGACTTTTTGGTACTAAAGATGTGTACAGCAACAGAAATCAACCCAAATGCATAAAGTCATGAACTCAAAGCCAATGATTAGTCTGGTCACTAACTGGTCTGCTCATAGCTGGCAATATGCCAACTATCACTCATGTAAATCGGAATCACTGTCATTTCTGTTGCCACTGTATTTATTTTGTTACGTGTTTGTTAGTAGAAGGAAATAAAGCAGTTAGGCAAAACTTGCTGTTGCAATCTCTAAACAGAACAACAAAATTAACCTTTGTCACGATTTGAGGTAGATATGCAGTGATAAGGGAAACTATTATAGTACACTTTTGTACAGTCAGAAAAACAGGTTATGTTAATCACCTGATCTCCAGATCTAAACAACAGCATTATGGTTTACATCTCACTTTAAATGAATAATTTGGAATGCTGGAAGGTTTTTCTTTGTTCCAATAAATGAAATTTTGAAAACAATTTTTGTTAGTTCGCAAAGCATGCAGATACAAACAATTTATCTTTTAACCTGAAATGTTTTTTCAGACAATCCTGATGGCAAGTATGACAAACGTAAAAAGGTAAAAAATTCTGCGGCCTATTCCATTTTCTTGGTGATTGGTTCTTTTGAAAGGTTTGATGATCAGTATGTAGAGTGGGAAAGAGTTTTGTCTAATGAAAAATGAATGAGTTGTAGATGGAAAACACTTTAATGGGTCTCTGAGTTTACTGCATATAGGAGTGCAATATCTATGTATCTCCCGTATCTATATACATGTATATGTTTCTCAAAGTTTGTCGTCGTGGCATATGTTCAGCTACAGCTATTAAAATCTTGGAACAAAGAATCCATATCCCAGAAGATTTGATCTCCTAACCTCCTGTTTGCCAGTCTGAAGTCCTACCAATTTACCCAGACGAGTTTGATAGATTTGCTAGACGATATATGTCACTATATGGGAGCAAATACTCGATCGCTTTCGGTCATGACGCAAAATGCTGGTTTAACGTCACAGAGAGGGGTAACTCTTATTAGTAAGCTTACTGAAATTATCCATTGGCAATGTGCCAGGCTAATAGCAAGTGGCAGGCAACTATCATTACGTCTCACTGTTTAAAAGATGATTTTTAATACTCAGGCAATGTCAGGTAGTACAGCTAGTATAACCATATAATATATATATATATATATATTAATAATTTAATAAATCAAATTTTGTCAATATGTGTGTCTGTTAGTTGTACAGACGCAAAGTTTTACCACATTATTGGCTGAGGTTGTCCAAACCTCACACACATATGCCCTTTTTTCCAGCAGTCTGCTAAAATAGTTGATTTCAAAGTTCTGTCGGATCTAAAGACTAGTTTTTATCAGCCTTTCTGAGTAGAAATTCCAAAATGTGGCTTTGCATGCATGAATGACAGTTACCTTTGAAGAACACATTCATGGATTGGTGTTGTGAAAGATTTTTAGTGCAGGAATTTAAAATCTACAAACCCGCTGTTGGCTATCTAATTAAAAATGAAACAAAACTCTTAGCTAAGTTATAGACATTGTGACAATATTTGTCTAAAAACTTTGAAAAATTGCCGTGTGCAGACAAATTCGCTTTAACAAGAAGTTATTTCCTCGTGTACTCCTATGAAACAGCATATTTACATGAGAGCATAATTACAGTGCCTAGTGACACACTCGGTAATCTATATCGTCAGGCAATAATAACCACACAATAATTAGTTAGCTGCAAGGGGTTAATGGAAACGTTGCTAGCGACAGTTCTGGTGTTATACATCTAAATATTCTTAGAAGAATTTGTTTATATGTCAAGGTCAAAGATCGCCTGGAAAAAGAAAAAAGAAGTAAAAACTATTATTAAGGTAAACGATAAGTAACTCATGCTTAAACATATTACACAGCTTCGCATGCTTGATCTGATTGTCAGGATGTTTTAAAATTAAAAACTATTACCAAACTATTAAAAAAAGATTACAGTTAAAGCACTAAAGACTACCAATACCTCTTTAGAAATGATGACACTATGCACATGTTTATAAGTAATAAATATATGGTTTTCTCGACCTTTGGCATCCACTTATATGTTTACGCAGTAATTAGAGGAAAAACTCGAACAATTTTCAACATATCTTTAAATAACTTGAAACATCTATGAAAATATGAAAATTTATGAAATATATGAAAATATGAAAATATAAAAACTATGAAAATACATCTAAAAATATACTTGAAGTTTTATTTTAACAATCAAAAGCCAATACGGAATAAAAAATTTTTCAATGAAAACACATAACACTGCAACTTGAATGCAATAGCCAATAACATCTGCAGTTATACTTGAAGTTTTATTTTCAAATATTTGAGCTAACAGCAAGGGTACAGCGAAAGTTATCTAAATTTTGTTGAACATCAAAAATCTGCATGGCATTCTGCTATTTGAAAATTTCTCAAATCACACTTTTACCCAAGCTATTTACACTGATCATTGTTCTTTAGGGGTTTTATGGGTGTGAGAAATGAGCTGAAACGCTCATTCTTGATTTTATGTCGCCTTTTGTAGTTACTTGGTAAGTCATGAACTATCAACTGATATAATACAATAACAGTGTGTGGTAATAAATTGTTGCGATTATACCATGCAAGTATTATTTAGAAATATATTTTGTTGGATTTTAATGAGTGAAAATGAAGCTTTTTGCTACTTGTTAAGGCACTATTCATATAGCAGTGTAATTTAATGTTGTTCAAAACATTATTTATATTTATGAAATAAGTAGTATCTTTGAAGCAACATACACATGACATCTTGATTAGCTACTTATAACACCTACCGTTCTCAACTGAGATATCAGAAAAAGATTTGGGCTGAGGCGAAGAGTAAAGTAAGGGAGATAAATCTAAATTTGTTAATTGAACAAAATTACACAAAATTACTACTGTTTAAATTATAAAAGCTTATTGAATCATACTTTGTTTAAACTCACATCCCGCTTGTGGGATTCTTATCATCAACACTTTTAGTATTAAGAGACCGGTTCGAGCTCTAAGCTCGAGGGGAGAAAACTCTTGTTAGTCTCAATAAACTAGTAGCTTTATGAATCATATTACGTAAAATACCGTAACTTATTTAATAAGATAAATATACATTCATTAACAACCATTAGCATAATCTTAGCACTGGTGTAGCAGTTAGTCGTGGAGTACTTAACACTCATCCATGGTAGGACTTAGCGCTGGTGTAACACTTAGCCATCATTCAACTTCCAAGTATTATGGGTCAAAGTTAGCATATAACCTCTGGAGGTTATATGTCATTGTTCTTCTCTCAGCAGAATTTTTTATCATATCGACTTCCTTTACAAGTCTATTTTAGGGAACCAATGATTACATACCGCTATTTATGAAAAAATCAGATATCAAGTGTATCACATATAGTTGTAACCGTTTTTCCCTAAACAAATGCAACTTATATACTTGTTAGCTGTCTAAAAGGGATGTTGGTGTGGTAGGTTTTGCTATACATGTGTCAAGGTAAAATCTGGGACAGAATTATTTTGCAAAGTAAAATAACAGCAAGTAGAAAAAAACGCATATGCTCTCTGTATCTTTCTAAAAACTTCTTTCACTAATGACTTGCTGCTGCATACACCCGAGTGTTCATTGCTATTTTTCAGCTGTAAGAAAGCTTTGCATGGATTGACAGGTGACAGCTGCTTCCAACATTTGCAGCGCATGTCAAAACTTTCTATCTAGAGCTGAGCTTTCAGCACGAAGCCTGCAGCAAAGCTTTTTAATTACAAGTTTTGTAATGTAAAGCCTGGTTCCCATATCGGCCGTAATTTTGCACAGCAAAACATTTGCGAAGCTAGGCTCTGCGGCTTATGTTCACATAAAGCTGCACCAATAATAAACGCATAAAAATTGTTTGCTCGCTGTGCCGTTTTGAAAATGCTGACCTTGACCTTTACAGTGCATTTTTTGAAGGTTTTGACTGCGGGCTTTCGCGAAAGTTGAACAACGCTGAGCTTTTGCGTTGACCGCCGGCAACTATCAGCGATACTCGGCGCGTAGGCTCACATTTCACCACTAATAGCCCTGCGGTGCTGTCGCCGATGCTTGCGGTGTATTTGGGAACCAGGCTAAGTGAGAAGCTGCTATTATAGCAGCTTAATAGTAATTGAAACAATCAAACCTTTAAACGACTACCTTAAGCATTTTTTTGAGTCAATAGTAATAGTTCTGCCAGTTGGAGTGTGAGCTGCACAATGGATGGTGAAGTATGATGAGTGATTGATTAGGTTGAACTCCGACATATCTCATGTTTATCACTTTTTTGGTAATGAACTAATTATCATATTATTTCATCATAAGAATTCAATGTTGTATTAGAGTGATAATTTTTTTCGGCAAGTTTCAAGTTTTCTGTTTCAAATGTTATTTAACAAAGAGTGGCATTATAGTTTGAACCCCACCGCCATTTATTAAATTATGCTTTCGTCATGGCAATATCTTATTTTTGTTTCTCTAATCAATAAGAGGTTGATTCAAACAATGTAAAAAAGCTACTTTATGTACTGATTTAATTACAGACTTCCAATAAGAAATTCAAGTTGGAAAAAACTAAATTGCTAAAGATGCCAAATGAAAAAATGAAATTGCCTCAGTAATAGTGGGCTAATAGTTAGGAATATAGCTATCAAAGTTCAGAAATATAGCTCTAATTGAGGGTGGTTAAAGAAAAACACATCGTAGCATTTTAAGTTTTGTTGATTTGACAAGAGTGTTTACTAAAACAAAGCATTAGGCTTGCCAAACCTAATATTTCAGCCTATAATGTGACACCGCTATCTCGTGTCTAAAATAACTTAGTAGTTTTTGCTGCAGGCCTCTGTCCATTTACAGCAATAGGTGAAAGATAATTTTGCTTTTACTCTGCAATTTTATAGATTGAAATAACACTAGATGATTTATTTCAACAATTATTTATTGCTATAACTTTTTACAATCAAGGTTTTTAAACTATTTTAACTATTTAAACTAAATCATTTCTCGATCGAGTTTCACATGTTTGCATCGCTAACTCGTGCGTACGTCACTAATTATTAAGTTATAGCGTACAATTCCTTACCTTTCTTCAACAAGGCGCCAGTCAATCCGCATTATGCAAATGTCCAGAGAAATACTTAATTTGCACGGTAGTGCAACTTGTGTACAACTCCAAATACGCATGGTGCGAGTCATGCGAGCCATTGAAACATAGTGTGATTGAAACATATCCCGCTTTAGCGGGATATCTGAGCAACTCTCTCAACACACTAGACTGCAAGGGTACTGGCATATGTAACAGAGATAACTCTATAGGTCTACACGATTCACTCTATAGGTAGATAACTCTATAGATAACTCTATAGGTCTACACGATTCATTTTCCCAAGTGTTTCTCATTATTCAAATCAAACTTGAGAACTTGCAGCGCAAGATCTCAAATTATATTTGTTGCTTTACGTTTTATAGAAATTTCTACGAAATGCGAAACAAACACTTTACATAAATTCCTAAAGGTTAACTTGCAACAAAATTCACAGTACAGTTATTTGGTATAGACTCGCCAAAAGGCTCATCATGATGTGCTTTAAATAAACACTCCTTGCATACTAACTAGATAAATTGATAGATAATTTTTTACCTAAGAACAATTTTAGGTTTACATTCCAGTTCATTGAGCTGTCAATGCTTAGTTGTTAATGATGTTGTTGATGAATGATAAACTGCTCCTGCGAACCGTTTGCAACAAATATTTCATTAAACATGATGTATAATTTTTGAACAAATTATTACAGGTAAATGCAAATCAGATGCTCTTGTAGAAAATCACATAGATGTTACTGAAACAATTTGCTTCGGCAGAAATTCAGTAGGCAAGTTTTTTGTACTTACCGAAGATATTAAGGTGATACACAAACCAGGTCTATCGTCTCACGTTTTAAAAGAAGAGGTAATGTATTAGAAAAACTGTTTTCACCAGCCCATCTGGTCACCAGCCCATCTGGTCAACAATATTCGATGGTCTGCCAAAGCTTACTGTCATTTAAAATGTACTTCAAGCTAATATAAGTTCAGAGACGAGTATAGCTTGTTTTCTGCCACAAATATTCATCAAAAAGTTATGATGGTAGAAGGTCTGTCTGAGAATGAAGAAAGTTATTTACAGAAATAGGCTATAGAAAGATACCGATAAATATCCAGTTTTTGACTCAATCATGTGACATGTAAAAACTGTAATCCTAGGCGTTTCACTATCTTCTATTAATCCCCAAGAGCTAGTCTGAGGTGTTATAAAATGCACCCTTTCCACTGACTTACACATTAATAAAAAACTGCTTCTTATCATTTCATCATCACAGACCAGTTGACTCAATTTTTGGCTAATGAGTACCCTTTTCCACTGTGAAACACAATGAGACAGGTTTGGCCCATATCCACTGCACCAAACTAAAAAAAACATACCCTTCTTTATGAAAACACTCTACAGTGTCTGGTCACAAAAACACTCCAAAAACGTGATTTTTTTTTGTTGAGCCCTTAGGAATTAAAGTTGAGAGTGAAACCCCAGGGACTGTAGTATCTGCCAGCAAGGCAATTAAAGTGACGTTTAGTCTGAGATTGGCAATGACAAACAAGCAACCAATCAGAGAGCTGCCATTTGCGCATGGAATGGTGCACTGTTTTTACTGACAAGTATTTGAATGGTGGTACCCCCATGCCATAGCTAACCTTTACATATACATGTATGTACATACCTAAGGAAATGCAAGTTTAGCTGCAATAACATTAATATTACTATGCGATTTGTTCAGTTGATTTTCAGATTTAGAATACACATTTTATGTGTGTTATTACAATTGAAAGTACATATTTAAACAACCATAATCTAACAAATGTGAGTACTTAGTGCAAACAAGTAAAACAAAAGGAGATTTTTGAGTTTGCTTCTAGCAGACAAAGGCCTCACATATGTCAGAGTTTGTCACTATGAAAAAGATTGTGTGAAACAGCGCCATAAGCTTGAATGCGCTACTATGTAAAAGTTCTGCTTGCATTTGATTGCTTCCCATTTCTATAGACAAATTAAAAGTCTGCATCGCTGAATGCAGACCTTAGTAAAAGTAGGAGTATGCCTACCATTCTTTGTAATTTAAACCTATGTAGCTCTTTGATTTAGTGAGATTTATCTAACACCAAATCAGTTCAGTGTATTATTGCCTTTGGTAAGTACCCTAGGCCACTTATATTTCGCTAGTAGGCTTATTTAGTTTCGTGAGTAGCACACAGAGTAAAATTTTGCTGCAACTTAATTTCGCGGATCTGATGAGTGTGAAAATATAGTGATGTGAAAATAAATGCAATAGAACAAACATAATTGGATTCCTCAGGTCCAGTTCACTAGTAAAAAAATTTGTTCAATTTGGGAATAGTTTGTATTTGTGAACCACGGGTAGAAATGTGTGGGCGAGATTGACATTGCAGCTTGATCGCTTGCTGCTATTTGTTTCTTGGACTATCAATGACGTCTAGGTCCTTGCCCTTGCCGGCATGACTGATGTGGCACCAATATTATATTTCAAGTATTTATAGCATGCGGTGGCCATGGCTCAAGGTTGTTATTGTTTTTGGTTGGTAATAAAATTCATCGCTACAATAATTATTATTCAATTTTATGACTTCCCCTACCAGACTTTCACCCTCATCAGTTACAAATTCAGTGACTAAACTAATATCATCATCTTCCTCAAAGTTTGTCTTGGTTTTTTACAGGCCCGTATTCCCTGAGCCGCCCCAACCTTTTAGGAATTTTTGGCGGCTAAGTATAGTCAAACTCAGAGAACTCGCCCTCGGATAAAATGTAATATTTTATCACAAACACTTAGTTAACTCGAACAGATTTGTTTGGTCCGTTTCCACAAAATGATAAACTGCTTTAGATAACTCGACCTCAAAACCATTAAATCGAACAGTTATTTGCCCCACGGCTACGGAAATGGTTTTTATCGCTGTAGAATATCACTTTATTCTAAGCCATAGAGATAAACTTTAACTTTTAATAGTTTTTTGGTGTCGTTATTATCATGATTGGCAAAATATTTTTGTTAACGACCTTTATAAAGATTTGCAAAGGTCAAGTTTTACCAAACATCCGTTTGGCAATGGCCCAACGAAAGCGTAAAAACCTTCGGATGAACTAAAAATGAAATCGGCAAAATTGATCTTTGTTCTAGCGCTCAAAAGAAATAAGATGTCTTTTTTTAAGCGTTTCAACTGCAGTCAATTTTAGCCTATTTTAATCTGAAAATGTCCTAGTAGACACATCACCTAAAACAAACAAATATCAGATAATAGAAAAAATGTTTATACTTTCCGATAAAATCTTTTAAAACTTTACTTGATATGCCCGGTTGAGGCCCTACATGAAAGAAACCTGTTAAGGGGGCTGATACCGCCCCTCCAAACCCCCAGTTGCTCATAGTTAGTCGACTAACATTAGCTGTCCCAATTTGCAACCAGGGAATACAGGCCTGCTTTTCTAAAAGAACTTGTTATCTCAATTTGCTTTGCCAACTGCTCAGTCGGCGTATTAGCTATAATGAGTTTAGCAGAAATTACCCAATGAGCCCAACCACACACAAAGGTTACCTGCATTTCTAATATGACGATTGTAATGTGGATATCAATGAACAAAGCTATTTAATTTCATGTTTTCGCTCGTTCGGATTGATAGTTTTGTTTCGCTCATGAATTTTTCGCGAGATGAATGACTCCGCGAAAATTTGAAAGTTAGATGACGCGAATACATACGTGTCTTAGGCTATATAGGCTAGGCTGTGGTGAACAATCAATCTCAAACTATGACAAAGACAAGTTTTGATTTGAAGTTTTGCATGACTCACTTTACTCTAGTTTCCTGTCAGTAGTTTGGGTTTGACTGTTTGTTAGCTCATAAAACTGTAAGACAGTGAGTGAGGTGGCATCAGAGGTACCTGTCTAATAGTGTCACCAGAGGTCAGTAAAACTTGGCCTGAGCAAAATAGAGTTGAAGCAAACTGAGACGGGTTTGTTTCAACCTTACTCAACTTTCATTGGTTGTCAAGATAGCAAAGGTCACATTTTAATAACGTAAAATATTGCTCTATATATCGTTACACGAATGGCATATTATAAAATTATGCGAGCTTATGCTGGTTGGAGATGAACTTGCTCAAAATTTTAGTAGATTTTATCAAAAATTACCCATATTTTTTTTTGTTTGCAATTATTTTTGATGTTTGAGGTGATCTGATTGTCAGAATGTTTTAAAATTAAAATCAACAAAACTTGATTACGGTTAAAATGCTCAGAAAAAAGACTACAAAAAACCTCTCTAAAAATGATATCAATAGCCGTGCATGTTTATAAGTGATAAATATGTGGTCTTCTCAGCATTGGGTACCCACTTATATGTTTACGCAGTAATTAGAGGAAAAATTCGAACTATTTTTAATTCATCTTTAAATTATTTGAAACATCATTGAAAATACATCTGAAGTTATACTTGAAGTTTTATTTTAACAATCAAAAGCCAATACGAAAATAAAAAATCTTTCAATGAAAACACATAACACTGCAACTTGAATGCAATAGCCAATAACATGACAAAAAGGAGAAACAAAAAAATACAGCTACTGACATAATTTTTGGAGACTTATTTTTCTTTTTAGTGTTTTAACCGCAACCGATTTTTTATTTATTTTAATCTTGAAACATTCTGGCAATCAGATCGACTCAAATATTAAAAACAATCACAACACTACTGATACTTTCTGATAAAATATGTTAAAATTTTGTGAAAGTTAATCTTTGAATTAATATATTGATAAAGACTAGCTTTTGAGCAAAGGATGTGAAAAATGTACCTACATGATGAAAAAACTGTGAGAGTACTTTTGTGGCTTTTTTAACAAGTTGTCTTCTCTTGGTTAGTAATTAGATTTCAAGTAGACAAATCCTACTGAAACTTTTTGAGATTCAAGTTAACCAAAAAAGCTGGAAGCTTTTGTTATAGCAAACTACTAGTCAAATAGGTTACATGAGTATTCTTGTTAATTCATTTGTTGTCATCTAAAATAGGTCTAAAAACTTGCTCACAATTCTCTCTGGCGTAATGCTTCTTTCTGCTTTAGTACACAAACAAGTAACAGTTTTACATAAACTTTCATTTGTTTTTCATTTCAAGTACAAAATCTACCCATATTGAATATTACCAGAGTGGTTTAAAGAGAGCATCTCAAAATGGCGAATTATTTTTTGATGTCAATGATTTGGCTATCAATGTCCAGATTGTTCTATTCTAATTGAACAATAAATTAAAGAAGTAATAAAGAGGGTTTTTGCTCACTGCAAATCCTTACATAGTAATCTGATGATATATTATGAACTAGGGATGGCATTTGTTTTTTGAAAAGGTGATATCGACTATCGTTGGAGTTGTCCCACCGATAGCGATAGTATCGAAATATCAATGAGCAGACAGAGTTCACAGATAGTTATCGAGTGACTTGGCAGCTGGTGAAACTATCGAATTATCGCGCCTGAAAAGATTGAGGATTTTGGGAAGGAATAGGAAAAGGCGTTCGAGTTATCAGAGCGTTCAAGTTATCAGAGCGCTTTCACAAGTACATGTATTAATAAGTAGATAAATGTACATGTACAAACTATATGTAAATCAACCGCATAGATGGCTTGTTGCAAATTAAAAGGCTTCTAGTGTAAAGTTTAAAAAAATTTCATCAGAAAGTATAGAGACTTTTCTATCACTTGAGATTGGTTTGTTGTTTGAAGTTATGTGATTGTCAGGACGTTTTCAGATTAAACTTAGCCAAACTTGATTGCTGTTGAAATGCTCAGAAGAAAATATATCTTTTTTGAGCGTTTTAACCATTGATATACAGCCCCCAGGAATGATATACAGGGGGCTGTATATCTATCACTATGTTTCCATGATGCGCAGTGCTTCGGAGTTGCGCTACTTCCGAATCTTGGAAACGGCGTCTTCGCACTGAAATCACTGCGCACTGAAATCAATGCGCACTGAAATCACTGCGCACTGAAATCACTGCACACTGATCAGTGCGAAGCCAGTGCAAATTCGCAGCAAGGAAACATCGACTGCGCAGTGACTGCTCATAGCTTTCATGCCGTGGAGACGGATTCTTCGAGAGCCATAAACTAGTACAAAGGTTGTCCTGCTAATTTTGTTTTTTTTCTATTCTTCCGATCTTCTTTCACCTAAATTTAATTATGGTCTGCATTCACGAGGATGATGAGGTGATTACTTTCCTTGACTTTGTTATCGATGCCAACACTTTTCGAAAAATAGGTGGCAAGTCCTAAATTAATGTTTAAATAATATATTACTTAAAAATGCTTATTAAAAATATATTACTTTGTAAAAAGTGTGTTAACGTTTATAAAACCTTGTGAATGTGTATTGTAAATAAAAGTATAATGACAGAATCATAAAAAGACCGTTTATGACGTTTGGTATCCGTGATGTATTCTATTTCTCCATCAGGAAATTCGATTTATACAATTTCTCTTCTCTGGCTAATTTGCTGAAAACCACTCCGCAGCATAAAAGCGTACAATCCCCTCGACTTCGGAAGGTGCTGCTTCGCAGTACTGCCCACCATGGAAACATAGTGATTGTTTTAACCAAGATCAAGTTTGCCAATTTTTCTTTAAGTTTATTCGAAAGTTAGTTCACTTTTCTTGGCTTTCGGAGAGCCATCGCTAAGCGGAAAATTGGCAAAATTTGATTTTTGCAAATCTTTAGAAAAGTCGGTAACGAAAATATTATGCCGATGATGGTAATAACGACGTCTAATAACTACTAAAAGTTGAGGTTTGTCTCAATGGCTTGAAATAAAGTGGTATTCTAAAGCGATAACAACCGTCGTAGTAGCCGTTGGGCAAAAAACTGTTCGAGGTCGAGTTTTCTAAAGCAATTTATTTATCATTGCGTGGGAACGGACCAAACAAATTCGTTCAAGTTAACCATGTGTTCGAGTTATCCGAGGGCAATAACTATCGAGTTATATTATTTTTATTATTCGATAACGATATATTTGTTTCGGATGTTTCGATAAGCTAAAAATAGGCAACATATTCATATCGAGAAAAACAACTATCGACTATCGAGCTATCGTGCAACCCTATTATGAACCAATAAATTACTAATAATGAAAATGGACTGTGGCAAGTCAATCACGTGGGATTTAATTCAAATTGCAACGGAGTTTGAAGCCAAAACTAACCTTCCACAGACTAGACAACCCTCACTGAGACAACTGCTAAGAAAACAACATCGAAAGAATAGTTATCCACTACTATCTTTGATTTTTTAATTGGCTGCAATGTTTGCAGACTCTCACAGAAAACCAAACTCCTACTTTTTATGATGAACATAACAAACGCTAATAAACTAACGATACAAAGAGAAATGAAGGTATTGGCAGTCTTTTGAAAATGTTAAAGTATTGGTTCCCATTCGACATAGTAAAACCACAAGCTTAAAATGTGAAGACTTAAATACTTACTTGTAGATGCATATGTAATAGAAAGTACATCTTCATTAAAGTTAACGATAGTTACCTTTCAATAAATTAGGTGTACAAAAATAGTGTACAATTTACTAAAAAGATTTTCAGCTGAGCTATTGAACCACAGCAGGAAGACCTACAAATTCACTCACACTCATTTTCTTCTCAGGATAAATTCTTTCAAATACTTTTGAAGACTTAGGAGACTTTGAAAAATTATCAAATGCTTGCGATTGGTCAATAGATCCTGATGCTAAATTTAATGTTTCCTGCTTTGTTCACTACATTATTTTGTTTCTGTTAAACAAGCTGTATTATGTCATAGGCACATTATTAATAGAAAAAAATTATTACTTTCTACATTTCTATTCTTTAGTTGTCATTGCATCACATTTTTTATTTGGGTTGATTTATTTTAAAATGTTAATGGCAAGACAATGAGAAGTGTTAAAATTCTCGTATAAAAACTCAAATGATAAGCCCAGGTCGTTAAACATGTTTCCTGTTTTTCAACTTACAGAAACTAAACAGATGACCGATTTTATCAATTACAAAGTAAAGGAAACTTTTTGGACTGGATTTTGGACTGTAATATATATATGCTGTATATATATATAATATATATATAAATTGTTTTCACACCCTGGTTAACCGTATGGGTGGTAATTTCTGCTCTAACTCGGGTCTCCTACCAGAGACCTGGGAGTTTGAGCACTCGCCTCAAGATCTTAGCTGTTTCCAAAAGCGCACTTTTCTGCAACTCACCTAAGTTGATTGTTGTTGGTATTTGGGCAAGCCACATTTTATGCGCCGGTGTTATTGCGCCCGGTGCCCCAATGACTACTGGGATTACAGTTGTTCTTACATTCCAGCATTTTTCAATCTCTTCTCCAAGAGGGAGATATTTCTTTACCTTTTCCTTTTCTTTGCTGGCTATATTGTAGTCATTGGGTACTGCTATATCTATTATAGTAGCCCTGTTGTTCTCCTTGTCCACCACCATTATATCTGAATAGTTTGCTAGGATATGCTTGTCAGTCCGGATGTAGATGTCCCAGAGGATCTTAGCGCGGTCATTTTCATTGACCTTACCAGGAGTTTCCAACCAGTGTTGAGGTTTATTAAGGCCATACTCACCACATAGACTTCTATACACAACACCTGCAACATGATTATGCCACTCAGTATATATATATATATATATATATATATATATACATATTTATGTATGAATATATATATGTATATATGTATATATATATATGTATATATACATATTGGTTACATGCGGATGTATATATATATACATATATATATTTACACTCGCGTGTTTGTAATATATATATATCTCGCACGGGCGCATAATATATATATTACGAACTATTACATACGTATATATATATATATATATATCTACACTCGCGCGTTTGTAATATATATATGTATCTCGCATGTGCGCGTAATATATATATTACACATGCGCGTAAGCACGTGCGTGCATGTGTGTAATATGCTTCAGAAGGAAATCATCAAACCTTCATTTTTAGAATTAAATTATAAGGGCCAGATTGTTACCAGATTGATTACATGCCATATTTGTGCTTTGTTGCAAGCACACATATGAGCCATTACCTCCCATATCTATTCATATGAAATATACATCTAAGGTTTTTTTAAAAGATGGATTAAAAAGTTCAAAAGTCAGTTACATGTAGTTTACTTTCAATGCCGCTGATGATAGTAAAACAACTGAATATACAGTACTCACATGGCATTATCCCAGAAAAGCCAAAAGATATTCCAATTTTTTAAAGTTTTTGAAAACTATAACGCAATTCTCAAGCCATTACTTGCTCTGCAGGCCATGTTCCATTATCTTTGTAGCACTTTGTTGTTAGCTTAAATATAGATAGCCATGTTATTTACTACTAAGGATGGGTCATGACCAGGGCAATATGAGGAATGGCTTCTGTTTGACCTCTACTTTGTCTCTAAATACTACACTGTAAAAAAAATCTATGCAGTATTCAATCACCTCAGATGGTCATTTTTCAATGCACCTGAAAAACTACACACTCGAAAATTATGCAATGTCCATGCGCTATTCATTCAATAAAAACACACTTCTATTCATCGTTTTATGCGATGTGCAACTAAAAATTAACGCACTGCTGATGGTCATTTTTCAAGGCAATTTCTATTCACACTGTGCATTAATCATAAAACCAAAATATGTACGCACTTAGCGTTTAAAATTGCAGTTTTTAAACATTGACTGAGTTTTCTATACGAAGACGATTTTCACACGCTGAGTGCATTTAGCATTGCAACCTGGTTTTACACGCTTGGCGCATTATATTTTAGGGTCAAATTTGAACGCAGCAAGTGTTTACAAGTTTAATCACTTTACAAACAGCTCTGCGTTTTTTTCAGCCAAGGATATTTTTAAACAGCGAGTATATATAATTTATTATTAACATTTAATAAAAGCACTAAATAACTCGAAAAACACACACAGCATTTAATAAAAGCACTAAATAACTCGAAAAACACACACACCATTTAATAAAAGCACTAAATAACTCGAAAAACACACAGCATCTGTTTGATCAAGATCGATTTAGAATAATAATTAAAAAAAACTATCTACAATAATATAAAAGAGAGCACGATTCCATAAAATCCATTGAGTAAGCCCAAACCCCAAATCACGTAAATAATTCGCTCTAAAAGTGGTGTCACTTTGGCATACTGGATTGGAAAGGTTACTATTTCGTGTGAATTGTGTTCTATGAATTTTGTTGTTATGTTTTAGACTTATAGCGTTCCAGGCTTTGCCGGCACTTGCTTTTCTTCGCCTACTCATCGTCGGCTCGGCTTTCCTGCAAAAGAGAAAAAAAATGTTTCTATGATTTATGATAATTCCAACATGAAAAATAGACGTTAAAAATAAGACTAGGAAGACGGCAAAAAGCTCGACCAATGAGTTTAGGATATGAGTGTTCTCGGAAATTTTAGTTTCAATGATTTTACAACTGGTTGAAATCGTTTTTTGCGCCAAAAGTTACATTTTGGAGTTCTCTTCTCATGAATTATATGATAAATTGCTACCATAGAAATTCATTCGAATCCTACTTAGTTTTTCGACAGATATAAAACTAGCATAGCTGAGTCATTAGGTACTCACCCGCTTCATTTTTTCCATAAATTTGTCGACAGACAAATACTTGCTTCCCTTTCTCACGGTGCTGGAGCCCAAGAAGGTAAACTCCAGCAGCTGGCCAAACTTCTTGGCGTCGCCAAACTCGATGTCCCCAATGTAAAATACTGCCAGAAGTTTTAGCAGGACGAGAGGGTCCTCACTAACGCTTAACTTTTCCCCATCCACACAGAGTTTCCCAAATTTGAGGTGGGGAAGAGAATGGCTTACCTAAAACAGTAAAAAGTAAGTCAGATTGGAGCCGAAACCAGTCCAGCCAATTTATGACGTCAACAACATGCCTATAGAAACATCCTAATAACCTCTAACACGCTGAGTTGGAGTTGCGAACCCATAGCCGGGCTAATGTATGACGTCAACAACATTCCTATAGAAACATCCTAATAACCTCTAACACGCTGAGTTGGAGTTGCGAACCCATAGACGGGCTAATGTATGACGTTAACAACATTCCTATAGAAACATCCTAATAACCTCTAACACGCTAAGTTGGAGTTGCGAACCAATAGACGGGCTAATGTATGACGTTAACAACATTCCTATAGAAACATCCTAATAACCTCTAACACGCTAAGTTGGAGTTGCGAACCCATAGACGGGCTAATGTATGACGTTAACAACATTCCTATAGAAACATCCTAATAACCTCTAACACGCTAAGTTGGAGTTGCGAACCAATAGACGGGCTAATGTATGACGTTAACAACATTCCTATAGAAACATCCTAATAACCTCTAACACGCTGAGTTGGAGTTGCGAACCAATAGTCAGCCTAATTTATGACGTTAACAACATTCCTGTATAAACATCCTAATAACCTCTAACACGCTAAGTTGGAGTTGCGAACCAATAGTCAGCCTAATGTATGACGTTAATAAGTTACCGAACTAAGAAATCCACTCACTTTGTGTTCGGGTGTTTCGGCCAGCATCTTTTTGTCTCCAAGGCGCTTTCCAATCACGATCACCAGTTTCTCAAATCCAGAATCATTCGCTGCAAACAAAGTATTTTTGTTATATTTAAACTTTTTTTGACTACACACTACCAGGTAAGACCTCCAACAATAGAGACTAGTTCTTGTTTAAGCTGCTGCACATGTAAAGCATTGGAATGGAAAATAGGGTGAGACAAACTCCGTAGATTACTATTATCGTGAGGTAAAAAGCCAGTAATACTGACTAAAATCATGGGCACCCGACTCCGACTTATATCATTTTGGCGGTTGATATTATTTTGATAATTGAGCCGTTGCTAGCGCATAAAGTAACATATTGTTCTGCAAAGAAAGTACGTAAATTTGAAGATAATAAATACACTTACGATTAGTCTCTTTTGGACATGCAGCCATGAACAAATCCTCTGCTCGCTTTCCCAACGCGTCCAAATCCAAGTCCCGATTCAGAAGGAGCTCAAGCTCAGGTATAAGCTAACAAGCAATAAAAAAATAAGCAACTTCAAAATATCGACGCTAATTTGAAAGAAGAAGACATTTTAGCAAGCGAGAAATAAAGTACAAACATTTATCTTCAATATTCTTCCTGTAGCAAATCTATAGAATTCAAGAAATATCGACATTCAGTCGACTTGCCCGTAAATAAAAACTAGTTATGACCCTCAATGAACCACTTTACTGCTCTTACATGAAGTAATTCTAAGCCCTCAACGATATAGACCTTTAACAAACTTAATACGAGTTGACAATATTATTTATATAATCAAAAAACTTTGGTGGTGAATTTTTAAAAGCTGTGGTCAGATAGATGTCCAGTCAGAAACACATATCTGACCTGACCACAACGCCGAAATTTTTTTAGAAATTCAATTATGCTGAAGCCTACTTAGATAGTAATAATTACAATGTAAAAACCTAAACGCATAGGGTCAGATGAATGAAATCGAAGCTAGAAATGTGAGTTGTCTTATATGTGTAGTTTAAACGATGGATAACTAGCAGGCATGTGATTTCCAAAATTCATTTTAGCTTGCTGACGGAAGTCGTTGACAAAGTACTTTGAGCAAAAGCCCGAGGCAGCATTTCAATCATAAAATTATGAAATAAATGTGTTTATATACTGAAGTGGATAGATAAAAATACCACCTAAGGTATACTTAAATGGTGAAGGCAATGAATAGCGTACAGTAAGCCAGCGTTCGGAGCTAATACAAAATAGCTTAAAATAAACTTTTTAGCTTATGAATCACATCCCTGACTGTGATTTGCCATAATTTGCCTGTATAATGCTAGAGGTGCAGGATTATCTCTTTGCCGGAAAACACGGCAAGGCTGTCGTGTTTTCCGGCTAACCCTCTCCCTATTCCACCTTAGATTAAACACTGTCCTACCAGCAGGAATATGTTACAAGCCCAAACTACAATTTTATAGAAAACACATACTAACAATAATGGTTTATGCACATGGGCAAGTTGGAGTGGAATACATAATAGTAAAACAATACCTTACTCTTTCTTGAAATTTATTCCTTTGATTTTGGGCCCAAACATATTTATTTTTAAAAAATAGCCAACAAATCTAGACTTCATAACTTTTTGCTCATAAATTTTCAGAAATTGCTTATTACTAAGAAAACAGGCTAGGAATTCTGACTTAGAGAAGGTATGCCATACATTTTCAGTGAAAACATAGTTCAAAGTCTATGCCAAAGACATATTTGGGAGTAGAGTGCTGAAGATTTTTTAGAAGACCATAAAGTTATCCTCTGATTATGGAGAAGAAAACTCCTAATAGATAGGCAGTAAGTCTGCTCAGTGGTAGGATTACGTTCAATGCTGCGCCAGAATAGTGCTAAATAAAAACTTGGCAATCGTTTAATCCAGTGGCCAGATAGGACAGGCAACTGCCGAAATTGACCATAATCCGGCAAGTCATCCATCGTTTAAACTATAAATTACTGTGCACATATTATAAATTCCCTCCATAGAGAGAAACTAACTGGAATTTTCCCCTTGCAATGAATTTCAGTTCAACTCGGTCTCCAATAATATATAACATTTAAAGTTTCAGTTAATCCCAAGACTAAGACATTATTCTTTGAGAAACTATAAAGAGTGACGAGTCTAGTCAAGTTTATTTAAAATTGTGCTTTGGAAGTAGGTAGCCATCTTCAGCTCATGCAAATTGGTATTCGGTGCAGGTTGTATTGCAAAGACTTCGCTTGTAGCTTTTTAATATCAATCCACTAAAACACTACGTGAGACCTGGGCTCAAAATAGGATACTGGGAGAATGGGCAAAATTTTGAAAGTTCATGTTATTTTGGAGAGTAATACTTACAAAAGCCTCCTGTCCATAAATTGGCCACTCAACAACCATGCCACTCCAACCATCTTTCATGTTCTTAAAAGCCTCTTTCCTAATAGACAATGATGGACGAAGCATCTCCTTTACCGCACTCTGCAATATGAAGACTGATTATAGAGTTCTTATAGTTTACTGTGGTTAAAGTTAGGGCATCATCAACGAAAACTACAAATTTTATTCAACTTGCTATAAAGGGTGAAAAGTTACCATAAAAATTTCAACAATAATCAAGTTTAGCCGTGCCATCAGGGAGTATATAACTGGTTACATAATAGATTGTTAGAAAAATGTCCACCTTTTCAAAGAAGTGGAACCCTAAAAGCCGTGACACTGACACTCCATGCCTCATTATAATATTATTCGAAACGCGACTGTCAGTGAATGCTGCCATTAGAAATATAAGCAAATCTTTAATTTAGAAGCGATTTTGGCGGCGACAAAGTGGAGCCCGATCATTAGCAACAATGATGTATAACAAGAATGGTAATACCACAACAAAAATTACTTGAAACATTTAGCGGATGAAACAAAAGGCGCTTGAAAGGCTGTTGCATAATCAAGACTCCCTCATATATTTTAAAAACACAATAAAGCAAGCTGCACACACCTAAGAGATCTACTGAAAGCAACACAAGATGTTGGTTATAAATTAGTACCACTAGCCTAGATCAAATTTGTGATCCTCATTGTCTGCGTTGGAGTTGCACCCACTATAAGCGGCTACTTCGATCTTATTTTATAGTGGGGGTAACTCCAACGCAGACAATGAGGATCACAAATTTTTATCTACCGCTAGCCCCTGATACTCTTATTGAGTAAACTATGCTACCTTACCTGTGGAATTGTGTCAAGATTTTGAACCCGCAAATTCCTCTTTTCCTTGCTCGGAGAAACCACTAGTGCCTCTGCCCTCACCACTATATCCCTGTAAGAAATTAAAAGATGAAAATTATGGCTACAGAAGACAAAGTGTTTGTCGCATTTTTATGAGTTATATGAGTAGAAATCTTATGAAACATTGAGATGTCTATTTGTCCTTGCAAAGGGAGGGGGATGTGCGGATAATAGATTACAATGATTCACTTCAAACAAAGATCAAAAGCATAACATACATAAAAAACATATTATAATGCTTATAACATACATAAACATACAATATTATAATGCTTATCATCAAAACCTAAGACGTCAATATAAATTGCGATTCTGATTGACTATTCATCTCAAACGGTAAATTTTAAATTATTTTTATGACGTCAACAATAAAGAGGAGAATTAACAAGTAAAATACGAACCCGGTGACCGAAGCAGCAGGTTCTTGATCGAGTTTTTGTTTTTTCGCATAGTAGCTTCTTTTGTTTCTTACGCTGCAAGATAACTGTCTTTTGAAAACCTTCTACAAGCAAAGAATGTAGATCCTGATAAACTATAGATGCGCAAAAAAATAGTATGATTACAAAACTAAAAAGGGAGTATAAAAATATCATATGTGTATAGATTAGCTAGCATGAAAACCAGAGAGAGTTGCTCAGTTCTAGTCCATCAGACAGAATATTTTCCAATCATCTTGAAACAAATTTAAAGTTTACCCAGCTTTGGACTCTTGCAATGGTGGTTATGCAAATCAACGCTAGATTACACTGGCTCATAGCGTTTACTATGATAGTAAAAAAATAAAGCTAACCCTTCATTCCTAATATAAAGCTGAAATGAAGCTATGCCTCCCCAAACAACAATTAGAAGCTCAATCATTTCAGTTTCAGTTGCATAAATATCAACGGAAGGGCTTACATTTTCTGGATCACTTATTACACTTCTCATAATAAATATGAAAATATCACTCAATAGCCCATATTAACATTCATAGTGAATGCATGAAAATAAATGACAGAGTAGACAACTCCGACAGGTATTTAACAAGCATTAGGTATCTCTCTCCCTCCCTGAGAGGGTCAAATGCTTAGAAAATTTCTACATACACGAAATAACCCTTGATGGATAACGGATATGATGTAAGTTTCTGTATAATAAATTGTGGAAAGCTGCACGCCAATGCCAAGTATTGCTAAATGAATCTGCAGGACAGTAGGCTACATGCCCGGTAGTAAGTAGACCTATTCACGATTATAAAAAAAAACTCACGTAGCAATCCTTATCTTCGGTATAGCTAGCGTCTTTGAAGATGTCACTCTTATCTGGAAATTGCCTCAGGACTTTTAGTACCACACTATCGTAGTTGGGTCTGCTGTGACTATGGGACCAATTAGCTTCCCCAATCGCCTGTACAACCATTTTCCTGGTCTCTCGTCCAGTAAATTGAGGTACATTGAGCTCCTATAAAACAATAAAACTGAGTTCTTACTTACTATAGGGAAAAGCCATAGTGTATATTAACTTTTAAGGCAAATTACTTAATTAATTGCCTAAGGCGGAGTTTTTCTCATAGACAGAAAATACTGCAGTGTAAAATGCATAGTGTCTGCTCGAACGATAAAGTGTGACTACCAAGAGTTGCCCATTACAAGCGCTTTCAATCAAGGCTAACCTACTAAGATTCAACAATTCAAACAGCACCATACTTAGCAGGTCTAATGTACGTAAAAATTTACATTACAAATTTAAGTTGTGCAATCAATTCAACATTATCGACAGCCAAAGAACAGCCAACGAATTTAGACAGGTCGACAGGATTTATTTTCTCTAGCTAACCTCAATAAATATTAACAACAGCAACAACAACAACATAATTTACAGTATATTGCTGTTACTCACTCGCATAAACAATGGAGAGCTAGAGGGTGTTGAAACAGTCGCCTCAGCAGTGGCAGAGGCTGAAGCAATAGGTTCGGCGGCAGGTGATCCTGAAATAGCGGAAACAGCAGAGGAAGGTGTTGAAACCGCAGGTCTAGGTGTGGTAACCACAGGTCTAGGTGTGGTAACCACAGGTCTAGGTGTGGCCGGCATGGAAGCAGGTGGTGATGCGACCGCAGCGCCGAGTGTTGAAGCAGTTTCATTAGGTGTTGGTAGTGTAAGCGCAACAGAGGGGGCAGCACTTGGTAAGTTATTCTGAAAATGCAAAGACCAATAATAGAGGCGCCTCCGATATAAATGATACCCTAGGACACTTATATTTCGCTAGTATTTAGTTTCGTGAGTAGCACACAGAGTAAAATTTCGCTGCAACTTAATTTCGCAGCTCTGATGAATGCGAAAATATAGTGATGTGAAAATAAATACAGTGGAACAAACAACTTAGATTCCTCAGGTCCGGTCCTCTAGTAAAAAAAGTTGTTATATTTGCGACTAGTTTGTATTTGTAACCCGCAGGTATAAATGTATGGCAGAAATCGATAATTCAACGTGATCGCTTGCTGCCATTTGTTTCTTGGACTATCAATGACGTCTCGGTCCTTTCCGTCGTGACCGATATGGTACCAATATTAGATCTCAAGTATTTATAGCAAGCGATGGCCATGGCACGTTTTGAGTTCACAATATTTCAAATTTAAAAAAATCAAATACAGTACATGTCTCATAAAAAAGAAAATAGATAACAACCAACATCACAACCAGAACTGTATTACATGGTTGGACCTGGTGAGGGTTGTTATCGTTTTTGGTTGGCAGTAAAATTCATCACTACAATAAGTATTATTTAATTGTATGACTTCACCTACCAGACTTTCATCCTCATCAGTTACAAATTCGGTGACTAAACTGATATCATCATCTTCTTCGTTTGTCTTGGCTTTTCCAAAAAAACTTGTTATCGTAATTTGCTTTGCCATGCTGCTCATTCGGTGTATTAACGAATTTACTAGAAATTTCCCAATGAGCTCAATCACACACAAAATTATCTGCATTTCTAATATCACGATTTTGTTGTGGATATCAATGAACTACAGGGCCGTATTCCCTTGGACAGCTGGCCGGCTAAGACGCCCCAACTTTTTAGGAAATTCATAGTCCAACGGCTATAGAAAGGTTTTTATCGCTGTAGAATATAACTTTATTCGAAGCCATAGATACAAACGTCAACTTTTAGTAGTTCTTAGGCGTCATTATTATCTTCATCAGCGGCAAAATATTCTTGTTAACGACTTTTATAAAGGTTTGCAAAATATCAAGTTTTAGCAAACATCTGCTTGCCCATATCCTACTTAATGAACTTGAAATAAAATCGGCAAAAATGATCTTTGTTAAAACGCTTAAAAAAAAGATGTCTTCTTTCTGAGCTTTTTAACTGCATACAAGTTTTGCCTGTTTTAATTTTAAAACGTTTTGTCAGTCACATCAGCTAAAACAAAGCAAATCTCAAAAAATAGAAAAATGTTGATACTTGCCAATAAAATTTTTTAAAACTTCACGTGAGAGGCCCGGCTGAGGCCCTACATAAGAGAAACCTGTTGGGAGCTTACAGCACCCCCCCCCTTCTCCACACCCCAGATGTTCATAACTAGTCGTCTAACATTAGCCCCCCAACTTGCAACCAGTGAATAGTAACAGGCCTGCGTAGAACATAGCTATTTAATTTCGAATTTTCGCTAGTTCGTTATGATAGTTTAGTTTCGCGCATGAATTTTTCGCGTGATGATGACTCCGCGAAAACGCGAAAGTTAGATGCCGCGAATACTTAAGTGTCCTAGGGTATGCATAAAACTATTATACTCAACAATAATCAAGCTAAATTTTGCTAAAAGAAGAACGTAAAATTTACCTTTTGAACACTTTTGACAAGCTCTTTGAGTCTTCGTAGGTATTTCATACATTTCCCCAGAGAGCTATAAGGAAAGTTCACATACTTAACATAATGCCATAGTAATACTTACTAGTAAAGTTTACAGCATAGGTAAATGTAAATCCAAAACTGGCCATTTCAGAATGTCTTTTTGGATCCACATAAAAACGTAACGCAATGCAATCATAAGCAATTCTTAGCCAATTCTTAATTCTTCCTGTCATACAAGTTAAAATGGCGAACAAAAATGATTGACATTGCTAAAGCCTAAAACAAATTGCAAACCCTAGCTATCAACTAATCCATTTGGGGAGGTAATGTAGTTGATCTTTGTTCTTCGCCTAGACAGTATTTTTGTACTCCTTGGCAATAAGAACTCCTTGGCAAAAAGAAGCTGAGTTGCAAGTAGGCCTAATTTCTATTTGAACCACAGGCCGGCCAAGGTGTTTGGTAGCGCTCGGACGGTGGTGCTCGCCCGAGCACCACCGCCCGAGCGCTACCGAACACGTTGGCCGGCCTGTGATTTGAACAACCAACTGGCGGAGGTTATAACATAGACATGAATACCATGATCGCGTAGTCTATCAGACCAAACAAAGACAACTCACCCAACACCAAGCTGCTGAAGCTGCTCTGGTTGCAAGTCAGGTATCACTTCTTCATCAAGGATATCATTATCTAAAATGAATTCATAAAAAAATCAAACCATACCAGTCTTGTTGGAGGAAAATAATTCCTAGTGAGTTAACTTATATCCTTAATTAGAGAGAGCAGTAGCAGCAGCCCCCACAGACTCACAGAGTTAGAGTTGAATTCAAAGTTACAAAAAAATAGTGACAACCTAATCATTCCAACTTAATTCTAAATCATTGATTTGGGCACCAATGTTGAAGAACCTTTGAATACTCATTGTGGCTTCAATTAGCTCGTTAGAATATTCTTAGCCAATAGCGTATCTGGTAACAAATCTATGCTCATACAGTGAGTCAAGTATTTCATTTATTTGTATAACTTGACAACCATACAACCATACAACCATAAAGTGACACTAATGAGTAACTGAAGGTGCAACTTTTTTGTGATTACAGCTGTCAGAATTTAGTTGCCTTAGTTGGAGTAAAAGTTAAAAGTTAATGAAAGAAAATATTGAAATATAATTCCGACTTAGCAGCCTAGTACTACTAGGCTACTAAGTCTTAATTATATTTCAATCTTTTCTAGGCTAGTAGTAGTACCACAGCCACCCAGGCACAAATGGATGGTGGGGTGGGTGGCTGTGGCTAGTACTAGTAGTCAACAAGATAGTGTAAAAATTAATTATTCAAATGCTGGCTGGCTGCACCAAGGAGTTGGCTACACAAATGTATTTAAGGGTAAGAACACAAGATTTGAAACGAATGATGTTGGAAGTGTGGTGATTGTAAAGATTACTTCTTTCTTTGGCCTTCTTTCTATTCTCTGTTTAGTAGGCTTACATAGGCATTGTGTTTTATACCTTTGAAATTTTAACTACTCTATGGCCTAAACAAGAAATTTTAATTACTCTATAACCCAGGCTTGAATTGTGTCGGCAGTAATCTTTTCTCAATTGAAAACCTCTGAATGTTCTTACAAACAAAATTTCCTTCATGACTTCTATCAAAGACTAAAGAGTTGTATGTGGGATACATACAACTCCTTGCTCCTATCAATATGTCTGTTGCGTTGCATAGGCCTGCATCAAGAACTCCCTGCATGCATATAGCTATCTATTTAATTATGATAAATAATATTCATTCATTGCATATAAATAGGTACGCTTTAGATCTTCTACTGTTCGGGTGACTGCTCTCAAACATACTACTTTATGTAGCGATTAGGCCTCTCTCACAAAAGTAAAAAATATTATTGTTTCATGTTTTCTATAAAAAGGGATTGTAAATTAAAAGAAAGTTGAAACTTGACTTAATAAAGCGAAGAGCCTTTTAATTTAGGTTGATTTCAAGGTCTTGATTTCAATTCAGAAACTTAGGCCTACACCTTTCATTTGTCTAATCCTAGATAGTTGTGATTTTGATTCTGATGATGATTACCCGTTGGGTATGAAACTACTAGTAATAAAATGTTTTAAACGAATTCTATTTTAATATATTTTACGCTTTGTTCAACATTGGGCACTTTAGTAGATGCCTACTTCCAAAGTATATAAAATAAAAATTATCTCGTTGAATTTTAGTGATCAAGTCAAACTATAAATGTAGCGTATACTCACCAAGTAATATTTCGTATGCCGCTGTATCGCCTATCTCTTCAAAAAGGGTTTTGAATTGTTCCATTATTGCAGAAAGTTTGTAACGGCTATTGCTAAAAATCTTAGCCCAACGGATTCAAACGCCAAAGTACTGTAGGTTCAACGGTTACGATACAGTATTCTGACTTGAAATGAACCAACTACACCAAAATTATAGTATTCTCTCTTCATAGCCAAGCCTACTATATTTTATTGGACAAGCTTTCAGCCTAAACAATGACTGCATTGCTATTGGTCTATTGCAACCAATCACATTGTTATTGTCTTGCCTATGATAACCCTTGATAATAAGTTTTATCTGAGTTTATAGATTAGTCCATAAAAAATGGTAGATTGCTTTTGCAATTTTAAAACTTGTTTTAGGACATGTTGTTGACGATACTGCTGTTGAATATATTTCTGCGAACCCGAATCCTGGATCTTGTGGAGGCCCAGTGGACTTTCACTTCAAACTGCCCTATCTTGTACCGAATTCCGACTTAGGCAAGAAATTGTATAGGATATATGTTGGATTTTTGTAATAAGTGTTCTAATATGCCAATTTTCTTTCTGAACAGATCAGACTATAGGGATATTTTGATATTATTTTGTTATTTCAACAAAGTGTCCTCTGAAATGTTAGTAACACTTGCTCTCATTGAGCCATTGGTATTTTGAATAATTGTTAATATTCCAATTTTAGGAAATGCTTTATAGCTGTTCCATATGTGGATTTTCTCACAATTCAAATAAAGTCTTCACTCTCCATGTCATCCGAGTTCATAAACATGATCCAAGGTTTCGGATAACATGTTTCTGCGGCATGAGTTACGGAAGGTATGATATGAAGTTGGCCCTAAAGTCCTATTTGGTATTTTTAAATCTGGCTAATAAATGTCATGTCATATGATAAGGGTTCTGTTTTGAAATTGAGCTAACCATAATGTAAAAGCCCCATTGGAATCAATTTGCCTGATAGGTTGTCAATTTAAAATACACTGAATGGTAGTTGCTTGTTTTACAGCTATCTCAGTTATAGAAGGCACGTTCGTAGGAAACACAAGGACACTGAAACTCATATTGAATCAATGCCTTTAGAACCAGTTGTAGAGCCAGTTTTAGACCCAGATCCGCAATCTCCTCATCATCGTAACAGTAAGTATAAACTCATTATCAGGAAATTCAGACACTATTGGCACATTCTTCCTAAAATTATATTTTTCTCAAAATGGACATGCCAGTCAACAATAAAACGCAATCTTATTCTTGTTAATTGTTTCAGATGAGCAAACTGTTAGACCTCCTTCACTGGAGAAGAACTGTGCCAAATTTATGCTAAGTCTTGCAACAAGTAATATTCCCAATGTACACATTGAAAAGATTGGTTCCACTGTCACTGAGCTGTTGAATGAACAGAAACGATTGTTAACGGATACAGTGCAAAAAGAACATGGAATAGATGTTGGCGGTTTATTCCCCTGTCATGGATTCACGCGTCTAGCCACTCAACACACTAGAATGCGATACTTTAAAGAGAAGTTCAACCTAATTGTGAGTTCTTAATGTGTTTGTACTAAAAAAAGTCAAATTTTAGTTGACACACTGAATCAAAAAAATTATCTAGCTGTTTGCTGCCTATAATCTAAGAATACAAAGCAAATTCGGAAAAGATGCTGATCAAATCCTTAATATTTTTAAACTAAAGAGTATAATATAGGCCTATAATTCTTCTTGCGTTAACTCTTGGGAGTTTTTAAAAGATTACGATCACTCAGTGTTTCATTTTAGTTAACCCTTTCAGCCCTAATTATTTTCCAGTTGAGTGCCCCCCTGGCCTAATTAATTTTTCACACTCAATATTTAATAAAGTGAGGTGTGTTAGATTGAGCATAAATAAAGCTGCGTTCAAGATAAATGAAAATAGTTTTTTGTAACTTGTTGGTAACATTCTTAGCTACATTTTGATACTAACATATACACATTAGGTTAATCTATATAGGATGTTATTGATAAGATTCAAATCAATACATTTTTTGGAAATCGAAAAGTCCAAGTTTGGCTGCTACTACAAGTCAGCTTTTTGGTTGATAACACTTCAGTAACATATTAGGATAACAAGAAAAGGTGTTATCATCAAGTTGCAAAAAAAAATTTGGAGTTCTAACCAATAGAACTGAAATTATGAGCCTATACGCAATATTATGGCATAATGTAGTTTCCGTTCCATTGTTCAATCAATTGGTATATAAGGTCTATATATCATATTTACATTCTATAAGGACAACATTTATTGCAGTTATGATAATAAACACGAGATGCAAACAACTGGAGTACAAAACTAATATAATGTATCGTTTTTATCAACTAAAATTGTGAAAAGATTTGTCAAATAAAATTTTTTTATTCGAAAAATTTAAAAGTTATAACTATTTAGTAATTTTGATGTTGTGCAATTGAAACCCACTTTGTGCTACTAATAAACGGTCATAGTGTTGTTGTAGATCACTGTCACTGCTAAATTCTTCACCTGAACTAATTATTACGTTAGATTGTAAGATTTAGCCGTAGTCTTTCGGCAAATGCATTCAATATGGCGACCTCCAGAGTTGAAGTTTGAAATCTATCACAGGATTTGCCTAGTAAAATGCTTTTATCCAACCACATTTCTGGTATCAAAACAATCCTCAGACTGTTATCTTTCGAAATAAAGCTATAAAAAAACGATAAACACAAAAGGAGTATCAATAAAGTTACTCAGAAAGTGTCCCGAAAGTGTTGGCTTCAGGCCCAAGTGTGAACAACTTCTCCCGAAATAGTTGGCATCAGGGGTGAGAGGGTTAATGCTTTAGTGTCACAGAGTCCATGGACGTATATTAGCATCCATGAGTTACGAGTTTTCGTGTTGAAATCTCTAGTGTGATAATTGTAATGTAAACAAAAGAACAATGCTGTGACTGTGAATCATAATCATAGTAATAAAGGGTTATCTATGCAGTGAATTTAAAAATTAGCATGATATTTATGCCATAATATATATTAATTATGGCAAAATAGTGAGAATAAGGGCTCATTCTTGATCAATCTTTTCAAACTAGTGTGTTGAAAATTGCTGAATATAGCCCCTGTCACGGAGTGATAGCAAATATGTAATATAAAAAGTCAATGCAGTCCTGGGGCATATTAAAAAATATATTTGACCCACTAGTTATCCTGAATGATTGAGGCCGCGCAGCGGCTGAGGGAGCGCGCTGGCGGAGAGGGTCCGGGAGGGGCGCCCGAGCGCCCTTCCAGTGGGGGGTCCGGGGGTCACACCCGGAAAATTTTTTTCTAAAATGGTGAACATTTACAGCATTTCAGAGCGTTTTGCAAGATTCTACTGAGTCCACAAATAACCAAAATTCGAACATAATATATAATATAAAACAGTCAAAAGTTAAAAGCGAGTACGTATAAAACTACAAATGTATTTCGTATGGTCAAAAACTACATTTTATATCAAGTTTTTAACCATACAAAACAGATTTGTAGTTGTATATGTACTCGCTTTTAACTTTTGACGATTTTATATTATTTTAGCTCCCAATACCTATATACTATATATCTATATGTCAGTGTATTATGATGGCGCTAGAGATTTAAACAAAACTAACTAATGTCGATTGGCTCAATGACAGCAACATGTTATCTCATAATCTCCTTTGTGATCTTTACTAGATTTAATCATGTTAAGGCAATACAAAGAGGTACTGTTATGTTATGCAATAATACATGATCTCACTAATGAGTTTTGGTTATTTGACCCACTAGTGAAATTTTCACTCACGAAAACTCGTAACTCGTGCCCTGTCAAATACGCCCCTGAATTGCAGTCAATTGACAATATTCACATTAGATCACTTGCCTTGGAACCATTGGGGTGTTTAGAGAAATAAAGATATGATAAAAGCCTGTTTGGAAATAAGCCTCTTTCGTTTGAATTTTCCTTAAAGTGTACACCAACCAATTAATTGTATCCTAACCTAAATGTCGTGTTGTGGCTTGTAGGAATCGACTCCAATTCGCTACAACAACACCGCTAGAAGACCATTTTACTATGTATCCGTACTATCAACTCTCCAGGTAAATACTTGTGCGCTTAATAACTGCAAACATGCAAGATAACTTCTGAGAGAAAATATATGAAAAAGGTTGTCAAATGTGCTGCGCTTGTCATAGTTCTGCGATTTCAATAAGAATTGATTCCTGCTAATTACCGTTAGTGAACTGGCTATGGACAAGTAATTTTTTCAGGATTAGCTCTTTAAATTTTTTTCAGTGACACAGCTAAGTTAGTGTAACAAGTTAGGTTCCCTAGGTTGATAGTTGGTCTACAGTTAGTGAGTTTATTTATAGTGACTTATTTTGCTAATTGGCTTGGCCATGTTCCCATTGTACTGAACATATCTTTATTTCAGACCATTTGTAAACCTAATTTGCTAATGATTATGTAAACAAAGAGCGCCTTAGCTGTTCCCATCAACAATATAGCAATGAACAATAAAGCACTTGTCACCCTGAAGAGTTGCTCTAATTTATCAGACAAATATAAACATCACACAATAGGGTTCCATGAGGAAATTGAGTCATCTTTGACTAGAAACACAACATTGTCGACCAACTATCATCACCTCATGGAACCTAACTAAATGCTAAAAGTACAACCAACATTTTGCTTTCAAAATTATGCAAAAAAGCTTTAGTCTATGTTCTCATGTATTCATTCATCTGTTTGCAGATAATGTTAGATAGTCCAGAAATCCGGAATGTAGTACAGTTTCCAATATTCTCTCCAGATGGGGCAATCAAAGACTGCATAGATGCTGATTATGCACAGAATTCTGACTTTTTTGCTGACGGGCAAAAGATAATGGTAGCAGCCTATTATGATGATATTGAAGTGGTATGTCAGCTCAAATAATAGTGTGTTGATTTAAGGATCATAAAGCCCTTCAACTATGCTACACAAAACTTATTGGCGACTACTGCCTTCTCAAATTTAAGTGCTCATCTAACACAGAAGAATTGGGCATAATTCTGCGTAGGCCTATAAATAAATTTACCATTTATGTTTCGGTTGTGTCAACATGCAGATGTTCAGGTCCCACCCTGAATTTGTTGATACCGTATGATCCGGTTTTGAGCGCCCCTTTTCCTGTAGAGACGGATAATACTTTGAGCTGTGGTAAATTGTCTTGTTGAATGCTTTTAAGTTTTTATACATTTTGATTAGTGTTATAAAAATCTTTTGTAATTAATTTCCGTCGATTCTGGTAGGGAGGCCTACTGTTTTAAAGCCAGATGTCGTAGCTTTATATTTTTATTTTACCTAGTGGGCATGAGAGTATTGTCTAGGTTTTGGTTCAGCTTGAAATATATTATATTGACCTTGTCATTCACTTTACTTCCCAGAGATTTTCATGTTTCTATGTTGAAAGGTTCAGTTCAACGTACGGAAAACTTGTATGCCTACCCCATTCTGATACTTATTGTCAAAGAAAGACGCTCTCACCATGCTTGAGGAAACATGTTGAAGCGAAAAATACTGACCACAAAAGATCTAACAAAAGACCAGCTCAAACACTACATATTTTCAGACCCTGTTTTAACAATCTTGAGGCATCTTTAAAAGTAACTATCTAGGGTACATGATTGGGCAGTGCAAGTAGGCTGAATGTAGTGTGTGCACCTCATAACAGGACAGGGTATTTGAATTTCTAACAATGAACACAATAAGTTCCAAAATTCCCATTGTGGGAGAACAAAGGAACCCTCTTTGTTTAGTAGGCAAGGCAAGGGCAAGGCATATTTCTCCCTTAGGTCTTAGCCAATGTTGCCTAATGCCCTCTAAAATACATTTTGCCCTTTACTTTTCAGCTTGCTATTGAGTTCACAAAACTTTTGGCGCTCTTTTTTTCTAAACATCCTGAATCAAATTCGGTACACTTACTCTGCTGTAGCGGGCCGCAGTTGTTTTATATTAGCAGAGGATTGAAGATTTTAAGAAAGGTTCTTTAAATTGGGCTGTGGTGTGGCTAAAATTTGCATGGTCATTTCGTAGATAATGGGTAAGACCCCTTTCTGTGGGATACCCATGTCACAAGTATTTATGCCGACTTAGTGAACATTCTGGCCCATTGTGAAATCACACACTCTCACTTCACAACCAAGCGATTCGAAATGAGTCATTTTTATTTTTCTCCCCCCCCCACCCACCCCTTCTGTGCAACTTATTGTATTCACTGTCAACAAATCAAGTTTGCTTCATACTATAGCCTATCCTACTAACACCCTAGCTGTGTGACTTTTCCATCATCCGTACTGCTGTGCTAATAACAACCCATCATATAGAGTAGTCGATTACGACCTGATGGTTGATTCACAGCACAGCCTGCTTTAGATTCCTATTTTCATGGGCGACTTCTTGTCCATATTTGAATGATACTTTTTGTATTATGACCCATGGCCTAAAAGGTATCTAAGAAATAGCCGATGGTCTAGCTATATTGCGATTGTGTCAAAGCTATGTAGAAAATGTCCGCAATGGAAAATGTCAGCAGCGGCTGCTGTGAGTGAAGGAAATTCTATGACCAAGATTGAACTGTTTTGGTTTAACATAATTTTATGGTCTTTTATATATACCTTTAGAAAGGGTTATGACTGAGTGGTTAATAGTTTAATCAGCAGGGTTAGGCATGAGGCAATACACAGCAATACACAGCAACATCAATACCCCGAGATATTTTCAAAGGAGATAAACTCGGCATAGGTGCATTCCCTGGCCCTGATTTGTAATCAGTTATTTGTGTTGTTCCTTTTTGTTGCTATTAGATCTTTCACAAAACATTTTACGACAAAGAGATCTGGATCATACAGTGATGTTTTCTATCTATTTTTATTGATATACATGTACAGTTCATTATTTTGCTGAAAAATTCTTGTAAAAATTGTAATTTGAGCTTTTTTGTACGCGTGTCGAAGTGGATTTTCCCACAGTGTTGGACGTGTACCCCTCCGCCTCGCAGTGTTTCCCCAAAAAAGTAAATCTGTTTCTAACACTGGTTATAATTATATTTATCACTGATGTATTCCAATCTTGATTATTTAAATTTAAGTCGTTTTTGGATGACATTCATCAACTACTATTTGGTTGAAAATATCTTTTCCAGCAAAGCAATGCCTTACAGACTAGCGGCTTTTTAGCTAACTCAAAATCCTATTCAATATGTTTCCCAGTCATTGTTAGCCTGGGTAGGCTCTTCAACAGAAGAGCCTACCCAGGCTAAGTCATTGTAGTTTAACTTTAAGTGACATAAACTGTTGGCACTTGGTGGTAGTGGCATTCCATTATCAACCACCCACCCAATGGAATGCCACTACAGCCAACTGCCAACAGTTTATGTCACTTAAACTACAGCCATTGGAGAGTTTATAATTTCTCTCAACTGTTATTATTATATCTATTGTTAACCTAGCTAGGCCATAAACAAATTATTAGTTGGTTAATACAGGCTAAGTGTTTTGTGGACCATTTATTCAGCAAAACCGTGCCGAAATACTTTCCATGTCTCTCGCCTTTAAGAAAGCTTCGTCAATAACTCCAACCTTGGCTTCAAATAAAGTTATGTCTCAGAAGTTCTCGAATACCCGACAACGCGAATAACTCATAAATAACTCACTTTAAATGTGGTGCCAGGTTAGCCATAATGATAATCCTATTACTCACTCTAAATTTTGTTGCCACTCAATATGGCTAGTATAATAGAAGAGATGGAGGTATAGAGCTCTACCTTAGCTTAGGACAATTAAAATAATCCTTTGAATGAAGACTTATGAATAGGATTTTTAATTGAATAAAATAACTTTGAAAGTTGTGACATCAGTTGTGCATGCCAATGCTGCACCGTTTTGTTTGAGAGGCTAACCCAGCACCTTGAAGTTCGAGCAAAGGTTTAAATTTCACAGGTTACACAAAAACTAAGTAGCCTATTTATGCTTTACTTGAATTTTATTTTTAATAGGTCTGATTACGCATGTAATTATAGTCAATTTACCAATTGGTAGACACATTTTACTGATAACCACAAATGGCTCTCCGAAAGCTCAAAGTCTAATAGACCTACTCCAGTCTCAGTGCTTTTATGAAGGCTACCGTGAAAAATACAAAAATATTTCCCAATAATCAAGTGGGGCATTATGTAAACAGCTTTTTGCTATTAATAATTGTTTCGACAAAATATTACTTTAGAATTTTCCTCAAAGTGGATGGTGAGGAATGAAAAGCGAAAAATGAAATTTGTCGCACCCATCACTTTGCTCGTTTCCTCAACGAATCTCCGTAGACTCATCAAGGAAGCTGCTCTACAATCTTGCATCGAAGAGAATATGAGGCTCATTATGAGGCGGGATTAAACCACTAATTAATAGTCCTATAATCATGCATCTAATTCTAAATTATGCCAATTGGTAATCCACATAGCAGCTTTTTTATATTACGGGAAAAGTGTTGGGAGCAGTTTTAATGATTATAATCTATCCCAACTTTGGTTACTCAGTTTTGGACTTTGGTTGGCGCCATAGCTGCCAAGTCTCCCTTTTTGAGAAGGATATTTCTGATATTTTGGGTAAATTTTCCTCTCCACACGCGATTAGCTATTTTTTTATTCAATAATATTAACAGAGTGTCATACACTATCAGAAAGAGGGCATGAGAGAAGTCCTTAGACACACATTCAAAGTTTTACAGGGTGTAGGGTATGAACCTCAGTCGTTTAAATCCAAAAAAGCTAAAAACCTCACTTTTTCAAATCACGGTTACTTGGCACCTATGGTTGGCGCTCATTCCTATTTTGTTGACAATATCTTTACTGACACTGTAAGGTCATTCATTCAATGTGCGTTTCCCACAGTTTCCCAGCCATTTGTGAGTTTATGATTTCCCTCAACTGTTATTATATCTATTGTTACCCTAGCTTGGCCATAAAAAGATTATGAGTTGGTTAATATAAGCCTTGGTGGGATCTATGAGTTGAAATCTCCTCAGACCACTGTTATTCAGCAAAACGGCACCAAACCATTTCATTATATAAAATCCATTAAGAAAGCTTCGTTCATAAAGCCAACCTTGGCGTCAAATAAAGTTAAATCTCAGAAGTTCTCGAATACCCGACGACGCGAATAACTCACTTTGAAAGTGGTTGATTGTCAAAGAAGCATTAAAATTTTCATCGGTAAAAGCCAGTTTGATGTCAGAAGGAGTGTTCTTTAAACATCGTCATTCCAAAGAGAAAATTAAAAATCAGACTTGGCGACCATTAAAACCCTCCACTTTTGGCTAATCGTGTCTCACTAAAATTTATTTTATTATACCAAAACACCTTATTTTTTCTTTTTATTTAATGGCCTTCAATAATCTCTGCAACTGCTGTATATAACCGAAATTCAAATAACATTTTTCTAAAAAGTAATACTCCAAAATCCAAATATTAAGTAATTTTAAAAATCTAATCTGAACTGCTTTCCCCTGCGGCTGTAATAAAGGCTAAATAATCTTGAGACATCAAAAATACAGGTTTTATAACTTTTTCAGTGAACCATCAGAGAGCAAATTTATGATCAATGGGCAAATAACACCTGTCTATGACATCGTAAGCCTACAGAGTTTTACAAGAACCCTAAAGAGTCAATGGAGCCGAAGAGCGAAAGGGTCTATTTGTAACGGTATGACTTGTCCCTTCTTAACAAACGTATTAGCTTGTTTTACACCAATAGTCAGGGCCAGTAAGATTATAGGTGTCTGTACTATTGAATAAGCAACACAGTGTAGGCTAGGAGGTATGATGGATCCAAAAAACTTTGACAAACCTTTTGTGTTAGCCTACACGCCCGTTGCAGTTAACCGGTTATTCTTCATGGGATAGCAATTCTGTTATTAATTATTTATATTATAAACCATATTATATCCCTCTAAACAGAGTTACCTAGCTATTTTTGGAGCAAGCAGTTAGGAGTACCTCCTAAATTTACCACTCGATATTTTTGTCCAGGCTAATTAATTCCAAATGACTTGCATTACCAACAGTGTTGCAGTTTGGGTAGGTAAGCCGACAGCTGATTGCCATTGAGAATATGGAAATGTTGCGGTGCTGACAGTATCAGAAAAAATATCGCATGCCAACATCAGAGATATAAGGCTGCAATATGTAATGTGTTTTCACCAGACTGACTTGCCACCGTCAGTTTTGGCTCCATTTGGATCTTACAAGCTAGAAAGTAATGTGGTTGTGCTGACAACTCCTTGATACTTTCAGTATTATACAAATTTCTATGCAGGTTGATTTCACTAAGGATAAAGCTATATACCATTGCGTCTCTTAGTTTGTGAACAGCACCGCTTTATTATTATAATTTTATGATTTTTATAATTTAAATATTTTGTTGAGAAAGCTATGCAATAAATTTAGCCTTAGTGGCAAAAAGCTGTCAACATCCAATCCAACGCCAAACTGCACAAATATAATAACCCTCTCTAAGATGCTCTGCGACAACCGTTTAGAATTATTTGCTGTTTCCAAACGAATAATGACTAAAAATTTTCTATCTTTCTGAAGAACATGAAAAAACACAGTGTTCACTTGAAGTTCCGATGAGATTAACCCTGTACTATATGTATACTAGTTAAAGCCACATTGTATGAGACGTGATATTTTTTCAGATTTCGCCAGGAAATGTGTGGCAGATAAGCTAAGTGGAGGATCAAGGATACCAACAGAAAACCTGTGATGCCGACAGTAAGCGCTTAGATAATCCTATTTTTTTTAACTCAAGAACATAGATTTATTATCTTTAGGCCTACATTGATATTTTTATGTAACTGAAACGACTTGAGCTTCTAACTGTGGTTTGGGAAGACATAGCTTTATTTTAGCTTTATATTAGGATTTGACTTTGAGGCTTATCAATCGTTATTGTAATATCATAGTACTCAATGACGCTCACGATTCAATGAGAGTTGCATGAAAACTCTGAGCTATCTTTACTCACATCAAATATATATTTTTAAATTAAAAAAAAACATTTCCACAGCAGTCAATGTTCTTCAATCCAATCATGAGCATGGGTCATTATTGTTGGTAATTCTTATACATTTACTTTGCTAGTGATAAATGCAATAAATGGCATACCGGTATGAATTTTCATGACATATTTTAAAATTAAAAATAACAATATCTTTGGTTAGGCAGACCACTCCCATTGCAATATCCTAGTTGTGATTAAAAACTTTAAAAAAAACTTAATTTTTATTAGATATTCTTGTATCTTACCCCTTTTTACAAGGGTAGATAATATTGAACCTCCAATTCTGTGCAAGGAGGCCGCATTTTCGTTGCCCGTAAATATATCAATTGACGCCAGTTATGGAAATTTTGTTCATGATATGACAGGTCACCGCTTGGATTCCCAACCCCGTGTGTTCGGATCAGCATGGTAATCATAACAAGGAAATAGAGATATACCAGAAGTTATCTTGGCATGTCGGTAGCGGTAGCAGGGCAGTATTTATAATATAATATCTACATCTACTCTGCACTTTGAATTAACCCACTTTATAGAATGTATCCGGCAGTTTGATGGTTAATAAGACTTGTGTGGTGAAAGTGTAGCATAGGCTAAATAAGTCAATTAAATCAACATATTATTTGTATTTTCAGACAGTAGACGCGTTCTCGGTTGTGTCAAGTTGATGTCAGAAATAGACTACAAGAAGAACTCCTCATACGCCAAAAAAATTTCACTCTCAGGTGAGCACAACTATAAAACTTAGTTCTGTAGATGGCAAACCTTTGGAGCAAGCCATCCTTTTTGCAGAATACGTAGGTCCACTAATGATCGCCACTAATCGAGAGATAATTGCACTTTCACATTAGTTCTACTAGTAGATAGGCTCAAAAATCTTAGGACATCTTAATGCAGAGCAGTATGCCTGTTGTTCACATTGTTTCAAAAGAATTGAAGCGGGTTTACGATGCTTCAAAGAAAAAAAGATACATGGGCTGGTGAAGTCACAATGGTCCTGGTCTGCACTGCACTGCCGACTTGTCGATTATCACAATTGCATATTTTCCGAGCCATTGTCGATAAAATGAAAAATGAGATTTTAATTGTGAAATTAAGTTAAAATGAACGATCCACACTAGCTAAATTAGTAGCAATAGCGAGAGAGGACAATTCCACCAATTATCAATAGCTGCACTCTATGTTAGTGGTGTGAAATTTCCAACTCTAAAATGCTATAACACTTATTACCAGCTGGTTTACTGTTTTGCGGTCTATTGAAAACTATGAGTATGTAATTTTCTTGCAATTCACATTATTGAATAGAAGAAGATAATTTTTTGCGAGAAAGTTGAAGTTAGGGTAAAATGCACTATTCTCTGCGAAGTGGGAATAGTTTGGGTATACGCAGGGTGTTAATGGTAATAATAATATACTAACAGATGGTGATGGGCAAGCTAAGCTGCTTGGGAGTTGGCCAACTTTGTTTGCAGTGGCCAATGATATTAAACATGCTGTCGCTAAACTAGTATCAAAAGCGAGAGAGGACAATTCCGCCAAAGCAGGAGAACAATATTTTTGTTCAATTATCAATAGTTGCATACTATATTTAGGTTGCAGAAAATTTGCGGCTCTAAAATAATAATAGCAGTGACAATTTATAATTACCAACTGTTTAACGTAGCAGACATAAAACACTTGTGAGGGGCGTGTGAGTCGGGGCATTTATTTATAGTAGTTCGCTCACAGCTCACATCTTTGAATTAAATAAAAGTTTTTCAAGAATGGTGGAGCTATGGTGAAAATACCAAATTGATTTTCATAGTGAAGAAGTATACACAGGGTAATGGTAGTAATACTAGTAGGTGGTGATAACAGAGCTCACCTGCCAAAGGGTTAACAACTCCCGATGGAGGAAGTTAAACTCGAAAGGCGAGAGGGGGCAACTCCCCCAAAACATTACATGATCGGTTTTATTATTCAACCAATCGGTTCGCTTTATGAGTTAGGGAAATGAAAAACTTTGTCGCCTTAAAAAACTAATAATAGTTGGAGGAATTACTAACCCGTTTTATTAACTTCCAATTCAATTGGAATATTCCAATTATGTCTACCGCTCTCCACATCCCTATCAACCGTATCACTTTTCTGTAGAAATTGTCAAGTCTTATTTTGTAAAGTTGAATATACCTTGGTTTTTTTTTTGGGAAATAGTTAATTTTCTTTTGCGGAAAAAATTTCAAGGGTTTGGTTTGTCGCAAACGGAATCACATATGCAGAGTTCACCTCAAATATTGGTGTTGTTTTCCATGTCTCAAACTACTCCATGTTGGATGTAATTCAGCTGGAAATGTTGCCTGCCCTTGACCATCTCGCAAAATGACCAACTCTTAAAGCCATTGAGATTATACACACGAGATATAATCACTTACTATAATAACACAGACCTGTAGATCAGAGGATGGCCATATTAAAAGTTTAACCACTTGGTGTCTGCTTGTCAAGGTCTTCCTTTGACATGTTGAAAACCGGTAATTATGAAAACAAAGTTTGGTAATCCTTTAGATGTAGACCTATGCTCATCAGATATTACCAGCAAACAGCAATTGAAAAAAGGTAGGATTCCGCAATAGAATTGTCCCCACTCGAAATGGTCACGTGACCATTTCAAATTGGGACAACTCCAATTCAGATAAAGTGATTAGGGCCTGAGCTAGTGCAGACCTAATGAATTGATCGCATTGTAAATTAAGATGAGCTATTACATTGACAGGTCAGAATTTGAACATCTGGTAATCTGTTGAGGTTTAGTGTAAATAATACATTCAGCTCATAGGCTTTCAAAACAAACGACGCTGACTACCTTGATATATACTTAAACTAGTCAATGCATTAATATTCTCAACTATACACGCCTATTGAGTTCAAGTACAAAATCACACAACCATTGCATAAATGTGGAAATTTAATGCGCTGACTGTTTACTGTATCTTATTTATTTGTCAACTATTAAGCATGTAGTGAGTTTTTTTTGTAAACAATTCAACCAGTGCATAAATTTTTGCTAATAATGCAATGGCTGTGTTGCAAGTTTAATGCAGCTGACGCATTACTGTTCAAAATTTTAATCGCTTATCAAGTTTTTATTTAGTTAACACAAGCAGTGCATAAATGCCTGAAGCCTACACCCTCACCGCATAAAAATTATAAACAGTTAATGCATAATTATCAATGCTCTCTATGCACTCATTGTGTTTATCTTAATTTAATTCACTCGGCGCTGTTAAGCGGATCACAAACGCATCATACGCATTAGCTTTATATACAAAGTGCAATGTTTAAGCATTAAGCGCATTGTAATATACTGATAGGTAATGGCAAAATACACACTGAATGCGATTTCATTGCATTGCCTGAGAATTTAATTCAATATTTAGTTCATCACAGTGCGTTTTAAAGAAGGGGATATTTTAACAAAGTGCATTGTTTTTCGGACTGCAGAAAAATATTCATCCAATGCCTAATATTATGCATTATTCAAGCAGTAACTGCACTGAATCACTCACTTTTCACACGCACTAAGTCTGACAGTTTTTACAGTGTAATGAGAAAAAATTATAAAATTTTGTTTGAGATTATCAATTTGAAGCAAATGCGTAACTAGAGATTAAAAAAAACAATAAATACCATAAATAAAATTAGTAAGCCGGTGGCTTGTCAGTGCACAGATTGATACACAGAAATTTATTTTATTAATTGAACAAATTAAAATCAGATGTCTTTCCAATCACCAACGGTAGCCTTTCTGTCAAATAAGTGCTAGTGTTCACAAAAAGGCTCTCTATGCTGTTCTACTGTAATACATTGTAATCATGAGAGCTTTAAACAAATATGCTGTAGCAATGACCTACTCTGTAAAAACTTGTATTATTTACCCAGAAAAATATTAGTTGATAACAAACCAAAATACAAAAGCAGAAGTTCCTACAAAATGCTAACATAAAAAATATTATCGCTCAGACGATTGTAGGGCTGGAAAACAGTTTCTACATCTTTATTTATCTGAGATAAATGTCTGGCAAGTGAATTAAAATATGGTATGTCAAGTCAAGTTCACTGTATATAAACAGCGAAACATGCATGAGTTACTACACTTCTTTCGGAGATCAAACCTACCACACGCACGCAACATGGGTGAGTAGCGTGTAAAACTTTTCTTAATAGTATTATATATATAGCCGAGCACAGTCAAACCTGTACTTATGTTTGCTTCATCTAACCAATTTTTAATATTTAAATATTTTTCAGTAATTATTTGAATCAATTGCTAAATATATTCTTAACATACCCTGCTCAAATTTTATAGAAACATGCACAGTCTGTAGCTGTACATGTTTCTTTACATGTAGCTGTAACTTCATAAATAAAAGTAAAAATAAATGTAAAAAATGAAAAAGAACATAAAAATGAAGTGTAGGTTAGGTCAAACTTTACTTGATTCACGTTAGAATATGCTACGATGTTTATCGCTACCACCTTCGCGTTCAATTATACGTTTTTGTCAAACCTACACTTCCACTTGTATGTCTCTAAGATAAAGTAGAAATATAAAATATTGTTGTATTAAATATTACTTCATAAATTTAATTTTTTTGCACATTCAGTTTTATGACCATTTAGTTCCATAAATTAATTTTTTAATAATGCATTTTTTTTTCATGCCACGCAGTTATCTACAGAATGTCGTATACTGTCAGGAGGGTTTTTGGCTGAAGATCGATTGAGACCAATTTCAATGTTTTCTTAATATTTCCTTAAACATGTGAACATTTCATGAAGTTTCTGCAACAATATTAGTTTGCGTTAACAACTTTTCTCTTTTTTATGATCGATCTCACAGGTTTTATAGACTCATAGGTTTTATCATAGGTTTTATAGGTTTTATTGAGGTAATTTTACAATAAGTTGATGGAGAGAGCACATCTTTGATGTTCATTTACAACGATTTGCTTATTTTTTCTAAACAGCGATGTCTACTCTGCAAAGTAAAACTAATAACAAGTATTTCATACGCTTACAAGAAAGCAAAATAAAATAATTCCAAACAAATAAAGATTGATACTACCAGCTCGTCGTCTAGCTGTATCCAGGAGTCAATGTTAGGATAAAAGAGAACTTTCAACGATACTCCAACTCGGGACATTTGCATTAATGTAACACCTGAACCCATTTACTGCCTTTGTATTTATGAACAGTTGCAGCTATCCTATTTTCTGTTTTGTCGACACATCTGACAATCTATGATGATGAACTAGAATGTTGCGAAGTTGTATATATAATAAATATGATGCTACAAGTGTGTCATTTTTTCTTCCAGAAGTGCGGTGAAATAAATTAATGTTCAAGCCAAATTTGAGAATTTGCCTGACTTGACACTTTAAGTTACATATATATGGAAGTTTTTACGTAGTATGAAGCAAAAACTTCACATAAACTATTTATGCTGTCTGGAATTTACGTTATAAGAGCAACTACTGTATCTTAGAAGACATGATTCACAAAGGGCATTGAGGGAGTGTTTTAGGATTTAAATATATGTATGAAGAACTTTTGATCGGTAATTATCAACAAAATTATGTTTTTCATTTTAAACTAAAATAGAAAAATAAAAAAATTTTGCACATAGATGTCACCCCAAGTGCCTCATAGATACTTCTTATTTGACAGAAGTACTATTATTGTTTTAACTATATCCGATGATATTTTTAATTGTTATTGTTGATCGCGGGAGTGAAAGAAACATATACACACTAGTCCTACAGAAAGTTACGCGTATTTTCATGTTTATATTGTCATGCTTATATTTTAAGATTTGTATGTTATAAAATTATCTCCTCAACTCTTTCGCTACGAAAAGCCCTTATAACGCCTTGCCTGTATCCTTCATTCTGCCTCTACAACTGTGATTCGCAGGTAACAGAGTTGACTGTTTTTTGTTATTCTTTTACCACTTCAGATTTAAAATATTTGTTTATCATGTTACTAAAAGAGAACCAGTTAGCTTTTCTGTTACTTAGAAATCACAGAGCAAAATCATGGTTTTTATTTTTCTTAGCTTTGCTTTAGGATTGATAAAAAGAAAAAAATGTAAACAGCAGAAGAAACATGTTTCTGTTTGTGGAACTTTTTTAATATTGGGCTCAAAATATTTTTGTGAACTATATATTTCTAGTAGAGACATTTGTCCTGCGTTTTGATCAAACAGCAAAAACAATAGAATTTTTCTTTTGCAACAAATTTCCCTAAACTTCAAACAATATTAAGAATGACTTTTTTATGCAAAGTTTATTGATTCTTGTGCAAAATAGGTTGATTATTCTAAAAAAAATTTTAAGTTAATGCTTTAAGATAGGCACTAGCTTTTACAGCAAAAATTTAAAAAAAATTTGGCGTTACTTAATTACAGCTAAATTAGCAAAATATTTTGTAGTGAAATAGTTAGCATTTGCTATACAGACAGTCAAGGAATTTAGCTAATGTGTGTAGTTAAGTTTGTGTGAGTGTTGTTTATTGTAATTTTGATAGAGTGCTGTGAGTAGAAATTTTAGTGAGAATCGATAAAGAATTAGTTTTAACTCTTTGGGAGAATTGATGTGAACCATCACATTGAAGTCGAGATAGTTAATGAATTGAAAACTGAATACTGCATTAAATCGATTCTTAAGGTGCAAAGACACTAGGGGATTTGTGTGCGGGTGTGGAGAATGCCTTTTCTGAGTGCGAAGATATCACTGGCGTGAGCCTAAACACACTTGGGCAATTTACCAGCAATCAGTACTGTAATGCGGGCACACTCGCAAATAGCCAATAGAATTCTGTACAACCAATTTCTCCGGAGTTGGTAATAAATGTGAGTAAATATGGCGCCTCCAAGACAACGCTGTCAATGGCTTATGCTATCTCACTTTCACCAATTGTGTGCTACAAGAAGAAACAAGAAAGAGTGATACTAGGTTCCTACTCCTTACCTTTCTGAATCATTACAAGGTGGCTAACACAACGTTTTAGATGTGTATCAACAGAACAACTTTCACAACCATTTTCCCAAAGAAGCTTTTCCTGTCACACCTTCAGGTTTTAACCACATATTAGAGTTCATAAAATTAGATATAACTAAATTGGGCACCAGGTTAAGAGAGGCAATATCACCAGAACTGCGACTCACCATCATTTGACCTAGCCACTCGACACATCATAAAATTAATAGCCATGCTCTTTAGAATAAGGGCGTTTACAGCTAAGGACATTATCTACAACACCTGTGATGCTATATGGAATCACATGTGCTACTTATTTGGCTACACTATCTACTGAGGATGATGGGGATGATATTGCTATTTGGTAAGATATTATAATTAATTGTTCAGTTTCTCTCAGTTAAATAAACAAACATAGTGTAGCAAAGTGCCATTTTGTACTTGCTAGATTATCACGTATAAGGAAACATAAAATTTTATCTCAAATATTTTAGTTATTCACATCAATTTATGCACTATAAAACATATTGTCTCAAAAATGTATCAACCGTTAATTCTATTCGTTTTACAGATTAGAGCAAACAAGGAATTTTCATAACTGTTTGTAAAGTGCAGATGAAAAACATTGACAAATTCAAGCACCACGTAACAACGGTTCACTGTATTTCAACTACAAAAAAACTTTATTTAACAAAATGTTTGAAAACCATATGTTATAGGACTGTTTTGATATTATTATTTTATCCTTCCCTCTTCCTAACCTTTTCCCAACACCTTTCTTTTTTAGAGTTGCAGTTTTCTCAATTAAACTGTGACATATGTTACAAAATACAACCATGTTGTCAATTAAAGCTAAGGGTTGAGTCTTTGCAACCTACTGGTAAACTGGCACATTACTTGTCACATGGCAAATATCTGCTTAATTATCTTACAGTATTGCACTTGTGGCAATGTGCAATGCTAAGTACCGGTTCATTTACATTGATGTTGACACCCCAGGATGATATTCAAATGGTGGAACTTTTAACCAGTCTTCTTTGGAAGATGCAATAGAGTCTGGTCAGCTCAAAATATTAGCTACAACAAACTTGCCAGGTAATTAAAGACTTTTTTAAATTCACAATTTTCTTGTGTTTCAAACGTTTTTACAAATTGCTGAAATATCACCTGATATTCATCGGCATTAGATGGCATCCTTGATTCTCCAGAGTACCATGCATAATAGTTACACTAGTTGATGATTTTGAATTTATTTTAGGAACTTTTCCGTCACTACCATTTGTGATAATAGGAGACAAGGCATTTCCTCTTGAACCATAGCTAAAGCATATATCCTCTGGAACAGTGCGGGTTAGCAATGATAAAAAGTATACAACTATCAGCTAAGCAGGACTTGGAGGACCATTGAAAATTCTTTTAGCATAATGAGATGACTTCTAGGTTAGTGTTCTCAATACACTGGTGTTCTACTGTACTGCTTGACGACACTATATGTGCAACAAATATTATTCTTTTAGGCACTATGACACGCTTTCATTATATGCTGTTTATGAATTACTTCACTTAATATTTTTAGATGGAGATGATTAGATAGAGACGATATTCTAGGTATTTCAGCAGATAGTGCAAAAAGAGTTATCTTAGCAACTTGTGTTCTCCACAATGTTATGGAAGAGCACATTATAAACTGGGATAGTCTGCCAGAGATTGCCGACTCTATAGAATTTAGGGAAGATATTTGTAGAGGGTACCTGGTGACTTGAGAGACCTTTTGATAATCAGGTACAAACAAACTGCAGCTACACTCAATATGCTACTGACACTGCAAATAGATTTGAATCAGACTTTGTTGGACTTGGTGTTGTGGAACGGCAAGACACCTATGTATGCAGAAGTCTATAACTCTAAGCTTTGTTGCATATTGTATTCAGTTTTAATGTCATAACATGTAGTTTTCGAAAACCAATACATTATATATTTAGCAAAGTTTTGACAATTTATGTAGTTTGTGTAATGCCAATAAAATTATGATATAGTATATTATGGGTTTCATTCTTCAGTGGGTGAACCTTGTGATTGTGATAGCTAGAGAGTGTGGGCCGCATGTATTTGGTATCTTGGAATCCTAGCTCTAGAAATCACATCTCTTATTTCTCACATTATAAGTTCCTGCTCTAACTCTCCTTTGATGGCTTTAAGGTCTCTTGCCATTTTTTCTCCAAAAGCATCAAGCCATTTCTCTTCTTGATTTAACAAGTCAAATCGTTTCAATAATTCATCTCTAAAATCAATATCAGCACTCAATTATCTTTTCTTACCCTTTGATGAAGAAGGAGTTTAGGGTGCATGGGAGGTTGAGTTGATGATGGAGATGGTTGTAAATGTACATGGTGGCTCTATATTACCAGCAGCAGCACCTCCTCTGATGCAGTTGAAGTGCTCATAGTGCTACAACGACAAAGTGCATTAAGACCTTTGAAATTAATATATGCATGTGTATCTATTTGTATTTGCTTAATTAATAATTTACTGAAATAGCACGCATAGAAGGCTTACAATAGCTGCCGTAGACCAAAGTTGCCTTCAATCATTATAGGTATTGGTTAAGATATCCAATTGTAGTTTATATTGGCAATCAATTTATAAATAAAGTCTGCATGTAAACATCAAACTCATTTCCCTTAACTAACCTTGGTCATTCAAAACAACCTTTATGCCATTTCATAAATGGAATTATTTCTTTTTTAGATTCTGGAAAGCTAGAGCCCTTAACCTCTGCGCTTTCTCCTTTTCTAATAAAATTTTTCAAAATTGGTCTCCAACAGACTTCCACTGCTGCTTAGATTTTGTGACTAAAAATAAATAACTAGCAGTTACAACATTTTTAAGAAAGCTACTTCACGTTATCTGATCACACTCACCTAGGAACTGTCATGTAACCAATGCATTTAGTATTATTAAGCTCAAGAGAATCTTTTTTCATAATAAATAATAATTACTCACCATTTCCAAGATGGCCAACTTGCATCGTGATTGACTTCTAAATGTTATTTTTCAACTGCGTATCCTGATAGTTTTAGTATCTTGTATCATACAAGACTGGATTTGTCATCATCAAATCGATGAAAAGTTCGATGTTCATTTAGCAATCATTAGCAAAACAGCAAATACGACACAAGAAAATTTACAGCTAAAGCATTGCACTCTGTGAAGAACAGCCAATCAAAATACAGTGCGCGATAAAGCTCTGATTGAGAAAGTCTAGCGTTATTGCTCTGCATCAGTTGGCTGAGTGAGTTCCAGCACAGAGTGGTGCCACACAGTGCGATGTCACACTAAATATGGTCTAGTGTGTTTGCACCTTAACACAATTTATGATGCAAAAGAATTTCGATTTGAACTACTAATTTTTTAAAGAGTTAAATTAAATCGAATTATTTCTAAAGCGTTAAAGCAATTTAGGTGATAAAATAATTGTCACAGGTCCAACAGGAAAAGTCTCCTGATTGGCGGTTAGAGCCAGCATATTTTTTGTCTAGTCATCCTTCTCCAAATTATCAGCATATCACAATTGCAAATCAATGAATAGGCTGAAATGACCTGATGACCTGATGAAATATCAATGCAGATCTGATGGTATGTGTAGACTTGTTATTTAAGCAGCTGCAAAACAGTGTTTCTGTTTTTAGACCAACGAATAGCAGCTGTGCTGATGATTTGTTGGATGATTGTAATGACGACTTCCTCCAACATTGCGAATGACAGAGAATCTATCAAGCTGAGTCAAGATGGTGGCTACACTAACCTCCTCATTGCTATTGATGAGAAGGTTTCAGAAAACCTAGACATCATTGAAAAACTAAAGGTATAATAGTTGGTGGTATTATGGATTTGCTAGCTTCTTAGTACAAATGCTGAGATAGCCATAAAGTTTACCCAAATAGATTATTTCATTTATGACCTTAGAATAAATCATAATTAGAAACATATGTTGATTAATTACCTTCTAGCCTTGCTACCAGCAGAATTGAATTAGTCTTCCGACTTTAGCAAGGCAAACATGTGCAACCTTTAACCACAGACTGCATAAAAATGATGCAGCAGTAATCTCCCCCTATCTTGCACTTGACTAGTTTGGGAGCAAGATAAGCAGTTGTCTACATAACTAAGAGAGTCATAACAATACCATGCTACTTTTTAATGCTTTTAATTAGAACTTAAAATACTGGGCAACTGCTGTATCTGTCTGCCAGTCATAGAAAAAGGATGTACTGGGGTATAACTTTAAATACTATTTACATATATGAAACTGTCAGATTGTAGTGATTTTTATCTATGTAAAAATAATCATTAATCTTCTTTTGAAAAAGTTCTTAAAGCTGGTACATGGCTATTTACAATGTTATCACAAGTTCAAAGGGAATCTTAGTTTCCAAGTTGTTTCTACCGACAAACATTTTAGTGATGTTTCGAAGCCTGTAGTATATTTATACTGCATCTTTGAAAATATGACCTCATTATAACAACCTTTGGCTAAATCCAGCATATTTTACCAGCAGAAAATGTTTTGTAAATTTTAAGGACCTTGAACAAGAAATGCATCAAAACTCGTATATTCTTTCATAACAGTTTTGCTATATGTTTTTACCTGGCAAGAATACATTACTAGAAAACAGTGTTGAGGTTATTTGACAGCTTTAGGAAGCAAAAGATGATGCCAAAATATTAGCCCGTGACCAAAGAAAGAAATTCAACTTTTATCACTGATACAACTAAAAATCTGATAATGACATCTGGTAGTGAAGACAATATTTGATAAAACAACTTTTGTCAATGTTATGAATATCTTTAAAATGTAACTCAATTTTAGATAGAAAAATTAACAAACAGAAATTTGCTATGAAAGTTTACAAAGAAATCATTACCATAAATTAAAACAGAATGATAAATCGTTACACCATGTCAGCTAAACGATGGATCCGCGATACACTAGTAGACATTATCATGCAGATATTTATTGTTTACTGAAAACAGTCTATGCGTGAACCATAGCCCATCTGGTTTAGTTAGAAGAATTTCCTGCGGGCCAATGTTTTGCGATTCATTTTGAGACACTCCATGTATGCATCCAATTGCTTTACCCATTCAGCATGCCACTGTTTGTTTTGAAGACCTACACACTGCTCCCATGGTGATAAAGAATTAGAAGTGAAGGAACTTTTCTTTTACTCAGTTTTATCAAATGTTAAAACGCGATAACCAATAACAACTAAAAGTGTCAAATAAGTATTTCTGTCTATGAGACACTTGGAGTAACATATAATCATGCTTGCATGATTCCTTTTCTTCTGGTGTGAAATAAAAAATATAGTTTTTTGGTGATTACTAATTAAATGTTATACATACATGTATTTAAAATCTAAAACCCTTCCACAATGCCCTTTTTAGACAATGTTTTTAAGATACTAGCTTATTGAGATATTTTTTAGCACCTGTTCTCTCCAATTTAGAAAACCGATAAAACACTGCTATTTTAGTCACGCAATGTTTCACTGTAAATTTATACAAACAAAATAGTGAACAAATTATGTCATGACCATTATTACCATTTTAGGTGTGAGAAAATCTATTTCATAATTGCACAACACTTGCATTTTTTCCTTTATCTAGTTTACAAGTCCATCTACATAAATCTCAACGATTGTCGTCTGTTCAGTTATAGCGATTAAGTGTTAGCAACGAAATAACCATCGTACTGGATAAAAACTAGTGACATTCAAATCTCAAGTCTACTAACAAGTGCACATAACCACAAGGTTAACCTGTTCTTATCCTTTCCATGGCATTTACCATATACTGTATATCCTTATCGCGATCGCACACACTAAATGAGCACTTTTAGTATTAATTAATATTACCCTTTCTATTTAGCGTTTTTGAAATTTTTTAAAGTTAAAGTTTGTTATCATTAAATTTTTTACATTTTTAATTGTCAATTGCGCTGTTTCAATCTCAAATGTGTCATTATACTCAATTACCAGTTTTGGTACATCTGTAAAAACTAAAATTATTTTCATGAGGTCAATTATATTATTTGTAATAAAAACAGCCTCTACATTCTCTTTCCGTCTGGCCAGACAAAGTAACAGGCCAAGGAAGTCTGATATCTCATTTTTACGTTTGTACCACTATCAAGAGGTGCCATTATTGTCCACCATAATGTTGGATACAGCGAGGTTCTGCTGCAACAGTAACCTTTTTTATACAAACACTTCCATGTACTCATTGTTTATTTTCTCTCTTAATTTATTTGAACTGCACATCAACACCTTTCTCATGATATGAAGTTTAAAAATCATAGTGGTAAATGTCGTATATGTTAAATAAAAATAAGTTTTTTGCCTGGACTCTTTTATTACCCAGGCAATGTCAGGTATTCATGCAGTGCTCATATAAAATGCGACTTTGAGATATTTGGTATTTGTTAATGTAAAATACTCAAATGAGAATGTGAGCAATAAATTCAAGATTTGGAATTCAAATTTACAGCTTGTAGTACAACATAGCTTATCATTATAAAGTGCTAAATGTTTGTTACTTGTAATTGCGATAAAAACACATGCAAAACCAAAATTAGAAGCAAACTTTGAAAGGCTGCTACACCATGCTCAGCATACATGTACATCTATCATAAATCAATGTACATAAATCTCCTACATCAATACATCTCTTTGTGATGTTCTCTCTTGAGCATTTCTTGATTAGAAATACTTACAGCTTACGCCTTACGGCCAGGTTAAAATTGAGAAACTGAATCATTAGCCAATAACACCACTTAAATATTGACATGCTCAGAAAATCTATTACTTTCATCTTCATTTGGAAAGTAGGACCTAAAGTTCTTCCTGTGTATTAAAAATGCCATAAAAATCATAATATTGAACTAAACTGAGGATCATTGTGATATTGTGAGATATTATTACTGGGAGTTATACTTTCTTACGGCGAGTTATATTTCCTTACCGGGAGTCATATTTTTTTACTGGGAATTATACTTCCTTACCGAGAGTTATATTTTCTTACTGGGAGTTATACTTCCTTACCGGGAGTTATACTTTCTTACTGGGAGTTATACTTCCTTACTAGGAGTTTATTCACCAACATTTAATATTGGAAATTAGTCACTTTTACTTTGTAATACCAGGCCCACGGTTAAGGGACTGGGAAGTGTTGTCTCTCATTGACCTAGGAAGTTGCTAATACACTCAGCAAATAAGCTTGTTTCTGTGGACATCACATTGAAGCAGATTACTATCATTAAATATAACAAAGATTCAGTCATCAGCAAGATGATCTCCGACGCTAATCAATTTTTTTAGTCTTTGTAAAACTTCTCCTTTTGAAGGTTACTCGAATAATTTGTTTTCCATCAATCAGAGTGTTGCGTGTTATGAACACCCTCTGATAAGGAAGCACTAGCATGTATATGTTTGCTACAGAATGCATGCGTAAACATAGTAAGCGTAACAAAAAGAATAAAAAACAAGAATATAAAACAAACCTAACAAGACTTCAACAGCTGGCAGCATTATTGGCCATTTTAGTAACAGGTTATTGTGGTTATTTTTATTAGATCTATGTGAGCAATGCATCAGAGATCCTAAACCAAGCCGCAAAGAACAGGCTCTACATAAAGAATGTAACGATAGTGGTTCCTTCCAGATGGATGGATCAGCAAACCTGGCTTCAGGCTAGTTTGTCTATCACTTTCTCTAAAATGACTGAAGCTATGTGAAACTGGCTCAAAAAATTAAAAGTAAAAACTTGTGTTTCAATCTGTATTTTAGCAAAATCCAAAAAAATTGAAATGAAATTATTTTGCATACTTGTAAACACTTGGATCTTTTATGCAAAAGAACTGTCACCAGCCACTTTTGATGCTTCGCTAATTTTTTGTGTAAAAAGCATAAGTTTAGTTCATCTAAAAATAATTAGGATATTTCATCGTCAGATGAGGCTCTGGTATTTTCATAATCAGAATTTAGCGACGGTACTTAAGCGACAAAAATTGGTGATCCCTCAGGAACTTGTATCATTTGATCTGATTTATAACCGACACAATCACTCTAGTTACAGAAAAGTGATACATACTAAAGCTTACCCTAAGAAAACAAACAATAAATTCTGATACAAAAAAATTTAAAGGTTGCCTTATGTTTTTTATGATGAGTCATGATTTTCTTATCACATGGTATTAGCACTTTAACGTCAAAGAAGTTGCCAAAGCGAGTTATCTTGAAAAAAATGCTAAGTTTAAAAAAGTATAAACCACGAATTTTCAATTCCCTATTCACAATACAAATTTTTCATGAGCATTCAAGTGATAGGATTGCCTAGCAACTGAGATTGCCTAGCAACTGAGACTGATGATGTAAATAACTCTGAGTGTGTTCTGGGAGAATTATAAAAGCTGGGAGCTTCTATATGATATTCAGTTCAAGAGGAAATGTGCTAACCTGAATACTTTAACAATCGATGGAACATTGTTAATCTAGTTTACTGTAGTAGCAGAGGGGGGGGGGGCTAATAAGCTTTCAAACTTAAAACTGGAATACTAGAAATCTATCGCAAAAAAGAATGCGATGAAAAGTTTGATCTCTAAAAACGTTGATGGCTAAATGTAAAGGATGCTTGTAACTGCCACACCAAATATGATTAAATGCTGTTAGAGCATATCTGCTGAGGGTAAAGTTGCAGTGCTAATTTTTGCCATGTGAGTAAAATTGGTAAACAATGAGCACAAAATAGTTAAAAGCTTGGCTAGTCTATTTATCCTACCATCCATGTAAACCAAGTTTATAGAAACATTGCCGAAGACCCTTTGCAAGAGAAAGTGTGACAGAAATTGTATTACCAATAAGCTTTTTTTGACAAAGAAGATAGATTCTATTTCTATTCTGTCTTAAAGGAATGCTTATAGAGAAGGTTGCTACAATCACTGAATTTATTTGCAAAGAAGACAAGCAACAAAGAAGACAACAAATAAGTTATAATTATGCAATTTTAATGAATATTGTAAACTACAGCCAGCGGAAAATGAAACCTTTGAGAGAGCCCGAATACTGATAGCACAGAAAAATCTAGCATATGGAGACACTCCTTACACACTACAGCCACGAGGATGTGGAGAGGAAGGAGACTACATACACTTAACTCCAAATTTTCTAACCACCTCTGAATTTATACGACATCCCTACAAACCTGGTAGGTTGGAACTCCTTAATTTCATTCTTTCAAACTCACCACAAGAGGGACAAAAAGCTTGCAATTGCTTTTTTAAGTTCAGTAATAATTGTTAACAGGCTTTCTAAATGTGATTGATATCCTACTATAATCAGCATGATATAGAAAACAGAAACAACAAGAAAAACTTACCCGTAAACTGTGAGGGTGGGCTGTCCTCACACTTATGGGTTCGACGTGAAACAAGACGTTCACTCTAAGCATTAAGCGAGATATTATATTTGAGTCAGATACAGTGTGTACATAGCAATCACTTGTAAAATAACTCTGATGGCACGACCAAAGTTCACAGGAGAATATATAGATGAAATGTATCAAGAATAAATCTTGAAGGCGGAGACATGATGAGATTGTTGACTTTAGACATTGTTCATAGCAACTAATGTCAGCAATGACTGTCAATAATTATAAATAAAACAGTAAACATTGCATAGCTTGTGTAAATGAGTGTCGTTCTTGAAATGTTACAGCGATGTTATTATAATGAGATAATAGATGTCGTAGAAGACTGACATATTCAGGTCAACTCTGGCGGTCTTCTTCGCTGAGATATAATATCTTACAAAACCCGCATTTGAACGCCAGCCATCTTTATTTGAAAGCCATATGTATTTAAGCGACACTATGGGAGAACGGTTGAAAAACAGAGCGCCACCCGTTAATTGAACACCATTTCTATTTGAAAGCAACTTCTATTTGACCGCAATATTAGCAAGTGATCAGTAGAAAATATCCATAAAAATGTACTAATATTGACTCGATTGCATCAATAATGATTAATTCCTTTGTTGTTCCTGTTAGTATCCTAGTCTGCTTTTTAACTAATTAGATTTTATCGTTAAACACTTCAAGTGCAACACCACACATATAATTAGTAGCTTTATCAAGCTAATAGTATTTCCTTGCTTAACACGATCTTAATACTTTGACAAATGTGAAAAATGTTTTTGCAATTACTATGCTACGGCTGACTTGTGCTACGCGGGCCTCTAGCTGAAAGTTTACTATTATTTTCGCGAGGTATTTCAGATAGCAATGCGTAAAGCTGACTCTGCTAAAAATTGTTTGGATGCGAATATCAACTAGTTCGGCAGTGCAGAGTAAGAGATCAGGTCAGTAGACACGTTGGAAGGTATTACACACCTAGAACATGATGAAATGGTTCCATATGAAAGCAACAATCAGAACCCATGCTACCGAGCAAACAATTCACATATTTTTGATTTTAAAAGTGTTAATTTTTGTTTGTGCATGCATTATAATTATGATTTGTTTATGTCACTTTTGTGAATATATATTTGTAGCATTTATTAGATTATTACTATAAAACTTATAACTTGCAGATTTATAGCATATTATGTAATAGCATGATTGCAGTAAAATGAACTCAGGTTCCATTGGAGCAACAGTGGTAACTTCTGTTCTGTTGCACATAAAAAACCAGTTTTTGTTGCAAACTGTAGAAAACATATTCATGAGTGCAATGTACCTTTATGCAGACATGTTGAACATAATTATAAAATGAAAATATGTCTTCAAATCTAAAATGAAATGAAAAACTTTAAAGCTCCTACAATATGCAACGCAGGCTATAAGATCACCGTGGCTCAATTGCAAGCCATAGATATCAACTGGTACAGACACGTATCAGCTTCCTAGTGCACATTTATTTAGAGGTATATAACAAGTAGGAATTAAGTTAGCAAATTTCATCCGAAGGAGTGTGCAAAATTTGGGCAACTTTCGATTCGCCTGTGAAAGGGTTAAATATTTCTTTTCAACATTCTGACGAAGTGCTTGAAAAGTACAGCGCCACCTTTTATTTGAATGTCACCGCTAATTAGGCGCCACTCTAAGGGGAAAGTTAAAAAATAGAGCACCGTGGTGTTTATAGAATGAAACATAGAGCACCGTGGCATTCATAGAGTAAAACATAGAGCACCTTGGTGTTCAAATAAAGTCTTTATGGTATATCCACACAATCCTTCGGTTTTTCGTGACGTCATTTTATCGTTGTCGGCCATCTTTATAGACAATTTTTTTGTTAGAAACACGAAGCTTTTGCAATGATAATTTGAAAACAATGTTTTTGTTTGCAATTTTTTATTATAGTATCAAAACAACAATTAAAAGTACAAATAAATCAAAGAAAAACGATCGTTTTCTACAAAAATGGCGGCTTTTTCGTGAACGTGCACATGCGCAAACGACTTGATGACGTCAAAAAAACGATGGATAGTTAAAAAATTTTGCATCATGCAGTAGGCTATATACGAAGCATTGTAATGAAGCAAGGATGTAGAAACAATGATGAAACTGAAAACTTGATGAGAGCAGATGATTCACGGTCACCATCAAACGTAATGATATTTAATATATTTGATGCATGTCAATGTTGCATCCACACTATTTCAAATTTTTATAAATCCCTTACTAAAATAACCACTCCACTCCACAACACATCACATGTTTATGCTTCTCATCTCGCACACTTCATTATTTATCGTCGAGCATGACCCTTCTCATCCTAGCCTCCAATCTAAAATGAATGCAGACCTACCACTTATTCAATGATGGTGCATGACAAATCAAATGTCCCTCAAAATCTCTTAGTAAATCCAGCACAGAATTTCCATTTGACAATTTCAATAAAGGACAGTACCCTAACACCACAGTCCACTTCTAAATTACATGTACTTGGCTTTGTCATTAACGACTCTAACATGGCTAGACCACATCTAATTCCTTTCAAATAAAATATAATTTAACCTACATTTCTTTCATAACGTTAAAACTAGACATAACTTTTTAATTTAATCTAATTTGTTCAAATATGTTTTACGAACAGAATAATGCATGTAAACCGCCTACTCTACACTGTATTTTATTATGTTTTCAAACTCACTCCCTTGGCCATACAAAAAGAAAAAAACTAGATTTAACTCTTCAATTTGTTGGCTAAATCTTAACTGTAATATTATTAGTTTGCATTGACAACTTGTCTTCTTTTTCTGATCAATTTCACTGGGTTCATTAACTCTGATTGCGGTAATTTTCGATAAATTAATGGGGAACGTACACATTTGGCATCCATTTACAACAATTTGTTCATTTTTCTGGACACCAAAGTCTATTCTGCAAAGTAGAACTAACAACATATATTTTATAGCTTTACAATAAAGAAAAACAAAAATGTATTTTTACTATAAAAAGAGTAGTGTCTACTTATCTGTATTCAGGGGTCAAGGTTAGAATAAAAGATAACTTTCGACGATACTCTTAACTTGTGATATTCAGATTAATAGACCTAGGCTTTAACACCTGCACAAATCGATCGCCTCTAAGTACACTATTTGTAAACAATATAGAGCTACCTATTCTTTGTTTTTTTTTCAACACATCTGATGATCTATCAAACAAACTGAAATGCCATGAAAGTTGTATACATTTATATGATAGACATAATGCTATATGCATGTCATTTTTTTTCAAAAGTACAGTGAGAGATGTTACCACTAAAATCGACTTTGAGAAGTTGCTTCTACTTGACTTTTTACGTTATATTGAATTTTTTTACATAATACGAAGCAAAACTTTGCATAAATTTTTAACATTATTAGGAATCTACGTTATAGAAGTTATATATTATAGGAGTGTCTACTGTATGTGGTTTTATCATCAATAACTCTCTATTGTGGCTGAGCCACATCTAATTCATTTCAAATAAAATATCATCTAACCTTTATTTATTTTATAACATTTGTCATCTTATGAACTCTGATACTGCCAAACTATATTACTATAATATCTACTATTTATTATCTATTTACTATCTACTAATAATTATTTACTATTTATGCATATCTTATACACGGCCTTCATGTGTTTTACCCTCCAGCACCAACACACTATTTTTGTTACAAACAAATCTTTGCTACTAATAGGCAAAGACCTAAACATTCTCCATAACAACCATTGCTTACCACCTACCAACCTAATAACAAACACTACTGGTGTTCTTCCCTTACCTAAGCTGTCACAATACTTTACCCGCCTCCCTGCTCATTCAATACTCAACAAATACTGCCCTAAATATCTCAGCTATAGCTTCAAAACTGAAAAAAAATGATTTAGAGACCAGGACCAGATTTAAATTACTGAGTGCCGTAATCCACAACGAGCTCAACAGTAACCTACTAAATAGATTTAATAGCCTCTGCACTCGTTTAAGAACACTTCCTGTGCAATCTTTTGAAACAAAACTCAAACTACACCTACTATTCTTTGACTATTAATAACATCCAGTATACAGCCTTATCTATTTCAACATTTCTGTGTTATATTTTAGTTTTTATTACAGGAAATCTGTTGTAATAGATATGCAGAGCTATTTTACAAAGCTTAAACTTGGCCACTTTTGTTTAAACAATAAGGGCCTACTAATACCCAATCCTCAAGCTTGCTTTTTTCATATTAAATATGAAAAATCGAATTGAAAACATTAAATTTTTATGTTTTCAATTCCAACATTACTATATTAGTGAGACCACTTATTAATCTTTTTAATTTTCAATACGGCTATTAAAATTACTTGCTGTGGCACATCGTGGAAAACATTGTAAAATATGACTATTGCCATAATGACTTACCACAATAAAGATTGCTCATATATATAATCCATAGCTAAAATGGATAAGCTATATTTTATGAGTTTATCTATGAGAATATTGTATGACGAATATTGACTGCTGTTTATCAGTACTGATAGTGACAGTTCCTAATTTAATCAGCTACAAAGAAAAATTGAAAGTTTATATTAGGCCTAAAAAGTAAGATAGATCAACTCTGAAAAGAAGATTTTCATCAGGATATTTCAGTTGTACTTTAGATTTTCAAGTATAGTGAAACCTCGGTTCTCCAACATAATCCGTTCCAGAAGGTTGTTCGAAAACCGAGTTGTTCGAGATCCGAAACAATTTTTCCCATTAGAATAAATGTATGTAAATTTTAATCCGTTCCAAGGTGAGAAAACAATTTTGGTAAAGTATTTTTTCAATATTTTATACCATAAACTGTACTGTATACTGGATACTATAAATAAAAACGGGTAGATATAGATCATGTTTAATTTTAGTAAAAGGTTTTCTATTTACGATGATGGAAAAAGAAAACAAAAGTAAACATTTTGTATGATTTGCTCTTAAAACATCAAAAACATTAAAGGTTAAGATACAATACCAAAAATTGCAGAAATTGATAATGAAACAGCAAAACAAAGCAACAGATCAGTTACATCAAAAGTTGTAGGAAAAAGAAAATATATAAACAGCAATGGCATGTTCACTTCACATCTTTGAAGGAGAATCCTTCTCCAAAACAATTTAGGGTAACTCGCCTGAAGGGGTTATCTCTCTAGGAAATCTCTTCGGTAGAAGAGATGTCGTCCGAGATGGTTCCTCCGGGACGACATATCATTGATCTGTATATCATTGATCAAACCAATGATATACAGCCCCCGGGGGCTGTATATCATTGATCAAACTCATTTCAAGTGCATATTCCGAAAACCAGAAGATTCATGCAATTGCTACTTTTCTCACATGGTTTTTTGTTATTGTAGAAGTTTATAAAAAATATGATTTGTACTCTGGATATTTGTTATAAATGTAGTTCTCATGAACAATTTAACTATGTCAACCTCGCTTAATTGTAGGTGCTTATGTGTTGGCAAAATGATGAATGAGCCTAGCTGCCCACTTTGCCAACTCTTTAGTAAAACGACTCTGCCGTATTGGTATAACAAGCTACCACAAAATAGATTACGTAGTTTTCGTGGTAATTAGATTAGGCGCACAGCGTCTATTCACATACTTATTGTAATCAATGCTCAAACTGGCAGAACACACTGGCCTAGTTTCCAAACGGCAAGGTTTTTAATGGTGCGGGCGCTTAATCATTTCCTAATGTTGAGGTTCTAAAGCTAATTGCTAATAACTAATAAGCTTGGTAAAGTTTGAGAGGATATCTAACGCCTCCGCAATAACGGGCCAACATCGCAGTTTAACGGCAAGGCCAATCGGTTTTTAATTTTTGGATTCAGCAGCAGATTCAGTGCTCATTCACCGAGCGCGGTTCAACAAAATCGCTTTACTTTATAATTATTATCAACCGAACATGTTGCGAAGGAAAGTATGTCATTCGCGAAACATAAATGGGTCTCTTTTCCCAACGGATAAAATGTAAGTTTTTAATTTTATTTTAGGTTGTTTAAAAGCTATGTTTCATCACTCCTTTATAACCAGTCATGATTCTCTACACAACCTGTCATAAACCGAATGAGCTACTTGTTTACCTTCGTTAGCAACATTTTGAAACTATACTGTGCACATATTTTTAACCCTGACCATTAAACGTAAAAATAATTGTCACAATCTCACCACTACAATTATCCCACCCTTTTGCTAACCACATTCACATCCTTACATGCAGCCAATAGTACTAGTTAAACAACAACTACGCAAAATGCCATCGGTGTTTGCTGGCGATTGATTGTTGAAATTATATAATCTAATACTGTTATATTTTGATCTTTATTTTTATAAGCATAGTGCTAGGCCTGTATCGATATGTGGTTTAATACCAAAATCATTAACACAACGTTAAATAAGGTTGATCATATTTTGTAGTTTTTCAACTATGTGAAGTCTGGGGCAGTTATTGTATTATTCCATTAGTTTTCTAGATGAAAAGTTTATGATTAAAATATCTGCTAGGTCAAGTATTAGTCTAATAATTTGTTTTTAAATAATACCTACTAAATTATACCAACCAGGGAACCAATTTATAGTTTTCAGCATTCTTATTCCAGCAAAAAAGTTAGCGAAAGAATTTGCAAAACTCAGATGGGGAGTGTACGATGAAGATATTTCCATAGCAGATGGTGAAATGCCACAGCTCTACTGGCACAATGGGTATCGACAGCTTGTTGGGTGAGTATTGTAAACACTTCACCGTTGTGCTTTCAGATGATGCCTCACACAAGTGGGGATGAAAAGAACATTCAGTAAAGATCATATGTAATACATTGTTATAAATATTCCCTTTTAAGGTTCCCAGCTGTTGCATGCGGTTTCTAACCTATTTTGGTTGTTCATCACTATCGATTTACTCATTATCCACTTCATGGATGTTATTACTTTTAAAAAGTCTTATAACATTCTTTTTCCTCAAGTTCACTTTAATTTTAAATTTTTTGGAAGTTATAACTTTAACAAAATGTTTTAGTTAAAGTGTGTTCTAGTAGTGCTACCAGATATAAGAGCCTGCAGTGAACATTGCATCATGCTGTTTTAGATACAAGTCACCTCTCCATCATATAGCGGAAATTTTTGAAGATTACCGTTTTTTTTGTCAAATTATTTTTCATAGAAACCAATTTTTTTTAAAAATTAAGCTTATTGGGAATGATGCTCTTGGAAGGATCATGTCATTGCCGTTTCTTATTTTTTGTGCCTTGCCTGATGCTATTGTCAACAGTAAAGCGTTTCAACATGGTGATAGCTGGTCAAACTATTTGGGTAATTTGTTGGCTTCTTGCTAATGATGAATAACTATTCATGAGGATGATAATTATTCCCACATCTTGTTTTATATGTACTACATCAAATACTTTGCAGATATCTGAAAATTTTATTAATTTTTATTCTATTCACAAATTTCGTTTGTCTGTTTTGAGCTTGTTAAAGGGTCCAATATCTACCTTGGTAGTTTGTGGTTATGCTGACGAGCCTTTGTAGAGTCCTTTATATTTTAGTACCAAATCTCTTTGGATTTTAGATTTTCTAACCATCCTACTGTCTGTCTATATCCGAATAGAAATAACCGAGAAAGAATGAATACAAACTATGAACTGGTATGTTTGTTAGTTTACCTTTGGCTGTCGAGATGAGGCCAAGAAAAAAACTATCGGATGTTAGAGGATAATGGTCAGTAGATATGGGTGTTGTGTTACTGTCATGGCTTTGTTTTGCTCATAATAAATGTTTTAACAAAAGTAAGTATAAATATTTAAAACAATCATCATACCGAAGGCAGAACTTGAATTGCTAGAAACAAAAATTGTCCCACTTTGTATGCGATACAAGATAATTCCAACTTATATAACAAATGAAAACAAAACACTTGTTTTTTTCTGACTTTCGCTAGCAAAAGGATCTGAGTGAGACTCTTTCTATGATGTATGAATGAAAAGCCATGAAACAAACTAACAAACAGCTTTTTATAACCGGAAATGTCTTTCATAAGTCGAAGCAAAATTTCTACCAAAAAGCGGTGTGCAACTTTAAAATTGCACACATAGAGTTTTTCACAAAGACCGGTTTTACTGTATTTGCAATTGTTTTTAATATGTTAAGGCTGATGCACACATTGCTATTTATTTTGTGTCATTGGTCACCTACAACTTAGTTTATACCTCATAATATGAGGTATAAACTAAGTATATATATATATATATATATATATATATATATATATATATATATATATATATATAGATATATATATATATATATATATATATATATATGAGTAATTAAAAACAATGAACTCAAATAAATTGACCACAACTCTGTAGGTGCACTGAGGGAGCCAGCTTTGCACCGGTCAATGCAACAGGCTGTCAGTGGAGTGTTGGAGAGGAAGCCTCAGATTGTGATTTTGTAGCCACCGAGTTTCACGGGACTGCATCTCTTTTAAGCTATGAGTACTTTGATAATGTAAGTTATTGGATGAGAGAAAATTGTATGTCATTTGCTAGTAGTTTATTTATTTGTCTTGCTTCAGTGCAGGTACTAGTTTGCCAAAGTAGCGGAGAGTGTATCATATTTAGTTTTGCAATTGTAGCTCAGAGTGCGGTGGCATATGAAAAGCTAAAGGTGTATCAATCATGCGTTCTAGAGTTGCCCCTATCTTAGTATCGGTATCGGTGCCGATATCGGTGTTACATATCTGAATCGGTATCGGCCGATCTTTTCTTAAAAAATTTCAAACTTCAGATCAACTACTTCTTTTACAGATCAACTATTTAGCAAAAAACAGTATTTTAGCCTGATACATTAATAAAAATCATCATCTGCAAGTTCCTTACTTTTACACAATGAATTCCAGGCCTGCCACACAATTTATTTCATGTCTATTAATAATAGCCTGACCAAAATCCACACAATTTATTTCTATTTACTAGCATTACGAAAGTAATTTGCGCAGTCGTTGCATAAAGTTATCTACCTATCTCCCTCTTCATCCTGACGATACGATGTATCATTTGTAATGTGCTGGGCACGAGTACGTCTTGACCAACGAGTTTAGACTCGCTCCCTTCCATTCGAGTTTTTCGAGCATCGGGTAGCTGGCAGTACTTGGCACGAGTACTTCTTGGCCAACGTGTTTTTCGAGTATCGGGTTTGTTGATACGGATTATGTTTAAATTTTGTAAACATCAGACATATCTTAAGATTTACAATGCAATTATAGTTCTATTCAATTTATTTATTACTTTTCACTATTTTGATCAACTGATATTTGTGCTCGCAGCATTTACAGGCAGGTTGTTAAACAGCCAAGAGCGCAGGGAGCAATAGACCAAGTTTTTGTCCACTCTACTCGACGGATTTGTGTATCAAAACCCGAACTCGCCAGTCAAAATCCGAACCCGCAAAATCGAATTGCTCAAAATTTCTATTACCTGAGACTCGAGAGAAGATAAACCCGCGAGTTGAACGAGTTTTATTTTTCGTGCCCAGCACTAGTTTGTTCCGCATAAAATAACCTCAGTGGCTTATCGGTATTTAGCCTGCTCTCCATCATCTGTGGCAAGTGAGTCTCTCTTCAGTACGACTGGCTACATCGATAGTGATAGAAGACGTACTTCTCATTGAGAGAATTGAATCTCTAACGGTAATTAAAAGAAACATTGATTTGCTCTAAACTTATACAGGTGCAGAAGTTTGTTCAGCAATAGAAGAGAGACTTCATTATCACAGAGAGCGTTGTACCACTAACAGTGATTACCATTATTAAATACAAATTACAAGAAACATGGACTGTTTTGTTACTAGATGCACGATATGTCAGTATGCGAATATAAACATATCTTTTTTCCATAAATACAAACAAATATTAATACATTAAAAATTTATATTTTCTTTGCATTATATTTATATTTGCATAATAAAATGAACAATTATCTATGCAACACAAAATATCTGAATCGGATCATTTCTCAATAAGAGTCGGTATATCAGATCGGTATCTGAATCGGCGGGTGAAATTAGAATCGGGGTATCTCTAATGTGTTCTAATCACCAGTCCTTTGGTTTTTTTAAGTCTTTTTTAGGCTGAATGTTACACTTGCTCACGTTTGGTAGACCTGTGAATACACACACTGGCTGGTGTACTTATTAAAATTGTCTATGTTTTCATGCTGTATGCATTTTGTTATACTTCTTTGTGCCAATTTTGATCTGGAATTCATTTTGTTGAATTTCAAATATGTTTTTAGGTATCATTCATTATACACTGATGTATCAACGATCCAAATGCGTTTGTAGGTTTTAATCTTTTTTACTCACATACTGATTATTTGAAGAAAACAATGTACAGTTGAATTTTGGAGAAAGATCAAATATTATTTATAAAAAAAATTGTTTATGAATTGTTCCACCATGTGGCAGGTTGTTGAATTCTGTGACAGCAGGGAGGACAGTGATACTCCTCACAACAAACTAGCTCGAAACCTGCAGAACAAAAACTGCAATGAGAGAAGTGCTTGGGATGTGATGTTAGCTAATCCAGATTTTGGTGAGCTTTACTATGTCACATCTCACAAGTGTGTAACATCGATTCATCATTCTGCCATTTTTATGCATGTAGTAGCTTAATGCCTTTGGTAAAATTTAAAAAAGCCTACGATGATGCAAAAATTGTGAAAAGCAAGCGAATATGGTACATGTAGACTGATGATACTAGCTAAAACACGCATGAAAGTAAGATTATATTATGTTAAAGGATTGAAATTTAATACCCTCACTTTCACAGTTTGATTCTGTAGCATTTGACTGCAACACCCTCAACCAATGCTCAGTGCCGCCCCCTCAGCCTTTGTTTCGCATTGTAAAAAAGCCATACACCGGTGTGACTGTACCACCTACCACCTCTACACAAGCCATACCCAGTTCTTCTAGCACAACTGCGAGCACCTCAACGACTTCAACCACTACAACTGCCACAACTACTACTGCTGCACCTGTACAGACTTGCTCTCAGGATATTGTCTGCCTCTGTCTGGATGTCTCAGGAAGCATGAGTGTATGTAGTCTATAAGACATGCAGTGTATTGTGCTTGCAGGTCGATTTTGTTCTATAAGAAAGTAAAACTCGATAACGATAAAAATAGACTCAGTCTGAGTTTCGTTCAGGGATCATTCACTTACTATGGTTATTGAGGACCAACACTGAAAACAAACTGTGCATTTCATTAGCAACATTAAATTCAAGACAGAGAGGTTAAATATATTCCGACATTCCATGTTCATGGAAATTGGCAAACCAATTTATTTTGCTAACAGAAATCGGAAGACCTGGTTGACTCCGCTTCCTTAGAGTCTCTAAATTCAGACATGCGTTTTTCAAAACACTAGTACAGTCATACCTCGAGTTATGAGCTTCACCTCGTTTATTAAAGCCTGGTTCCCGTATCGATTGCGAGACTCAGGCGGTAACATGCGCAGCAAAATGCTTGCGACGCTAGGCTCGTTGCATCTGTTCACATAAAAACCACATCGTTAATAATATCGTAAACATAATTGCGTAATCAAATAAAATGTTCGCTCGCCATGCCGTTTCTATAATGGGGACGTTTACCCGTACAGTTTATTTCGGGAAAATTTTACCTGCTGCCTTTTGCAAAATTTGAACGGCGGTAAACAGCTGCGTTGCTGCCGGCAACTACCGGCGGTCTTCGGCAGTACCGGCGCGTACGTTCTCATTTCACCGCTAATAGCCTGCGGTGCTGTCGCCGGTGCTTTGCGACGTATATGGGAACTTATATATGCGACATATATGGGCTTAATACACTAACAGCTAGTGACTAGCTGTACTACCTGGCGTTGCCCGGGTAATAAAAAAGTCTTTGCACAGAAGGTTTGTCTGTATTTAACATATAACATTTGCCATTCTAACTTTCAAACTGCATATCATGAGAAAAGTTTTTTGTGTAGTTGAAATAATTTAAGAGAGAAGATAAGACAACTGTAAATATTTTCAAACTTTGTCAAACAATGGTAACTTTCAAACTTCATATCATGAGGAAAATGTTTTGTGCAGGTCAAATACATTGAAAAAAATAAAACAACTATAAAAGGGTTTCGATGTAAATGTGAAATATTTAGCAAATAATAGCTAAATTAAGTCTGTCTTGCTACAATTACAATAAAAGCTGATTTGGTAATGATACAATTAATACAAACTGAGAAAACAAAATAAATATTCTGAGTATGTTGAATTGATAACAACAATTCGTGCATAGAAGTGTGCGTATAAAAAGGTTACTGTTCCAGCAAAAGATATTCATCAAAACTTTGAATTCAACCATACTGGCACCTCTCCACACTGGTACAAATTTGAAAATGGGATACCGGACTGTCGTTGTTTGATCGAACAGTGAGAGACGGTAGAGGCCAATCTTACCCAAGATAATATAATTGTCTGCGTGAACAGTATTGACCTTCACCGCGATTTACCAATTGAACCTTACGAAAAGCCGGAAATAAAAGTTCACGGAAACACGAAAGAGCATCATGTTTCATAGAGTTGATAGAAGTCATAGGGTTCCAAATAATACGTCATTTAGCATGTGCATACGTTAAATGGTATATAATAACATCATTTATCAATAACCCTTGTCTAGCTCAGTGGTAGAGCGCATGGATTGAAAATTAATGGTTGAAATTTCCGTGAGTTCATATCCATAAGAATGCGAAAGTTTAATTCCAAGATTTTAATAGCTGTAGCCGGACATACCAAAGGACAGAGAGATGACCAACATCAATAAATAAATATATATAGATGTACATAGTGGCTAAAAGGACCGTGTGGGAGACTTGATGGCAACATCTTTGGTAGCTATAGTTTTGTAAAAATTTGTACAATAGATTAATCTTTAAATTTAACCTGGATGAATTTAGCTTACTAAACACACTGTAAAATAAGTTTTAATCTTACGGTAAATTTACTTCTAATTTTGTCTTGGTTTTTATATTTATTTTTTTCTGGTTTGTCGCTATTCTGCCTCGCTATAGCTTAGCGCCGACCTGTTCAAAACTTTTTAAAACTGAATTGACAAGAAACACTGTGCTGTGCGATGCCGTTCTCAAAAGTGGCCTTTCGCATACTTGGCCATGTATTGTCCACCCAGAACCAGTTTATATCCTTGTACCGGAAAGGTTTCTCGTATGTTAAGGCAGAAACTTGCTCGAAAATTTGCTCGTATCATCTTTTTCTCGTATGTTGGGCACTCGTATGTCAAGGTGTAACTGTAATGTGATGCTTTGTTTTAAACGGCAACAAATTTAGGCATTTTTATTTCTGACCGAATTTCAACCAAATTTTAAAGGCTTTGTACTTTCATAAAAGTGTGTACAATGCTTGTTGTTTTATTGACAAGCCATGATCTCAGGGTTTGATAACTAGAATGTGCTAATGATATCAAATATTTGATAGCTATTTTGGATGAAAACAAGCAGCTATGTTTTGTCTCAAATCTACTTTTTACTTCCAAACAATAATATGCTTGTCATTGTTTATAGCTCATAAGGTTGATGTATTGCAGACCGCAAACAGAATTGGAGCGATGACAGATTCAGCAAGTGTATATATTTTGACTTATCTGAGGGAAGGAACTGCAGTTGGAATTGTCTCGTTTGAAAGCAGTGCCCATTTACACGCGGACATGAGAGAAATAACAAGTTCTGCTGACAGATCATATCTTATTTCTGCTCTGCCACGTTCAGCAGGTGGTGGAACAAATATAGAAATTGGTCTCAACGAGTGCCGACGGGTAAAAGCCCACTTATATATTATTGACAATTGTTTTATGATCTTTGCCCTTCAGAATGCTGTATAATTCTGAATTTAATACAATAACTTGAAAGTGTCACTGAAATTGTTGCTTAAAGGTTTTTCATAGTTGTGTTAATTTAAATTGCAGATTAAAAACGATCTAATATAATAAATCTTTTTGGCAAACTTTTCATTACAAAACTTCACCCATTTGCTAGTTAGTAGAAACAGCTAAAATAATGTTTCATTGCTAATGATAAATCAAAACTTTACAATTTTGGGTGAATTGGAAGAAAAATAATCATGTCTATCATGGGAAGGAAATGTCTTACATTGCTTAAAGGTTGACTTGCAACAATTTCACATTATAGTTTATTTCGTATCAAAAGATTCACCATGTCTTACTCTGTTGTGTTGTAAGTGCCAAATATGTGGAAATGTGATTACAAGCTCTTAAAAGCTCAAAAACGAAAATCCGCCGTAGATTGGAATGTGTTTATTTCTCAGACGTAGTCATGACAGTTTGGTTACTGTCTTGTCACGTGATGTTCTTACGTGAATTGAAAGGCCAATAAAAACACTTCGGGTTTTATCGAAGACTCCTTACCAAATATAGATGCTCGCTACTTTACAGTTTTGTTTCGGCTCGATCTAAACGTCAAGTCGTAATCTGATCATGTGACCCAATACTTCGCAAATAATTTTTGCAGCACTTTTCGATTATCACAGGTGATCAACAGGCTCGTCTTGATTATCAGACAAAGATATGTACTCCTTCGAGGTAAGGTTAAAAAATTAATTGATTTTTTACGGCAAGTTATAAGATATCACTGCCAAAAGTGACAGCATTACAATGACGATAAAACAGACGCGCAAGAACAATAGGCATGGTTTTATTGAATGCGTGAAGTATATTTGTGAAAATATTTCAACGAATAAGGTTGCATGAAAGTGTAAACAGAAACCATCTCCCACAACTACGTTACATTTGAGCCGTTTTGGAAAGAGAATCCAAACTATGACGGTCTCGTGTGGCTGCGATTAACCGTTCCTTTTTTAGCTTTTAAGAGCTTGTAATCGCATTCCCACATGTTTTGCACCTACAACACAACAGAGTAAGACACGGTGAATCTTTTGATATCAAATAACTGTAATGTGAATTTTGATGCAAGTCAACCTTTAAGTTTCTTAGTTTTTTGGCAAACATTTTGCTTTTGTGTGTTTGAATAAAGGCTCGATTCACAGTTTACACACGATCAATCTGAAATATATACGGATGCTATCAAAATGTGTATATTATTCTCCAATACTGTAGATTTTGCGAAACTATGCGGGAGCGAGGCTTGCTGAAAGCAGAATATTACTTATTGGAGACGGAGCTGGAACTGTTGGAAGTGCCATTCGCCCAATAAAAGCTGACGGAATAACGATTGATACAGTGCTTTATGGGTAAAAAAAGACCTATCTTTAATACCTTACCTGCTAAAAAACTTTTGAATGTTATTTTTGATCTCCTTGTGGCAGCCAATTTGATCATTGCTTGCCTTTTTCACAAGGAAACAATGGTACTGTCCTTTGAACAACCATGACAACACTTCTTCACACAAACAACTGTTTATATGCTGACAAAGATATTCTCATTTGTAACAGGTATACAAAAGCCAATGGTATAACTCTGAACTGTTTATGAAACATTTCAGATAATATAACTTTTTACAGTGTTACTACATGTAATCTACTTATACATTCATTTCCAAGCAAATGTTTCCGTTCTCTGGCAACACTGTTATGACAGGCTCATTACCATAGCAAGTTATTGTTTTAATTCTTTTAAGTATGATATTGTAATGTTGTTTAGATTTGAAGAATACTATGGTAGATATCGAGATTTTAAACTTTTTCATAGACAGCTCGTTATGTAAGCTCATAAATATCAAAAACTTCTTGTCTGGTAACAAAACAATTTTTATTTGCTTCAAGTTAAAGCTAGATGATAAAATGCCGATGCAAACGATTCATTCAAATATGTGGGTTATTTTTCTTATAAAGTCGCACTACCTGGGAAATTCCTAGGTGTCTTGGAAATATCATTGGCGTAACTATGTGGTAATAGTTCCAATCAAATTGCAGCTCCTTTTGAAGAGCATAGTTATTTAGGTGTTCACATATTTATTATTAGTTTAGATGTGAATTTTTCATATAAATATGAAATTTTAATGTTCTGAGAAGTTTTTTGACATCGTATGTTGGAAGTATGTAGTATGCTAAGGTAAAGTTTTACTTAAATCTTTCATTGTATTTGTCAGAAAATTTGTACATTGAGTTGATCCTTAGTCAACCTTCAACTTATTTACCAAAACATCGTTGTTTTTTGTTCATTTTCTTATTTTTCCTTGAAGGTAATTCTTGTTCCCAGATTATGCCGTTATGAAACGTTTTTAGCTGCCTCTTTTTGCCCAGACTTCATCGAGTTTTTTATTATATCCAAATAATATTCTAATTATTATTTTGGCTTTTTTCAGATAGAAATATACTCAGTTTTGTCTGGTCAGTGATAAGGTGATGAAACTGACACCAGCCATCATCTGGTGTCTCCACTAAAGGCCCTAAAACAGCCTTAAAATAAGGGAATTCATAAGAATTCATGTTTAAGCCTTATAAATTGTAACAGACCGTAAATACCTATCAAAGCAGAAGCTTGCAGAAGTAGAGTGACTTTTGTAGGCTTATTACAGAACGTTTTTGATTAGTCAGCATTTGTATACTTAGCCTATTGGGTCCCGCTTAATCTAAAGGATATAATCATCTGTTTGCGGTGCACATTGGAAAACATGTTTGCATCGCACGCTGACCCTAGTTTCGCTCTGTAAAAAGCTGTTATACCTGGTTCTTCATAATGATCAGACACATTATATAGATTTCATGCTATATAGATTTCACAACTAGTAGACCAATAGAGTTCTAATGATTATCTATTGGGCAATGCAGTAATGACGGTGAGTAGTTATTTTAACAGTAATAATAATGCCATAATCTGTGGTAATAGGGATTACTAATCCGACAAAGCACATGCTCAACTTGTCAACCACAGTAGTATGTAGAGAATAAAAAGGTGACTGAACTCATCATAAAACACAAACGCCTTTTTATGGCACCAGATGTTGTGAAATTTTGTCTCGATAAAAATACTATTTGGTAGCAAAAGAGTTAATGATAGCAGTGTGGTAACCATTATGCTATGTTCTGCTCTTATCGATAACGATAAAAAATGTCTCAAAATTTTTGAAACTCGAGTTGTAGCTGTTGAAATTGTGTTAGCGTAATGTCATCTTGTTTGCTTTCAATCAGAGTCCAGTTTGGTACATTTTCTGTGATCTAAAATCAGCTTATACCCTAGGACACTTATGTATTCGCCTCATCTAACTTTCACGCTTTCGAATGTACGAAACTAACCTATCATAACGAACGAGCAAAAACGCGAAATTAAATAGCTTTGTTCATTGATAGTCAGGCCTGTATTCACTGGTTGCAAGTTGGGGCAGCTAATGTTAGACGACTAGTTATGAACACCTAGGGTGTGGAGGGGGCGATGTAAGCCCCACCCCACCAGGTTTCTCTCATGTAGGGCCTCAGTCGGGTCTCTTGTGTGAAGTTTTAAAAAAAATTATCAGAAAGTATCAACATTTTTCTATTTTTTGAGATTCGTTGTGTTTTAGGTGATGTGACTGATGAGACATTTTTAAACTAAAATAGGCAAAACTTGACTGCAGTTAAAACGCTCAGAAAAAAGAAATCTTTTTCATTTGAGCGTTTTAACAAGGATCAATTTTGCAGATTTTATTTTAAGTTCATTCGGAGGTTTTTACGCTTTCGATGGGACATGACCAAGCGGGTGTTTGGTAAAACTTGATCTTTTGCAAACCTTTTTAAAAGTCGTTAACAAGAATATTTTGCCGCTGTTGATGATAATAATGACGCCTAAGAACTACTAAAAGTTAATGTTTGTCTTTATGGCTTGGAATGAAGTGATATTCTACAGCGATAAAAATCGTGCCCATGGCCGTTGGGCAAATAACTTTTCGAATAAATGATGTTGAGGTCGAGTTATCTGAAGCAATTTATCATTGCGTTGGAACTGACCAAACAAATCCGTTCTAGTTAACCTTGTGTTTGAGATGAAATGTTACATTTTATCCGAGGGCGAGTTATCCGAGTTGGACTGTACTTAGCCGTGAAAAAGTCGGGGCGGCTCAGCCGCCCTTGGGAATACGGGCCTGTAATGATAGTCCAAGAAACAAATGGCAGCAAGCGATCAAATTACATTATCGACTTTGCCCACACCATTCTACCTGCGGTTCACAATTACAAACTAGTCGCAAATTGAAAATTTTTTTTATCGGTGAACTGAACCTGAGGAATCTAATTATGTTTGTTCCACTGCATTTGTTTTCACATCACTATATTTTCGCACTCATCAGAGCTGCAAAATTAAGTTGCTGCGAAATTTTACTCTATATGCTACTTACGAAACTAAATACTAGCGAAATATAAGTGTCCTAGGGTACGCAGGGATATATGGTAAAGTAAAACACAAAATAAAGTCAGACAGAAAATGTATCTTCTCAATTTAACTTCATGTGTTAGCGTGTAAATTACAATTACATAATTATGGCAAATTATTTTTTACTGTTTTGCTCTGTTGCAGCCAAGGTGCCCAGCTAGTTGGAATTGCAAAAGAAACTGGCGGAGCTGAGAATTATGTGAGTGATGTGTTCTCCCAGCAAGAGTTGCGACAGTTTTTCACTGAGAGTGCCTCTAGAGGGTGCAGCGTTGAAAAAACCGACAACATAGTACGTTACTCTATAATAAGCCTTAATAGTATGCTTCTAATAACAATAGCGTTCTTATTAATAGCCTACCTTTATCAATTTGATGAAGTGCCAAATTATCAATGAGATGGAGTTTTGATTTACCACTTTTCACACGGAAACATTTTGGAAAGGTCACTGTGTTGCTTTAATCAGTCAATATATATTTTATGCTGTTATTCACATAAGTAGAGTGATTGCCTAAAACATATGGCAACTGACATTCAACAAAGCAAACAAAAATATCCTTGCATGAGGGTGATAAATGTATAAGTGTATGTAATTACACACACTGTTTTTGGTTGCAAAGTGTTTTCTTCTCGTGAGTGATTTTGTCACCCTAACTGTCCAGTATTATGTTGTTGCCATTTCTTGTTTTTGGCGGTACCAAAGACTTATCAATCTATTGATGAGTGAGTTTTTTCCTACAAATGATCTGGTTAGATCGCTACTGTGTGAACACTCTTTAACCCTATCAAATCATCCTCAGTCCTCTCATTTATTTTTTCTTAGACGACCGACTGTCTTCCTTTTGGTTATCTGAGTAAAAAAAGAAACATCTTTGCTCGCAGTCAAACCCTAGATTTTTTTTACATATGACTTTTGGTTTGGGTAGATATATGCCTCGACAGTCAAAATATTTTTGCTATACATCAAGAAGAATTTCTCAAAATATCACAATGTTTTAAATAAAAGAATTTGGTAATAAACAATTATTTTTTAAACTACCCATTGTTAAAATAAAATATACAACACGTATCTAGCACACATCTGGCATCTGAACATAGGCACGCATCTGGCATCTAAAAATGGGCACACATCTGGCATCCAAACATAGGCACATAACTGTCATTGCCAAAGTAATGGTTGCATTTTCATCCCTTTATGATATAAGCATGAATAACATGTTTTTTGTCTCCCAACCTTTTTACGTTATTGATTTAGTCATTATATAAAACAGTATTTCAGTTTTTGCTTATTTTTATTTAATGTACATGTAGTTGTTTTAAATGGTATATGTAATTACTTTAGGTATTTATTGTGACTTTCCAACAAAATCCAACAAAATATAATTTAGTTTTATAAAAATTTTGTCTCCACTATACCATAAATTGGATCAAACATTTAAAAAAATTATCGGGATCGGTCATCTTTGTTTTGCTTGTAATTTCAAGAGCAACTACGACTCCTCTCTTCTGGGAGTGAATTTCTTTGATTGGCTTTTAAATTGGTTAGGATTTCTACCATTTCATGCTGAGTTTAAAGTAAAGACTACACTAAGTGTCTTTTTATGTAAGACTTGTGTCAAGTATTTATTTACAAGATATTTCATACAATTATTAAAGTTTATCATTGCATGAGTTGGTCATCGGTGAGGTGTTCAACTTCTATTGGTTTACTTGACTTTCTATCCTTCGCTCTCAGTTTGAATAAACTTCTAAGGTTTTGCACCGAGTTAGACAATAATGGTGTCAAGGTGCGCTGATATATGTATTATGGAAAAGAAAGACACAATTTATAACTATACGAATAGTTTTGCGCCGAGTTATTCAATCTTTAGTTTGAATCAATATTTCCATTGCATTAGTTGCTAAGGAAGTTTTCCACTACAGAAGCTATTGTCATTAGCATGAAACAAATTTGCATCATAACTTAATAGAATGGCAATTTGGAAGATTGATTGCAAATGTTTGACGAAGGTTTTATTGTCCTTAGTACTAAGACTTGTAGAAAAATAATAAATTGAACTGTTCGCATCACCCCACTTCCCATTAGTTTTACATAAAAAGTATATTAGCATTAAATCATTGTTATGCTGTAATCAATCCATCATAGGGGAAGGTTTGAAAGTCTACTCATAAGATTTATCTGCAAACAAGTGATATATTTTGTGTGCTAAAATAGTTGTGATTCCCAGTTTTCTGTTTATAGTAAGTTTCTCATATTTGTTGACATCACAACCATCACAAAAATGCTTAGTGATGTTTTTATCAGATTGTTTTTGTGCTAGTTCCAGCAATTTTTGGCAAAATCTTGATAAGGACCATTCCAAAGTGTTGATCGGGATTAGCAGTCTTTGTACATGAATGGTTAGCCTGGGCATGGCTCTCGTGGGGGATTTGGAGAGAGAGCCTGGGACACATAGCAACACGCGGGGAAGACAACTGTAAAAGTCGACTTCTGCAGTGGCTAATATCACAATCGTTATTTCCGAAGGAGTATCATGTGACGGTCTTTTTTATGATCTTCGCGAGTATTATGTATTATTTTTAATCTGAATTGGCAGCAAACAAACGCTGGTTGGTAAGTATGAAATGTTGGTTGCATAATAAATCAATCACGGGAGTTATATTATTTCATATGTTTAATTAATTAAGTTTTGATTTAAATGTAATCAAAAATTAAATCAATTGAATAAAATATTTTCACAATAACAATACAAACGAATAGCAATAGAACAACAAAAATGAATCGCACGCTGCTAGTAAAGAAAAGTTTATCTAGTAAAAAGTAATCTCAGTTTTATTTTACTCGCGAGTATTGTGATTACTCGCGACAGTTATTATGAACAACTCGGACCTACCACTGCAAAACGGTGCCATCTGAAAGCAAATACTCTTTCCAAAGCTAGTAGGAAGAACTATAAATTAGTCAAAACCTACGATAATATGTTGTAAAGCTTGAAACTGTTTTGGTCTCAGCGTGACTATGCCTAACTTTGATAGATGATTTTTGAATTGCTCCATTTTTTATCAGTAAATGAAATGAAACCACAAACGTGAAAACGCAAGAGAATAGTAACCTACGATTCTTATCGTTTTGTTATCAAACGGTGTATTGCATAACTACCCAGTCTATCAAAAACATAGGGCCTTTCACTAGATCAAGTCATGTTACCGTGACGATGGGCTTTTAAACGCGCCAAATCTAATATATCGTGAGATCGGAATCTATCGACACGCTTTCATTAGTATCCGTCTGAGCGTCATATGTAACATATGTCGCTCGTTTTGCCGAAGTTATCTTACCTTTTTTTCGCTATGTGTCCCAGGCTCTCTCTCCCAATCCCCACGAGAGCCATGCCCAGGCTAATGGATGGTATTATCTGACACAGGAACAAGTGTATCTGCAGATCTCAAATAAACATTGCAAATCAAGCGAGACTTTAGATGGTCAACTAACAGCTTGAGTTTTAGCGTTGTAGGTTATAGCCTTTGTACTGCCTCAACAAGCTGACCATTACTTATACAAAGCTATGACATCAGTAACTAGATGAACTGCATGCACCCATTCAGAATAGGTCTGCATCACAGGCTAAGTTTCACCCAAGAGTTCTGTTGCCTAGTGTAGAAGTTGATGTCCTGCTATACTGAACTAATGCTTTAGTCTCCAATGATTCGGATTGAATGTCAATGTAGTATTTCCCCTTTTAGGTCCAAAACAAAGAGTTTGTTATACCAGCTGGTGAGGGTTCACTTGAATCTACAGTTGATTTGGATGAGACCATCGGGTTAGATACCAAGATTGTTGTTGACTACAATTCGGATGTAAATCTAACCGTAGAGACGGAGAAGAACCTCACAACTATGATAACCAAATACCAAAGCCTTCAGCTCATTGTTGCTATGTTGAAAGGAGAGGCGGTAAGCAGACCAACAAGTTTAAATTATGAGGAAAAATCCTGTTTAAATTTAGTGGTGACCTTGGTTAGGTTATCAGAATATGGCTGATGTAATCATTTTGCACACTCTCACTCAATGTTTCTATCATGGTTACCATTGGTAGATGAATTTTTGTCTTATCCACTTTCTACATTTGGTTTCTCGGTAACTCTGTGAGCTACCAAATGGGTGTAGCATTCGGGCTAGCCGCATGACCAGCATTTTCTACCAAGGGTAATCTTAAACTTGTTAAATGTCTTCCTAATTGGTCCCTTGTTGTTTAGCTATATAAATGGTTGACATTTAAATTAGTTAAACCAAGCTGTCAGCATTAATGCAACGAGTAACTTGTCGTGACCTCTGGTTTGCACAGCTACTTCTTGGATTCCTTTATTTTCAACAGTTAAGACTTGAAAATAAGGGAATCGAGTAATCCAAATAGCCCGCTCTCTCGTCTGCATCTTAGGTGTATGTATAGTTTGATGCTCGAAACATCTGTTTGACGAATAGTTAGTAATTAAGGATCTTCTCAGCGTATTCCTTCGGCTCCTCATCACAATTCATCATTGGGTGGCGTGAGACAAAGTTGTGGTGAAGCAAAAACCTTTTCAACCAGCTATTGCTTGCTTAGAAATCTTCACATAATGACAAAGTGAGCCCTTCGCTCTAAATCAACACCGACGCGGAGGTTCTTTTGAGATTGCTGACTAGTCTAAATGATGAGTTTATCTTCAAAATCCTTGTCATAAAAAGACGTCCTTGCCCGACACACTTTAGAGTTGCTTGCTATATGAGAAATTATAAGGCACTTTTAACTGAGCCTCAAGATGTGTTCTTGTTTGGGCCAATCTTTGGCACACGAACAAGGAACCTTGTGTTTTCCAGCTTTTGCTTTGTTGTATATCTTAGCGCATGCAAAAACATTAAGCTGAAAGTGCAGGTCATACTTCTTTCGTTTTAAAGAAATAGCATCCTCTGATTCGTAAGTGCTTGACATGTCTGCCAAAGTTTATATATTCTCGTCGTGTTCTTAGAAAGTTTAACACACAAATATGTGGTAGGTGTGTTTTCATTGGATGTTAAGGTATCAATCTAGTAGGCTTAGTCTCGTAGTTTGTACAATCCAATAGTATTTATCCACTTGTCTAACACGTGATTAATGCATGGAATATTGGTCTACAAAATCCTAAGTCCATCAAAATCGCAATGGTCTTCTGTTAGCTTTCTTTACTAAGAAGCGTGACAAATGTCAAAGTGGCAGTCAAATAAAGGTGATGTTCAATTAAAGGGTATCGCTCTATTTTTCAAATCTTCTATTGTGACTGTCAAATAAAGGTGCCGTTTAAAACAAAGTAGCGTTCAAATACAGGTTTTACAGTAGTTGAATAATTGTAAGTAAAAGGCTTTTGTATCTGATATTTATGTGGAATCATTTTTATCTTGCTTCCATTTCCTAAGTTTTTACTAATAAGGATTTTGTGCTTATTTTATTGGGGCTGTTTATCAATGCAAGAAACATATAGCTGTTGCAAAATCTTAAAATTCAGCATAGCTTAGCATTCATTGAGTTTTTTGTGATACTTTATCAAAATTATTTTTGTGTTACGAAAATACATGATAAGTTGTATATGTTTAGCTGCACTAAAACTGTAAAAATGGTTAAGCTAGTCAAATCTTTGCTACAGATGCATATACAAGGTCTCTCATGATAAGAAATTGAAACGCATAATCATAAGTATTTCAACATGTCATTGTGCGGATGGAAAACTAACTGATACAAATCTGTAATTGATTTTGGTATTTATATAAGTTAAAGCACAAAGAAGTTATAATTATATAAAGTTGTTAAAACTTTATGCTGTATCTCCTTTTTGTTTTGCTCATACGTTGCAAGTATTCCTGTATTTATGTTAACATATATATATTTTCTAGGGTGGTTACATTAAGTATATTATCACTAAAACAAGCCAAACTGGGAGTGATGTAGCCGTGCTGGTAACTGTTACATCTGCCCCACTGCCAGGAGTCGAACCTATAGTTGTCAGTTACAAAGTCAGTGAAAACTATGTCGAGTTTGATGAGGATACACAGGTACTCGTTTAGCAGCCTGTTATTAATTTTATCAATTCTATTTTTATTGTGTTTGAAAGAGTCAAAATGCCTCACCATCACCCTGAAACACGCTTTTTTTACATTTGGTATGTTCAACTGGTAGTCTTGGTATAGCCCTATTTAAATTTTGGATTTTGTTCAAGGTTTTTGCTGATAGTGCTTACATAAAATTGCTACATATATTGCAAGGCCAAACCAAAGAGTAAATTTAATTTTGTCATTCAATTGAATTAAGAGGAAGCATTGTAAAACCTTAGATTTTATATAATTATAATCTTTGTGTTGCATGACTCAATTCATAACAAATTCATAACATGAAAACCAAGTAAAAACTGTTTCGAACATTTTTATCACAACTGCGACTGTATGTTACTAAAATATTGTGCGACACTGTATAACCTTTATTACTGTACTTGACTATATACTGAACACTCCAGACTTTTATCAGTTGTGCTAAGGGATGTGGAGACTGACCACAATTTTGTAGTTTTATGATAAGTTTGTAAAGTCTAAAACTAGGCGCGTCCCATCATAATTGCATTTAAATACTTTCGAGAGAAAATTGTTTGCTAGTATAAGCCAATTATCACAATTTGCACTGCTACTCAGAGCGTGATTAAATCAAAATATGAGTTGCCATCGAATTTTGGCGAATTCATTTAAAAGAGAATTAAACAAGCAGATTTTTCCGTTTAAGGCACTCTGCTTGGCTTCAAAATATACTCAATTGATTTGCAAGGGTTGACATTTCACACACTACACATTTTTTCAGCTATCAGATACAAAAAACAACATCTATTTGCTTGCGATGCTACTTAAAAATTGTTTTAGCGCAGCATACCGGTTTTGTCAGGGTAGATTCGCTAGTTGTCATTGGATACATTGATCTATAGCCCATCTATTTGAGAAATCGATTCCTGTGTCCATTGTCAAAAGTTCGATGTCGAACGTTTGATATGAAAAATAACTTAGTTTTGAGATAATTGTAGGCTTAGAAAATTACTCACCACCTATTTCCATTTAATGGTGGGCTCTTGAAAATTCAAGGCTACCCTAGTAGTCAGTGAACTAACCATTAAATGTACACTTACCAGCTGCTACAACAATTTCCATTCATGTTACTCTTTACATATGAACATCAACCCAATGATAATATGCACTCGATTGATCTTGCATTGCTATCTCTTTTAGCATTTCCCCGCGTTCTTTAGACATTTACTGCTTTTTGCTGTATATATATAATTAGTGTATACCTGGTTATTTTATGAAGCAACAAACATGAAATTTCGCCAATAATTTTTGCTAATAAGCCTAATATTTTTGACACAATATTTTGCATGTTATTAAGATGTTAGCAGCAATATGTCAGTATTTCTCTATTTTACTCATGTTTCAGCTCATGTGACAAGTACAATACACTAGTGCTATATACTATTAATCACTAATGCTGGTGATTTATGCTGCTAAATATGCTACATTAATCAGCATATTTAGTAGCATAAATATATTGGTGCTGATAATGGTTATGCAAAATTTTTCTAGCGTTTTAAGATATTAGCAGCAATGTACTACCAATTGCTGTATTGTATTTATCACGTTTCAGTTCATCGGTTATGTGGGAGTTTTTCAAGGATTCTCTCCTGTCTTAAACCTCTCAGTTAACACTCTTATGAATCAACCAAATGGCCGTCTTCTTTCTGCGAAGTACGTTGATGATGGATCAGGTAAGAAACTTCTAGAAGCCTCACAGTACTAGTTCATTTTGCAGTATTTAAGTTCTTGGATTAAAGTAATTAAACTTGTTGTGTTAAAATGTGTACATGATGGCCTTTGTTACTGGGAGCTGTCATCATGAAAGGCTTCAAGTAGTGTCACCCTGACTCTTTGAACCCTGGCCATTTTCGTCAACAAATGCCAAATTCCCTGGACAACTCATCAAAAATTTTGACATTTTAAAATTAGTAAATATATCTAAATATGCTCACGATCGAATGATATTTTGTGAAACACTGAAAAGTTATTCCAAAACACTGAGAATGTCATCAAATAAAACATAATTAGTTTTACAGTTTTTTGGGCTAGAACCAAAAGAATTCGAATGATTTCAACAAATTCGGAAAATGTTTACAATATCATCACATCTATTAAGCACAAGGTCATCATCATCATTTTCTGACACAACATCATTAACAAAAATGTAGCTAGTATCTCATAATTTTTCATCTGTCTCAAAAGCATTTATCACATACCAACAAATGAGTTGTATCAATTTTTTCCGCGATGTCATCTCACTGCAGATATTATATTAACAATGGAAGTTGGTAAAAGACATTTGAAAAAAGGAATAAAATGGGAGTGAAATTTCCAGTCTTACTGTGTAAGTAAATATCAGTTTGTTTGGTTTCGCCGTTACTTAGAAACAATGTGTGTGTACATAGAGCCATATGAATACCGGTATATGGGCCGTCACAGGTTCTGACACATGCCACACAACACCGGAATACTGACTGGAAGGGTTCAAAAGGTTAAAGGATGCCTCGACATACGGATGAAATGCATAGCCTGCTGACAAATAAATCCACCAATGAGAATTAGCCTTGGCTATGTGAAGGTCATGACATCTGTGCAGGATTTTCTTGTAACATTAGTTGAGTGTTGCCAGCATATTTATTACCCGATACGAAACATCCATTATTCATCCACAAGTCCTATGCTGGTGATAGGATTTGTATAGCAAAAAACATAGCAATTCACATCGCTATGTTTTTTTCTCGTAGAAGATATAAAACGGTATAAGTATGCTTTAGGTTGATGACATTAATCGAACAATCGACAAAATGTGTTTTATCAGATTTATTTAGCGATAGAATTATCGGAAAGGTTTCATTAACAGCTCCAATTTGCACCAGTAGTTTTCATGAATCTGTTACAACTAAGAATTATTTTGTTCACATAAAAGTACAAAGATAAGCCTTTGAGATGTTTGAGACAAAGAGCTGTTTGTCATAAACCTTGTTGTCAGCAATGTTTAAAAGCTAATCTATGATGAAACAGGCTTGCATTGGAAATACACAAAATGGAATCAAGATAATATTCATTAACATCAATTTTTTCTGCCAGTTGCTCATGCATCAGTTTTATCTCTAATGATGTTGACCAACTTGCTCATGTTGACATACTGCATTGAAAATACATTGTTAACGTGTAAAGGTACTATTCCTAGTACACATTAGATACTACTGCTAGTCCATATTCTGTACTATTACTAGTATGTTATGGGTACAAGTACTAGTACATAGTTTGTATTAATACTAGCACATATTTGGTACCAATATTAGTGTATTGACAGGTCTTAAGTTGTTGCAGTTTTTTCTAAAACTGTTGTGTAGACAACTTGTGACATTGACCTGTGATATATTATGCGTCACTGCTAGTAGCTCTCAACTTAAACCTACTACTATGTAAATCACTGATAAGTCATCCAAAGTGATTTTGCGGAAAGAGTTGATGGAGAGAAGGTCAGATAAAGCCGGGAGAAGACAAAAAGAAAGGGAAAAGTAATTTGAGACGGGAAAAAGTGAGAGAAGAAAGAAGAGGGCGAAAGAAAAAGAGGGGGAGAGAAAGAGGAGTAAAAGCAAAATGACTGGAGGGAAAAGAGTGGAATAAAACGGGGAAATGAGGGGGAAGAGAGAGTAAAAAGAGAGAGAAGAGAAAGAGTTGAAGTAGGAAGAGCAAGGGAGTATTAAAGTCCTCTAAGCTCACTATTTTTACCTATCTCAGAGTTATACTTTATGATTATTGAATTACTTAATTGGAATATCATCAATTGTAGGTAAAGATTCAACACCGAATGATGGAATCTACACAGGATTTGTTCCTGCTCATCTGATTGATGGAACTGGTGGGAGCTACTTTGGAGTAGATGTAAGCTGGAGTACATATCACTCATGGCACACACAGTAGCTATTATCTGTGGTGTTTCCATTGCTAATAGTGATATATTGATATCGAGCATATACATTACTCAACTTACCATAGAATGTTTAGTTTTTTAGGATGTTATTTTAAATGATTGTTTTTATACGATTCAAATTTTTTACAGCATTCGTACGAATTGTTATTAGTACTAGTATATATTGCATACTCAAACTAGTCAAAATTGGGCAGTAACAATAGTGCATATTGGGTATTAATATTTGTACATATTAGTTCCAAATACTAGTGCATTTAGGTACTATTCCTAGTATACATTGGATAACATAGCTAGTCCATATTTCATAATATTACTAGTATGTATTGGGTACAAATACTAGAACATAGTCGGTATTAATACTAGTACATATCAGTTGTACCTTTTTTATATTGGCTAACAACTTGAGTTTAGAACCAGTGTATCTATCTTTATGGAAATTTAGAAGTTAGTGACATCCAAATCTGCCTGCTTGTTAGTCAGCTTTGGGTAGGGTGTGAATGTTACAAATACTATCACACGATCATCCCTTCATGTCTTACGGCTGCTGTGTGTTATAAAAGACCAAGGGCTTTTTAAGCCGACAACTATCTGTTCAAGTTAGAAGTAATAATCACGGCTGCTAATTAGTTATCACGCCTAACTATTTGGATAGGGAATTAAAGTCAATTGTTTTTACTGTCCATTACATAAACTACATAGTATCACTTTTAATAGATATCACTATTATAAAATCTATATGATTTCACTATTGTAATAGATATCACTATTATAAAATCTATATGATTTCACTATTGTAATAGGTATCACTATTATAAAATATATATGATATCACTATTGTAATAAATATCACCATTATAAAATATATATGATATTACTATTGTAATAAATATCACCATTATAAAATATATACGATATCACTATTGTAATAGATATCACTATTATAAAAGATCTATGATTTCACTATTGTAATAGCTATCACTATTATGAAAGATGTATTGTATCACTATTGTTATATCTATCACCATCGTAAAGGACTAGGTGAATGCCCGACGTTGCCCGGTTATAAAAAAGTGTACAAAAAGGGACAGAAAAATTATTTTTATTTAACATTTACCATTCTAGTTTCTAAACTTCATGTTACGGGAAATGTGTTTTTGTGCAGTTCAAATGAATTAAAAGAAAAAAGAAAACAACTGTAAAGATTTTCAAACTTTTTCAAACTACTGTAACTTTTAAATTTTATATAATGAAAGAAGTGTTTTGTTGAAATAAATTACGAAGAAAAATAAAACGGTAAAGGTGCTTAAATGTAAATGTGAAATAATTAGCAAGTAATGGCTAAATTTTGTCTGTTTTGCTACGATTACAATGAAAAATTATTTGATAAACGATTATACTATTATTATACGATTTTAGTTCGTTTCAGTGTTGCTATCATAAGAAAAAATATCATATAGACGTGTAGAATGGTATAGAAATTGATAGTAATTATCTAAAGCAATCACTGCCTGGTAAAAATCATCAAAATCATCATCTTTAAAAGATAGTAATGAAACAATATGTTAACCTTAGTAACTGTAGTTATCTACAATAGCTTTAGTGTATTTTGCGCTTATGATCTGCAAGAAAATGTAACATTACAATGTACTATGTGCAGAATTTTTACCTTCAAGATAGGCGTGTAACATAAACGCTGAATCTAACTTATATGAATTTAGCTTTATTAAAACGTAATTGAAGGAAGTTTCACTGCATTTTAGGAAACTTCACCAAAATTTTATTTTACCATAACGGATGAAGCTGAACTGAGATACAATAGCCAAATTTTAATTTCGAGGGAAATTATTGTTGATATCGTTTTGCGGAAAACAAAATAGCCCTAGTACGGCTTGCACGAAAAAGCGTCGTGTTTCATAGAGTTAATAGAGTTTCAATTAATACATTAATTAGCATGTGAAATCAGAAAAGGATGTATACAGTATACAGTAAGCCCTATGAGTTGTAAGAGCCGCGGTTAAACAGTAGGATTACAAGCCTGCGGGTGCAATCGTTGTGAGTTCGAGTCCAGCACGATGTGAGATTTCCATTCCAAGATTTTAATAGCTATAGCTGGACATATCAAACTAAACACATACATACAGACTAACCTTAATATATATATATATATATGTATATATATATATATACATATACATATATATATGTATATTTAGATAATATATCACTACTGTAATAGATTCACTGTTATAAAAGATATACGATATCACTATTGTAATGGATATCACTATTATAAAAGATATATGATATCACTATTGCAATAGCTAACAATATTATAAAATATACCGTAAAACCTCTAATCAAATGCCATTGCGCTCTATTTTTTAACCCTTCTATAGTGGCGGTCAATTGGAAGCGGCGTTCAATTAGAGGCCGGCGGTGAATTTTTTAAATAGTTCGTCAGAATTTTCGGAAGATAAATTTTGCCCTATTACGGGCGAAGCGAGTGTTGCCTATGTTTTGCTTTCCTTGGAGAGCGTGGTGGAGCAATATTAAGCCTTTTGAATGAAATAAATCTGCGAACTTACCTTCAACTTGTCAGAGATATCTTAATAAATACGCATTGCGAAACCGAGAAATATCTCTACCAGTTGATATGCATTGCTTGCAATTGACCTGCTATGATATTATAGTCTGTGCCCTTTACAATTTGTTATCATTTTCAATTTTTATTTCAATCTAAATTTGAAGGCATGTTTTTATTTTATATTTATATTTAACAACGTTGCATAAAATCTCATTGCACTCATCGATATGTTTGCTACAGTTGGCAATCAAAACTAGCTTTTCATGTGCAATAGAAGTGTAGTTATGAGCATCGATCCATTGTAAGCTGTGTTAAGACAGCCGCAAGGATGCTATTAAATAACATGCTATAAATCTGCATATTTATAAGTTATATAATGATAATCTATTAAATGATACAAATATATATTCATGAACAAGTGACATAAACGAACCATACTTATATTACATGCAGAAACAAAAATTAACGTTTTTAAAACGAAATTGTTTCCAATGCTCGCTCGGATAGCTGGTCTCAACTTTTTTCTGCACTGCTAAACTAGTCGATATTAGCATGCGAACAATTTTTAGCGGAGCAAAAGTTTTACGCACTGAGCAATTTTTTTGCATTGAGCGCATAAGCAACGCATAAAAATTTGCTCGCGAAACATAACCTCTGGCCCAAAACAGTTTTTTGTGCTACTATTAGCCTGAGACAGTACTTATTTCTATGGCATTGCTCTGAAAGCTCATCTACCATCGTAAATTTAAATTGTTTTTTTAATATAGTTACATATACTTTGAAGTATCAAGACCGCGTTAAACAAGGAACTACTATTAATCTGAGACCGCTATTGATTATTTCTATGGAGTTGCTTTCAGAGTTTTAACAAAAAATGAAAAGCTTTGGAATTGGACAATGAGAGAATTGGTTGTTATTAATGCAAACGATTCTTTATTAATACGATTTTGTGGACACTTTTCTACTGATCACTTGATAATGTTGGGTCATAAAGATCAAAGATAATCAAAGTGGCGATCGAATGGAGTGGCGTTCGAATGGAGGGTGGAGCTCTATTTTTCAACCCTTCTCTCGTAGTGGCGGTCAAATAGAGGTGGCGTTCAATTAGAGGTTCTACGGTCTATGATATCACTATTGTAATAGCTATCACTAGGGTATTAAACCATAATAATATAGTAATGCAAGCTATAACATATTATTTTTGCACTAGCTCAAAATTTGGCTATGTATAACATTGCTTGAATTTTTTTCATCAAACTAGTTGAAAAATTATCAGCTTATGAAAATTTTATCATTTTTATTGCTGTTATAACTATTTTTCAATAGATAGGTTTGTACAGAATATCACATGGCAAACAGGAAAATTACATAGTTTGCAGCTTTAGAATGTTACATTGCGTAAAGGGTAGGCAGTGGATGGTAATTCTGAACATGACTTTTTAGTGAAAATATGTAAAATCCTCAAGCTATGCCTCATGTAATTTCCACTGCCATAAGCTTTTGCAGGTAGATTTTTGTTATGGGTTTTAGTGAGTTTTTCATGCCAAAGTGAACCTGCATAGTAACGATCATACTGCGAAAGGTTCTCAAGTCAAAGTCTGTATTAATGTTTATTGCTCTAAAATTAGTTTCTGGTTATTACTCATTCAGTGCCAGCAATTTGTCAGACATTTGAACTCCTAACATGATGCTGCAACAATCATACTTGGAAGGACAACAATCTTTGTTGCATCCAAGCCTGTATTTATTTTAAAAGTAATGAAGCACTGAACTATTTATTTTTACCTAAAAGACCTAGATGGTATGTACGACGTGGGAACTGTACTTTTATTTTTCTACTGAAAGTTTATCTAGATATTCATCATTTCTACGCAATGGTTAATTAGTGTATACATAAGTTTCACTAACTCACAGGTCAATGTTACTGGAGAGGGTCTACTTCCAGCACCCGTAGAAGAAGCAAAGAGTCGAGGAAGGAGATCGACTGGCTATTCTAGTCTAGGAAAGTTTTCAAGATATTCTAAAGGTAAGGTTTGTTGCAATGCTTTTTAATTTCATTCAACAATTTCTTTTGTAGTTTTGGTAACTATAGTCGCCAAAAAATGTCATATAGAGCAATGAAGCTAAGGATCACTCTATTTTAGTTCATATGTGAAAACGAAAGTATTTTCGCAATTTGTAAGGATTTGTGGATGTACTAGAATCACAGACCATTAGCTTTCAATGTCAATACATTGATGTTAAAAGTTTTTGCTCACTAACTCACTAAGCCATCTCGATTACTTATACTAGTCTAGTACCCTGGTAGTCTAGTGTGCTTCGAGAAATAATCCGGTGTGCCAATGAATCACAGAGAACATGCAGCTGCACAATTAATACCTAAAGGTGGTCGATTGGTGCAGGTGGTAGACTGTCATTCTACCAATTTGAATGTAACAAGTTCGAGTCTTACTGAAAGCCATCTTTTACCATGCGTTGAAAGCACAGGTCTTTCCAAAATCCTCGCTTTGGACTTACATACATTACCAGTGTTATAATAGTAAATATATTTTCTGTTTTTCTTGATTTTCTAAATTTATTTGTTTACTTTGCAGCGTAGACCTAGCTGTCTAAAATGGAAAATAATCAATTTGATTGATACTAAACATGTATTATCTTCTTAACTTGAAGTAAAATTATCGTAAGTGTAAACCGTCAACCGAGTGGAAGTGATAAGAAAAAGGAACAATTTTGTCAATACAAGTTACTGCACAGCCATTTTATTAAGAAGTTAAGTTGGGACCTTTCCTATTTAAAGGGCAACAGGGATGAACTTGAGACGATCTTGGAATGGATTAGGCAATTTAAATTAGTTTTACTATTCACATAGCATATAAATATAATATCTAGAATGTAAATGTCCTTGAAGTGGGTTATTTGCGTTGTCAGAGTTTGTAATGTGTAGAATCTCTCCATTCTTTACAACTATTTAAAGAGTATGGTATGACACGGTATAAATTGAGTTCAGAGATGTGTTATAGATTTCTGTTTCAGAGATCCCACCTCTGATCTCTGAAACAGAGATCAGAGGTGGGATCTCTGATCTCTGTTTCAGAGTTCAGAGATCCCACCTCTGTAATAAATTGCAGGAGGTGTAATTGTTGTGAATAACTGGAAAGGTGTACCAGATACTACACCACCCGATAGAATCACTGATCTGCGTATTTACAACACTTCAAACAGCGAAGATGTGGTTACACTAGCTTGGACAGCTCCAGGAGAAGATCTTAACATTGGTCAAGGTTAGTTCTGAAATATTTTTATGGGTCATTATTAAGTAATCATTTAACTTAAAAGAAATATCACATGAATTGCAAAGTTGTTATAGAGTACAAACTTTTTAATATTTGGATTTGTCCAAGCCGACTGTGCTTTTGTCTTCATTAATCTGCTTGTCTTGTGATGGTGATAGATTGTCATGTGATAGATTCAAATGCTGTCAGCTATGCATTTTTAGTGCTGCTGATGCAATACTTAGTAATGCGTATTAATAATTAAGTTGTTTTCTTATTTTTAGAGCACTTAAATTTATCTCACAGATTGCTTTTTAGAAAATGTTTTAACAGAAGACAAATTGGGTAGTAATAAAAATTTCTCATTTCTTATAATAACAGTGGTTTATGCTAAAAGTAAATTCTTCGACGTTGTATACTTAAACAATTTATTTTGATAACGGTACTCTTTCTATGGGTTACAAGAGGAACCAAATCTTAAATTAAAGTAGTCTCATATACAATTGTTTTTCAAAATTGTTAGATATTGAAACCTAAGTACCTTTTGTATTCAACGATTCTTCTTCAGCACTGATTATTTTCAAGTCAATTTAAGGGCACTTCAATTTCGACACAGTATTTTGAAAAAAATTCCAATTGCTCTAATTTACAGGCCTTCTAAAATAATCTGCAGACAAATTTACCCTGGCAATAAGCCTTATATTTTCGATTAGCTATGCCAATATTTACAGCTTCTGGATACCGATTTGGAGTGGCAGGAAATGAGGAAGCACAAGGTATAACACTGCTGCCTCTAGATTCTATCCTCACACATGTTTCTAGTTTACTGGTAGAGGCTGGAATGCACCTAGAAGTACAAATTAACACCAGTAAGTTTATGCAAATTTTCACTTTCTACATGTAATATTTTAAATTATTTGTCATACATTAATGAGCATTTTGTTCTGCATTAAAACTGTTGTGAATAATCTTCCCTGGTTGTATTAGTTAAGATCTGAAGATCGGATGAAAATAAATTTGCCTCGTCCTTTTGCTGAATTGGGAAAACACGTATTGTGAAGAAATTGTTTGCGGCCTATAATAGAACCAACTCAAAGCAGGTTATGTTTGTAGCCAACAGCTTAGATGGTAATTTTAGTTTGTTATGTTATTGGCAACATAATCTGCCGCTCTAACTTAACGTAATCTGCCACTCTAAAACTAAATCAAGAGTTGGCTGTAGAGTCGAATGTTTATAGCATTTTTGGAGATTTTCAATAGAAGAGGGCTTCTTATTGCTTGCATCTTCTTGCTTATTATTATTATTGCTTCTCAGTGCGCTATTAGACACGTCTGACTTTTGTTTATTGGACAGTTATCAAATAAGATAATTTGACTTCTCCGATAGTTTTTGCTTGTAACATAAATGTTGAAGTTTTCTGAACATTTTATTTAACTGATAAATATACCATCACGACAGTCATAAAGAGTATTTCAAAGAAAAAAAGTACAATAAATTTTTTATCACTAATTTATGTATTTGATTAACTTTGGCCATGTTTAAAAGCATCTTCTTGTGTAACCACTCATTTCTTTCCTCACCTGTAATTGGATGAAATGATGTGAATTTTTTAGCTGGTTCAACATGTTCAAATGTTTTGTCTTTCAAACAGGTAGCATCCCCTTGAAACCACTTGGTCTCAACATCTCTACAGACATTCTGACTTTGTACTTCCGAGTTAGAGCTTACGATTCTAGCAATAACTCTGCTGAATGGTCAAATCCTGTTGCAGTTTCTTATTACGAGCCAACCACGGTAAGTTCCATTCTTGTTCGCTCCTTAAAGGCGTACTTGCACCAACTTTTAGTTGATTTTATCAGAATGTATAAAAATTATTTCACTATTTGCGATTATTTTGGATGTTTGAGCAAGTCTGATTGCCAGAATGTTTCAAAATTAAAATCGACAAAACTTTTTCGCAGTTAAATCGCTCAGAAGAAAAATATGCAGTGGCTGGTAGTCTGAAAATTACGGTACTCTATAAGGCGGACACTCAATCACACACGCAGACAGACAGACAACGATTGCCGTTTATATAGTAGATAAACATTTGTGATTGATATAAACATTTGTTTTGGATGTTTGAGGAAATCTGATTGCCAGAATGTTTCAAAATTAAAATCGAAAAAACTTGATCGCATTTAAATCGCTCAGAAAAAAAATATGTGCTCGGGCTTGCCCCAAATAATGTACATAGCCGCGAGGCCGCTTGTCTCTCGCTCGTATTCACATCGGCTATTGCTGTCAAAGTCGAGTGCTACACGGCTCCATTGACATATATTTTAATTTGTATTTGCTCACGATTGTAGGAATAAATTTTTAAATCTAGCTACATATACAGTGGTGTGCATAAACTTGGAATCACCAGTTAAATCTTCAAATATGCATGTTTATATGCTGTTGTCTAAGAAATTATTTGGAGTTAAGTGCCTCAACCCCATCAAAATACATCAATATATGTATATTGCTATAGGTGTCTCAAATAAGGTAATTAATTTTTTTTCTATTAGTTTCCTCTAAATGCTGTGTAAACATGAGCACCTGACTAGAATTCTGTCAGTCTACGGTAATTAGGTTGCTGTGTAAACTTAGTCCATTCTTTGTATCGGCGAAGTTCTCAGTTGCTACCCACACTGGAAACTAGTTACTAGTAAAAGTATCAAGCTGCATATTCAAAAAGAGTATGTTTGAATATATAGTGAAATTAACTGCATCCCTAAACAATTAATCTCGTTATCTAATTATAATACGTTATAATAGTCAGTGTTATCTAGTTACTTTTAGTATCAGATTGCAGAAAATTTTCTACTGATCACATTTGATTAGTTGATAATGTACAAAACAAATAGTGTTTCCGGATTAACTAAAATAGTGAACGCAACACATAACATCCATTTCTTTTACAAATTTACTAACCGATTAAACTCTGAAAATAAACTTGTCTAGCAATGAGTTATTGTCTAGCAATATAGCCCTTCTTGCACCTGGTAGATTGTTTGTGTTGTGGACTCATTTCTATCATTCAGTAGTGTAGAGCATAGAATTTTTTGAGCAACTATTAATATTTGGTTCGTTGAGATTGAGTCGAGCAATGCAAAAGTACATGCCTATACAGCTCCGATTACACTTTATAAACCCATGTATCCGACAAGATTTGGCACAGGTGGTATTAAGGCTAAGATGTATTTAATGTTTCTTGCAAATCATTTTTCAATCATTGTTATGCCACTAATATTTAACATGATAATTTTTAAGACTATTTTTTTTTTATCTTCAACATTATTATTTCATTAAATAATTTTTGCAAGTCAAAAAAGTTTCATCTTAGCAAAAGTCTTCATTAAAAAATTCGTCCACGTCGTGGCCACTAACATAGTTTCAGCTCATATAATAGGAAAAGTTGCTCTACTGCAGTAAACTCAAACTCTGTATGTGTTGTATCCGGATATTTCTCTTCATCTTTGTTCCCAGGATATGAAACTATCACTATGTAGTTTACGTAGGCTGGTAGTGGTCACCACACTGCTCTTGTAAGTCATTTTGGGTATATCCAAAATACCAATAATCGGTAGGGTCATGGCTTTCTCTGTCTTTTCATACCATGCTATACATCTCAATTTAGTCGTTCTGATGGTATCAGGCTCACACATCTAGATACTTGGGTGCTGACAAAAGATTAAGCTTTTATTATCTTTTAATAACTTATAGAATTTTGCAATGTAACATCTAGTCAAAACAGTTGCAACACAATCCCGTATAGTGACAAAACTCACCATGGTATAGTCGATAGCCATAATGAGCCACTCTCAATTCACCTGGTTTTACAAATTTTAATGTCTTTAATCTCTCCCATTTCTGCAACACACTTGAAACCTATCTGAGGAACAGAATGCCGCTATTATGATTTGTGCATCATACATTCATCTAGCACCATCCCTGTGCATGGTAGTTTCCACACTGGCACCACCGTTCTGCAGGTTGAGAAATAAACATCTTTTCATATCAAATAACTGTAATGTGAAATTTTTTGCAAGTCAACCTTTAACCTCTATTTTCATTTCAGACCACTACGACTACTTCTACACCTGAGCCGACTACAAAAGCGGTAAGCATTGCTCCTCCACCAGTTTTTGCTGGGACCAAGGTTTGTAGTATTTTTGAGTCATATGTAGTTATTTTGTAAATGTATAGAACCTCATATTTTCATCATCAGCTAGCTCCTGCGCCTGCTACCATTCTCATCTTATCAATAATTGGTTATTGTAGTAAGATATTCTGATCTAATTGTGACATATTGATCAAAAATATGTTTTAAAACAGCTGAGAACTGTTTGAAATAGGTTTGTATTATTGCTTCCTTAGCAGCGGTTATTGCTAATATAAGCAGTTCATGGATTTAACCCTTTGAACTGATGACCAGTATTCCGGCGAGGAGCAGCGTGTGTCAGAAACATTCGATAGGGTGGCATTGCGTATTTAACGTTTCCTGCCTGTCATTTTTGATTCATGATTATGCCGCTGATATTTTGCATGATCATTTTTAAGACTATTTTTTTCATCATCTTCAACATTATTATTTCATTATATAATTTTTGCAAGCCAAAAAGTTTCATCTTAGCAAAAGTCTTCATTAAAATATCCATCCAAGTCGTGGCCACTAACATATTTTCAGCTCATATAATAGGAAAAGTTACTCTACTGCTGTAAACTCAAACTCTGTATGTGTTGTATCTGGATATTTCTCTTCATCTTTGTTCCTAGGATATGAAACTATCACTATGTAGTTTACGTAGGCTGGTAGTGGTCGCCACACTGCTCTTGTAAGTCCTTTTGGGTATATCCAAAATACCAATAATCGGTAGGGTCGTAGGGCTTTCTCTGTCTTTACATACCATGCTATACATCTCAATTTCTTTAGTCGTTCTGATGGTATCAGACTCACACATCTACATGTAGTTACTTGGGTGCTGAAAAAATATTAAACTTTTATTATCTTTTAATAACTTATTGAATTTTGCTTGGAATTTATGTAACATCTAGTCAAAACAGTTGCAACACAATCCCGTATAGTGAAAAAACTTACCATGGTAGTGTTGATAGTTAAAATGGACCACTCTCAATGGACCTTGTTTTACAAGTTTTAAGGTCTTTAATCCCCCATTTCTGCAACACACTTGAGATCTATCTGAAGAACAGAATGTTGCTATTATGATTTGTGCATCATACATTCATCTAGCACCATCCCTGTGCATGATAGTTTCCACACTGGCACCACCGTTCTGCAGGTTGAAAAATAAACATCCTACATCAATAAAATAAATGTGATATAAACATTCTTTATTTTACAAGGGATCTATTTGAAGGCTAACACATAGACAGCTTAATCTACTGATTGTTAGTTTTTATTCTATCATGTATTCACTGTAAGCTTTCAATATGGAAGTTAGATAGATCGAGAGTGAAAAATTACAAATTGAACACATGTTTCAGGAAAGCATAAGTAGATCAAGTCAATAATTTGAAGTTTTTATTCTTGGATTCAAGGGTGAGCATTAATCAATGCATTTTTGTCAAGTTTCTACGAGTGAAAATTGAGCATGAAATCTAATAATTAGTCTAATTTACTAGCTAAAACAACCTGAGGTGGGTGGGTTTTGGTGGGTGGGTTTGGGTGGGTGGGTTTGGGTGAGTGGGTTTGGGTGGGTTGGTGTGCGTGGGTGGGGGTGTGGTGGTGGTGAGGTATGTGGTGGTGGTGTGTGTGTGTGTCATTGTTTTATGTCATCAATTGGTAGAAATATAACATTAAGCAGAAATAAAGATATAGTTATAATATTGATTACGTTAAACAAAATAAATGAAAGCTTAATTCCTACTCGCTAAGGCATGATGAGGCCCACATGCGCAGTAGCACTGCAGCTAGTTGAGGCGCTGGGCCCGCGGGAGTTGCCAAACATAAACGGCAGGTCTGAATTAATTTAGGCTTAACAAATGGCTTTTCACATTAACTCTAAAACTAGTAAATGCAGAGGTTTTGTGTAAGTCTATTGGAAGACTGCTCCAATGTGATGATACTCTGTATTCAATTGTTTTTTTGACCTGAAACAGTATAAAATAACGGTAAAAGTAGATTGGTTTCTAAAAATCTGGTGTTATAGTGTGAGTTCTTGGTTTTGTCATTACTTGGATATAATTTTCAATGAGCTATCATAAGAATTTTATACTGATTAAGTTTGTCAACAGGCAACACAGATAGCTGAACAAACAGGGACCGAGATGAAGTTAGTGGTGGTTTATCAAAGATTATGCGCATTAGGCGATTTTGTGATATTGGTTTTTTTTAAATAACAAAATGGAGCATTTCCTCATGACCCAAGACAGTAACTCATTTTTGAGTTAATAAATGCGTTGTATATTAGTTTCATAATACTTCTGGATAAAAATTTAGAACATCTACTAATCAGGCCTGACATAGATCCTATCTGCTTATTCAGCTTATTGATGTGTGTATCCCATATCAGGTGACTGTCCAAATGACTTCCTAAGAATTTGATCGAAAATATCTCCTTTAATACTGAATCAAATAATGTTTTTTATTTTCCTAATTTAATTTTCTTTTGATGATTTCTTATTACAATGTACATTTTTCCATGTTTACAGTTAATTTATTTGTATTACACCATTGTTCACTTATTTTAAGTTCATTATTGACTATATCAATGTCATTATTCAAATTGTTAGGGTCAAAAAATAAATTTGGATCATCAACATATAGAATAGGTTTTAAATGATTAGTAGATAACACAAGATCATTAATATATATTAAGAAAAAGGTTGGACCTAGGATAGAACCTTGAGGAACGCAGCAATTTATACTTAAGCTAGATTTATAGTTTTCTATAAAGGTTACCTGGTTTTTATATTCTAAGTAGTTTTTATAAAGTGAATAGAAGACGATGAAAAGTGCATATATTTTATATTGTGAATGAGTATTGTGGTCAATAGTGTCAAAAGCCTTACTAAAATCGAGAAATATCCTTAGTGCTGCTCTGCCATGGTTCATTGCCAATAAAACTTTTTCTGAGCTCAATTAATGCTTGGCTAGTGTTTAGATTTTCTCTAAAATTACATGGTTATGTTGTAAAGTTGCTGTTATTTTCTAAATATTGGCATATTTGCGCATTAACAACTTTTTTCAAAGATTTTACTAAAAACTTGCAATATAAATACTGGTCTATAATTTGATAAAATCTTTGGGTAACCCTTCTTAAACAAAGGTTTAACTTTTGCTATTTTAAGGCTGGCAGGGAATATACCTAATTGTAAGCTGGTATTTATAATATGAGCTAGAGAATAAGCTAAAGCAGGTGCTGCAATTTTCACAAGCTTTGCTGGAATTGAGTCTAATCATGTAGCTTTATTTGCATTCAGCTTATGTAACAAATCATCAACATAATCCTCACCAACACTGCTGAACTGAAACTGTAGGTATGTTGGTAACAGATAAACATTTTCCACATTGTCCTTCAAGCCTGTAGTGTTGCTAAAGGCCTCGGCTAATGTATGTAGCTCCTATGGATTTAAAGTACTGGTTGAAACAATTGGCTATCTCTTGTTAGTTCTTAATTTCTGCATCGTTGTGAATAATTGATTTTGGAGCACCGCTACATATTGTTGATTTCACCAAATGCTGATTTAAAATTTTGCCAGTATATTTTGGCACTCTCTGCTGACTCTAGTAAGTTTTTAAAATATTAGGATGTTAAAAACTTGCTAGGTTTTATTAGAATAGGGTTTAGGAGAACAAAAGCAAAAAAGAGGCTTGCTGTATCATAATAAATAGTTTAATTAACACTAACAAAATTTGAAGACTTATGTTGTAGACATAATTATTGTATCTTAATTTTTTTTATTTGTCTTAATTCTCAATAATTAAAGATTTCTGCATCAGTTTAAATTTGCATTTTTCAGGTAACGTCTATGCATAAAAATTTATCAAATTGCCTTTTACCAAAGCGTTATAAACCTTACTAATCCGTATCAGACATGAGTCAGCAGAACATTCAACCCCAAAATGATTTTTTGCCTGAAATCTCAAATTCCTTGTATGTATAAGATTAATGTTTTTCATATTTATATTTGCTAAAAGGTTTGTATATGGACATATAAAACACATAAATCATTCAAGTAATATACATTATAATCAAAAAAAATGCAATGCATATGAATGAGTAAATTTAGTTATAATTTTACAGGAACAGACCACAAGTACTTTTGCTATCAGCACTTCTGATAACATCGTTTCTAAGGAAACCGCTACATATACAGTCACACAAGAGGTAAACTGAAATAGGATGGTTAGCTTGCTACTTATAAAGATGCGCTAGGTCTTCCTCAAATCTCAAATGCTTCGGTAGTGCAAACTAAAAAGCTTATGTTTTACAGGAGACAACAAGCAGCCAATTGTTACTGAGCACCACACATCACATTACTACTGCGAAAGTCATTCTACTCGTAAGTGTTTCAGAAGTTTTTTGTAAGCTGGTATATATGTAGCTTAAAGGTTGACTTGCAACAAAATTCACATTACAGTTATTTGATATCAAAAGATTTACCATGTCTTACTCTGCTGTGTTGTAGGTGCAAAATATGTGGAAATGTGATTACAAGCTCTTAAAAGCTAGAAAAACGAACAGTTAATTGCAGCCATCACAAAACCGCCGTAAATTGGAATCTCTTTCCAAAATGGCTCAAATGCGATGTAGTTGTACAAGATGGCTTCTGTTTACACTTTCTCGCAACCTCATTCATCGAAATATTTTCACAAATATACTTCACACATTCAATAAAACCATGTCTATTGTTCTTACGCATCTATTTTATCGCCATTGTAATGCTGTCACTTTCAGCACTGATATCCTATAACCTACAGTAAAAATTCGTTTAATTTTTCAACCTCAGCTCGAAGGAGTACGTGTCATTGTCTGACAAACATGATGAGCCTGTTGGTCACCTGTGATAATAAAAAAATGCTGCAGAAATTATTTGTGAAGTATGGGTCTAGACGACTAGACGGTTAGACCAAGCCGAAACAAAACTGTAAAGTAGCGAGCACCTCTATTTGATACGGGGTCTTCGGTAAAACCCGAAGTGTTTGTCATAAACTAGTGCTACGAGAAGTTTTATATTGAGCCTTTTATTGACCTTTCAATTTACATGAAAACATCACGTGACAAAATAATAACCAAATGTGATGACTACGGCAGAAAAATAAACTCCGATCTACGGCCATTTTGTGATGGCTGCGATCAACTGTTCATTTTTGAGCTTTTAAGAACTTGTAATCACATTTCCACTTATTTTGCAACTGCAACACAGCAGAGTAAGGACATGGTGAACCTTTTAATACCAAATAACTGTAATGTGAATTTTGTTGCAAGTCAACCTTTAACCCTTCCACTGCCGTCCATGTACAAAGTTAGCTATCGGCCTACTGCCAGCCATTTTACCGAAAATTACCGATATTACTTCATGATATGTATACAATACTTTTTAAATTTAAACTCTATCTAGAACGTTTTTGTTATATATTTTATTTTGCCAACATGTTAACAAACACTGCTACGCAAAAAATTTAATGCTATGCTTGATGCTATGTGCATTTGATAAAGCTATGTGAAGCTCTGATCGCTACGAAGCTAAAACGATCCTATACAATGTTCCTTATTTTAACAAAACTCTTAATTTCACAGCCATTAGAGTCAGTGCTGCTATTTAAATATCTGTGTAATTGCGAAAATGTAAATCTGAACTGGCTATAATGTCATCAACATAAATAATTATCTGTTTTTTGACTCGCGTGATACTTAACAGAACTTACAAAAAAAATGTTTGTTTTTAGTTGGGAATTTCTCAAACAAAAATTTAAAATTGATTCGCTATTGTAGACTAATTTTGTAGAGAAATCTTTGGACAACACTGTCAATACTATGAAAGTCTTAAAGATCGTTGGTTATTTTGTCAACGAATAATAAAATTAAGTTACTACGCAATTGCTGGGAAAGTCGCAAAAATGCGTCTACGATAGTCGATCATAGAAAACGCATAAATGTGTCTACGGCAGTGAAAGAGCTGATTCTTCACCACAGATAAATTCAAAAATTTATTTTTGCCATTTCATATGAGCTACTATAGTTTTTGTAATTTTCATGTCTTTTTCCCTGGACAGACTGGAAACCATCTGCTGAAACCTTTCCTATCTCCCAATAGGCAAACTTTCTAATCATGCTAACAAAAATAAAGAGGTGGTTTTGCAAACTTAATTTTATACCACTATTATTTTATCAACAATAAAAAAGCTTACGTAATTTGAGTATAAAATAGAAACAATTGTTGATAAGCCAATAATTCTCTTCTAGCCTCGTTTATTTTCTCAAAACATGTTGGCAAGTTTAGTGTTACTAACTTCTAGGCAACGTTTCTTTTTGCAACAAGTATGTTCACATGACAGAATATGTTGATGGTTTTGAGGTTCGACACGACTTAGAGTAAGCAAAATAATTCTGAGATACCGGTACTCATAAATGTGCTAACTCACCATTTGATTTTTTGTTTGCTGTAGTGATTTATTTATCATAATCCTCAAGATTAATGTTTAATCAAGTATAATACTAGCCAAGGCTTTCAATAAAAACATGTATTTTTGACATACTCGAGTATGATACTCCTCTAAGTTACCAGATTATTCTTTTGTGAAAAGTTTTGAAATTTTTTATAAAACAACTTTTTATTTTTGACAAAAATTTTAAATATTCTAAATTTTGCTCTTCTATTTCAAGACTATTACTTGCGCTTGCATCTGCAAGCTGTATAATTTGATAAAAAAAATTTTCCATTTTGTGAAGAAGTTGGTTGAGCATAAAAGGTTCCTTCTCTGCTTAAAAAAACTGCCTTGGATGCTTATTTCAACTGGTGTTAAAAAATTTTAAGGTCAAAAGCAATGAGGAATGTAAAGAATGTAAAAATCAAACTTTAAAAATTAAACAGTTCAAACGAAATCACAAAAACAATTCAATTGCAATTGTTTGCTAAACTTGTGCTAAATAAATTTTTAAAATGCTTATATTTCTGTTTTTGCGAGTATTATGAACATTGTTAGTTTGTGTTTGTAGATATATTTGCAACATTTAACATAAAATTATTATATAACTTTTAGACCTGCAACTACCCGTTTAATTATACTTATTGATACAATACTGCAAAGGTAGCAAAAGATTTTGTTACATAATTTCATTTTCCCCATACACAGGAGTTGATTTTGAAAATAGAGATTTCTCACATATTTAAGTGTAATATTCCTTTAGCTTTTAATTATGAATTTTGTAAAAGAAATGGAGCATTATATTGAGTAATTACAGGAAATGGTAAACAGCAGTCTGTTGGTCAGACCAAGAATTTTTTGACTTCAGTACAAAATAAAAATATATTTCAAAAAATATTTCAAATAAAAATGTAGGCTATTTCATTAACATTTTAAAACTTTCCAATATTTAGTTGCCTCTTCCAATAATATTCAGTAAGTTGCAATTAAGGCAGTCGCTGCCTTTCTTTTATTACTAAAGATATCATTAGATTCACTCACAATTTTAATGGCTTCTTTTACTTATAATTATAATTACAGAAACTATGATGTTTCACTTGCTTTCTTTTTGTAGGCTGATGAAATTATTTCTATGCCTACAGCAGTAACTGTGGGAGTTGTCCTTTGTACAAGTGTTGCGGTAACAGTTTTAATTGGGCTAGGCCTGGTTATTTATGCTCGTAGGATAGGAAACATGAAACTCCAAAGAAGGTAATCAGAAACTTACAAATTACATATTATAAATTATTTTCTTGCTTACTAGCTCTAATGACTGCCGCTTACATTAGTAGAGGTAAGATAGCTCATGCATTGGCTAGATTTTCATGCAGACATAGTTTAACATGTATGGTCATTCTGCATTTTAACTCCAAGGTTGAGCCGAGTAGACATGACTGGAAAGATATTAGGATGGTTTTGCTGCTGCAATATTGGTTATGTCATTCTGTAAAATAAGCTTATCTAAAAATCTAGATTGCAACATATTTGAACAAGATTATTAATCAGAGATTGATGAGAGAGGTCAAAGGGTTATTGAAACATAGCTTGGCAATTTTCATATGTAACAACTGCGATAACTGAATTAAAATTCATATTCATATAATTCACGTTCATATCGGATTATTGTAAAAAGTAAAATGTTATGATTATAATTTTGTTACTTAAAATGTGCTTGCTAATCACTATTAAATGTTGATGTTAAACAACTTTACCAAATGCATCACCTTTTTTAATCTGAAGAGTCAAGCAATGGCTATATGTTGAGTGTGGTGTAAAATGTTGATTTTAATAAAAAGTATCAGTATTTTTTATCATTTTGAATTGTTTTTGTTGTTTGAGGTTTCCTGACTGCCAGGATGTTTCAAGATTAAAATTGACAAAGCTTTATCATAGTTAAGATGCTCAGACCAAGTAAAAAAACAATTGTGATGCCAATAGTTGCAAAGAGACTGACAGAAAAGAGACGGGTAACACCGCAACTTAAGCGCAATAGCCGATATCAATTATTGCAACAACAGGAGCTAGCGACGTCATTTCATTACTTTTTTCTGAGCGTTTGAGCCGCAATCAAGTTCTGTCAATTTGAATTTTAAATTTCAATTAAATGGCATTCAAATTATCTTAAAAAATAAAAACACAATCGCAAGCTATAAAAAAATGCTAATACTTTTGGATACGATTTTCTAAAATTTGTTGTACATTCATCTTTAAAAACTGTTATTAAACTGAAACAAATGTGACCTTGCTACAAAATCCTCTTTAAGCTTTTTTAGTTACAGGCTATAATCATAGCAAAAAAGTTAAAACGTTTTTGAAGAACATTTTTAATGTCTAAAGTTCAGCTATTTTCTGAAACACGGTTGACACAGCTCCACTGTGTTCATTTCGTTTTTCAGCTTTGGCTACACAAATTTAAAGGCTAATGTTTTTTCCTGGCTGCTATAATCATTCAGTAATAGAAATTATTTAAAATTCCCTTTTAGTGCTTTCTCTTGACCTTGACTTGACCTTTTTTCTCTGTAGTACTTAGCATCTCTATGACTATCTTGTAAATAACTATAAATAATCTGTAGAGACTTGAGCTGTGGAGAGAATGTGGTGGGAAAAGTTTATTACTTAAAGTATTCTGACAACAATGATGACTTAAGATACAAAGACACTGATATAGAAGAAAAGGGTTCGTACAAGGATGAACCAAAGAGCGAGGGCAGAAAGCTTTTCTCTGATCGGCCAGACATAGAGGTGAAAGTTTCAGAACAAACACACCTTTGACGCGGATGCAATATGTCAGCTCCGTAATATACATGTAGATGGTTTATCGTTGTAACTGCAAATAAATTTCTAAACTGTTGCTCTAAACACCGTGTGTACAACATAAAAATATTTGTCAAATAGTCTAGAAAATGTTATATTAAACTTGCTATAATTTGCAATATGTGAATGTTGATTTCATTTTGTTGGTCGGGTGTTAAGCAATGGATAGTTTAATCAAAACTACTGCATTATTACATTTACCACGCAGCCAATTGTTGTTCTTACGCAAATGACCATTTTTAACCAATTATAAAGGTGAATAGCGTGCACCGTGAATAATACATTTATGCTTGTTATTCTGCATTCTGAGTAAATTCCTCAGAGTTGACTAGTTTTCAACTGTTATTAGAATTTATATGTTCCGCTTGTCAACAGAACTGATAGATTCAGACTGACAAGTTTATCTTTTCCATAAAAATCAAAAGGTTCCATCTTATCATATTCAGTCAAATAAAACAACGGGACAGTATCACAGTTTTATTTGAAAAAGTATAACTATTTAGACGTAAATGCATCATTTTTGCTTCATTACTTATGTATCTAGCTTGTCTAAAGCATAGTTACCCTTATAACTACTATATAAGTTATATAATTGACCTGAAGCTTTTGCTCAGGAACTACATGGAAGGTTTTAGTCACAAATACGCTGCTTCGTATTTTTCAAAAATATTATCTAACCTACTCAAAGAACCTGGTGAAACTGGTGTTACAACCAAAAGCATATGAAATGAATAAACCTATTTTAAAATTACACTTCAGTTAGTTTTCTATAACTAAAGGTAAATCCGCTAGGCATGTTGCTAGGAGTAGGTCGACACTAGATTAAAAATGCCTGAGAAGCCAGCAGACAACTTAAATTTTGTATGTGAAGAATACAGTTTTTCTACAGCAGCTGATGTTTTTTTTGTCAAAAACTCACTGCAAAAGAAATAAAGTTCATTGGAGAGCTGCCGTTGACAAAGCAAAAAATAGTTATGTACATTTCAATTCACCTAACAATAAATGCTTTAAAATGCTACAAAGCCTTTACGCTATGTTTCAGTGAATATTCTGTTACTATCCTGGTAATTTGAATATTAACAAAGCACTGTTAATATTAAATAAATAATTATTCAATTAACTAATACTGCTATTGTAATGATCCTCTGTTTTAAGACTACTAACTATAAGTGCTGGATTGGTGGTTCAAGTAGTTGGTTTATGATTCGCGAATTTAGAGGACTGTATTTTAGGTGTAGATTTAATCTTGAGAATTAGACTGGTTTGTTTTATTTGGAAAACTTTAAAACATATTATATTTATTAAAAATGCAAACTTTCAATAGCAGAAACATAAAATATATAAAGGCTAATCAAGTCAATAGTTGATGCTAATTGCGCAAGTCTAAAAATATAAGAAGTGATACAAGAGCAGAGTAATACTTAAAGCTTGAGTAAGATATGGAGTTCAAATGGTTTCCGATTTAAGCATGCTTATATATGTTTGCTTAGTCATTGTGACATATGTCAAAACTTCCTAAGCAATAATCGATTAAGTAAAAATAAGCAAATAACATTTATGTAAAGCAGTGAAATAACGGATGCTAGAAAATCAGAATAACAAATCGGCGTGTCGGGCTACTAAGAGTCCAGAAATCTGTTTCCTAATTATGTAAAAGATGATTATATAAAAGGGTATGAGTGGTTCTGCAAGAGGTGTATATTACTCTTACGACAGCATGCATAAATATTAATATAGAAGTGGAATCACATTATGAGTTTCTTTGTCTCAGAATGACAGGTCTTGATGGGCTGTGTAATCAAGGATAACAAAAACTGGGAGTTTCACCCTAATAATTGATGATGGTCTTAAAAGTTCACACAAAGCTGCTGATTTACAACAACTGCTTATCAGCTGTTTCTATCAATAATATGGAGTGTAATATTAGGTGTCAATTATTTGCTTTTCAAGATTGTTTGCCATTAATATTTCAACTTAATAAATAGCTAGCAAGTATTTTAAATCTCAAAGAGTTCAAAGTAATTGAAAATAGTTGGCACATAGGCTTGAGTAGCTACAAAAAACTGCTAGAAACAACAAAAGAGGAGGAAGTTTGAAAGAAAGAAAAGGATGTTACATTGAATAAAAACAGTGATGCACAGGGAAAAGAAATAGATACATTTTTGACAGAGAAGAAAAAAGATGGGATATGAAAGACTGACCAAGCTCAATTCACATGGCAAAAGAGAATATAAAAACATGAAACGACAAGAGCTCAAACTTGAAATAGCTAGCCAGTGAGTCAAAAGTTGATGATCTTAGTAGTAATCTGTTTGCAAAGATTCAAGGTTACTGGTTTTTTGATGTTATCAAATTTGTTAGCATTTGCAGAAATTAGAGCATTTTTATAACCATGAATGTGCTGAAGAAAACCATTTGAGCTACCTATTTGTCACTGTTGTTCACGTCAGAGCAGTTGAGCTACCTATTTGTCACTGTTGTTCACGTCAGAGCAGTTGAGCTACCTATTTGTCGCTGTTGTTCACGTCAGAGCAGTTGAGCTACCTATTTGTCGCTGTTGTTCACGTCAGAGCAGTTGAGCTATCTATTTGTCACTGTTGTTCACGTCAGAGCAGTTGAGCTACTTATTTGTCACTGCTGTTCACGTCGATTAAGTCAATACGGTAAAAAACTGCTTAAACTTATTTCAAGTTATTTAAAGTAACTTGAATTAGCGCCTAACCTTGACTTTAAGCTACAGTAATACTTCAACTTACGAGTGCCCCAGCGTACAAGAAACTTGGCATACGACCCAGCTTTTAAGCAAGTTTTAGCACTAACTTACGAGCCATGTTGGAGATACGAGCGCGTGAGTCAGTTGCCAAGTATGTCAGAGGTGTTTTATGAGAACAGCATCACTCTGTATTTTTAACTGCTCTAGTTATTCTTTTGTACCGTGCAATTTGTGCGCGATTTTCAGTGCAGAATTATGTGAATTAAAAGTACTGTGCGTAGACCGAAAGTTTGCCAGTAAAATGATAGATAATGCAAAGAAAAAGCGAATGATAACAATTGATATTAAACGGAAAATTATTGAAAAATATGCGAAATGTGTATGCGTGATTGAGCTAGCTCAGCAATATGACAGAAATACATCCACAATTATCAAACAGAAGGATTATATTCACGGCATTAAGTTTGCAAAAGGACTAACCATAGTTTCTAGACGGCGCAGCGATCTTCACGACTGCTGATGGAGAGACTGCTCAGGCTTTGGATAAAAGACAAACAATTGGCCGGTGACAGCGTAACTGAAACGATGCTATGTGAAAAAGCCGGTGCTATCTATCAAGACTATAAAAATAGACATTCGGAAAAGTTGGCTAGTGGGCGTGCATTTACCCTTTGTGGCGACACCTGTGTTCGTCCTAATTGCAACGTGTTGAAAGGGCGACAAAGGCAAATGTCCTTAGATAAGTTTCTTTTAAAACGGCCAGCTGGTCGTGAGAGCAAAACAAAGGAAAATTAGCTAACCAGCGAGAAACTTAAAACTATGAAAGCCAAAGAAATTTTAATTACGTTATGTTAAAAATGAAAGGTTGCTTTTAGGTCTGCTTCTAAGTTTGTCTTTTAAGACTTTGATAAAATCCAAATTTATCAAAGTCAACTGTTGTAATGAATGATAACTTATCTCTCCCTCTTTGGCAAAGCATAGCTGTTATTGTATGTATTTAATTTTACATTTTAATTAATCACATTTCCCTGCATTATTTTTTATTTGTTGCTTTTTGAAAGCATGTGGTAAGTTAGGACAATAACCAACATGTTCTTTTTGTTTTAATACCTTGCTTTGAGTGTTTATTTGCATTTTTTAGAGTATGGAAACCAATCAATATATATTTAATTATTCTATATATAAATAAATTGCACCAACATGCGAGTAAATTGACATACGAGCTCAGTCTCAGAACGCATTAAGCTCGTAAGTCGAAGTATAACAGTACTGTGTTATTTCAAGTTATTTAAAGCAACTTTAAGTTAACGCTTAACCTTGACTTTAAGTTACTGCTTACAGTTTTGTAACCCTTATTTTATACCAATATAAACATTTGTGATTGATATAAACATTTTTTTTTGGATGTTTGAGGTAATCTGATTGCCAGAATGTTTTAAAATTAAAATCGACAAAACTTTATCACAGTTAAATCACTCAGAAGAAAAATATGTGCCCAGACTTGCCCCAAATAATGTACATAGCCGCGAAGCCGCTTGTCTCTCGCTCGTACTCACATCGGCTATTGCTGTCAAAGTTGAGTGCTACGCGGCTTCATTGGCATACATTTTAATTTGTATTTGCTCATGATTGTGGGAATAAAATTTTAAATCCAGCTACATATATATTGCTATATAGCAATATATATGTAGCTGACTATATTGCTATATAGCAATATATATGTAGCTGGAGTTAAAATTTTATTCCTACAATCATGAGCAAATACAGATTAAAATATATGTCAATGGAGCCGCGTAGCACTCAACTTTGACAGAAATAGCCAATGTCAGTACGAGGGAGAGACAAGCGGCCTCGCAGCTATTTACATCATTTGGGGCAAGTCTGGGCACACATTTTTCGTCTGAGCTAGTTAACTGCGATAAAGTGTTGTCGATGTTAATTTTGAAACATTCTGGCAGTCAGGTTTCCTCAAACATCCAAAATAATCGCAAGTGGTGAAATATACCTATACTTTCTGATATAATCAACTGAAAGTTGGTGCAAGTACATCTTTAAGGAGCGAACAAGAATGGAACTTACCGTGGTTGGCTCATAATAAGAAACTGCAACAGGATTTGACCATTCCGCATAGTTATTGCTAGAATCGTAAGCTCTAACTCGGAAGTAAAAAGTCAGAATGTCTGTAGAGATGTTGAGACCAAGTGCTTTTAAGGGGATGCTACCTGAGTTGTATCCTCTGTCTAGCAACTTTGAAGGGCTGTAACCGGCGACCGTTTCCACGTGGGAACCTAAAAACTTCGATTTGTACCAAACTTGACATGCTCTTTAAGATGGAACTAGTTTTGTGATGGACGAGCCCACACTTCAGTAAAACCTGATGGAATGGCCCTATAGGTGTCTCAAATGTCTCAAATATGGTAATTAAAATTTGTTCTATTAGTTTCCTCTAAATGCTGTGTAAACATGATCACCTGATTAGAATTCTGTCAGTCTACGGTAATTAGGTTGCCGTGTAAACTTAGTCCATCAGGGTCTTTGTATCAGCGAAGTTCTCAGTTGCTACCCACACTGGAAACTAGTTACTAGTAAAAGTATCAAGCTGCATCTTCGAAAAGATTATGTTCACATAAAGCTGCACCGCTATTAATCGCATAAAAAAGTGTTCGCTCGCCATGTCGTTTCGAAAATGCTGACCTTCACCTGTACATTGCATTTCGGGAAGGTTTTGACTGCGGGTTTTCGCGAAAGTTGAACAGCTCTGAACTCTTGCATTGACCGCTGGTAACTACCAGCGATGCTCGGCGCGTAGGTTCACATTTCACCGCTGGTAGCCTGCGGTGCTGTTGCCGGTGCTTGCGGGTATATGGGAACCAGACTTAAGTGAGAAGCTTCTATAGTAATTAAAACAATCAAACCATTAAACGACTACATTGAGCATTTTTTGGGGTCAATAGTACTAGTTCTGCCAGTTGGAGAGTTAGCTGCACAATGGATGGTGGAGTATGATGAGTGATTTACCAGGGTTCACTCCGACATATACCCTGTTTGCCACTTTTTTGGTAATGAACTTATTATCATCACCTTCATCATAAAAAGTTCAATCTTGTTGGTAGGGTGTTGATTTTTTTTGGACAAATTTTTATTCTCAAATGTTATTTGATAAACAGTGGCATTATAGTTTGAATGCCACAAACACTTATTAAATTATGCTTTCTCTATGGCAAAAATGTTTTTATTTTGTTTTTCTAATCAATAAAAGGTTGATTCAACAATGCACAAGATGTTACTTTATGTACTGATTCAATTATAGGCTTCCAATAGCAAATTCAAGGTGGGAAAAACTAAATTGCTAAAGAATTCTTATGAAAAAATGTAATTGCTTCAGTAATAGTGGGCTAATGGTAAGGAATAAAGCCATCAAAGTTCAGTAATATAGCTCTAATTGAGGGTTTTTAAAGGAAAACGCACTAGCATTTTACGTTATGTTGAATTGACAACAGTGTTTTCTAAAACAGCACATTAGACTTGCCAAACCTGATATTTCAGCAAATGATGTGACACTGCTATCTGTGTGTAAAATGACTTAGTAGTTTTTGCTGCAGCATCTGTCCATTTACAGCGATAGGTGAGAGATAATTTTGCATTCACTTTGCCATCTTATAGATTGAAATAACACCAGATAATTTATTTCTGCATAGATCTATTGCTATTACTCTTGACAATCAAGATTTTCAAACTATTTTATTTAAGAATAATTTGACTTGAAATATGTAACTTGAATATGTAATGAAAAGCTGACACAGGAAGGACAACCTTTAAGTGATTTGCAATGCTACATGTATATATAGTTTATATCAACACTCTTAGCATACTAACTGGAGATATCGGTAAGATAATTTTTTACCTAAGAACAATTTTAGGTTTAAATCCCAGTTCATTGAGCTGTCAATGCTTAGTTGTTAATGATGTTGTTGATGAATGTTTAACTACTCCTGCGAATTGTTTGCAACGAATATTTCATTAAACAAAATGCGTAATTATTGAACACATAATTAGGGGTAAATGCAAATCAGATGCTTTTGTTGAACATTACATAGATGTTACTGAAACCATTTGCCTCAACAGAAAATTGGTAGACAAGTTCCTACTTACCAAAAACATTACGGTGATACACAAACTCAGTCTACTGCTTCATTTTTTAGAGAAGAAGTGGTAAATTAAGAAACAATGTTTTCAGCAGCACATCTAGTCAACACTATTCGATGGTCTGCCAAAGCTAACTGTCATTTAAAATGTGCTATAAGCTAATATAACAACAGAGACAAGTATAATTTATTTTCTGCCACAAATATTCATCAAAAGGTTATAATGGTAGTAGGTCTGTCTGAGAATGAGGTAAGTTATGTAACAGAAAAAAGCTACAGAAAGATAACGATAAATATCCAGCTCTTGACTCAATTGTTGTTATAATAACTTGTAATGGCATGTGATTTCATTTGTCCTTTTATTTCCTTGTCCTGTTTATCCTTTGCCTGTACTTATTGACCTATGAGTTAGGCCTTACTGTCTGAGTTCCCTTTGTGACGTTACGTTATGCCTTATGTTATGCTAGTCAGTCAGTTGTTCAGAATAGATGCAAGCAGCAACAACACAGTGCACTGAATTCACGTTTTAACAGGTTATGGGCCCAGAACCTCCTGAGAATATCGTTACATAAGAAACTTTTGATTAGATTATCATGGCAGCAACAGATGAAAAGTGGACTATAGACAAGCTCGATGGACAGAACTGGAACACATGAAAATTTCAGATGAAGCATATGCTGCTGTCGAAGGGGCTGTGGGGTTATGTGAATGGCAGTATAACCTTAGCTGAAGATGCCGGAGCAGATGCGAAACAGAAATTTCAGACAGAATCCCAAAGAGCATTTTCATCTATTGTAATGGCTGTAAACACATCACAAATTTATCTCATCACATCACACGAGACACCAGATAAAGCATGGGACGCCCTGTGCAAACATTTTGATCGCAACTCTCTCGCGAATATACTTTTAAAAAAAAACAATGTTTTCGGTTGCAAATGACTGAAGGAACGCCACTTGTAGAACATATGAAGACCATGAAGGAGATAACTGACAGACTAGCAGCTATAGGATCTGCCGTTGATCTTGAGGACCAAGTTGTGACACTTTTGGGGAGCCTGCCAGAGAGCTATGCCACTATTGTCACTGCGTTAGAAGCTCGAGTTGACGATATAGACATATGCTTTGTTCAACAAGCTTTACTTAATGGAGAATTGAAGCGAAATGCTAGTGGCAACAAACTTGAACAAAATACTGCTTTAGTAGGAGAATGGAGGTCAGCACATGAGTACAAAAGCCAGAAACAACGCAGGTGCTTTGTATGTGATTCCCCACTTCATCTAAAGCGTAACTGTCCTCAACGAAATGCTGAATATAGAGGCAACCACCAAGCTAAGTTTGCAGGAAATGATGAAAACAGTGGTCAGAATGATTGGCTATTCGTTGCTGGTAATAGCGTTGTCAATGATAATCGATGGCTGATAGGCTCGGGAGCCTCATCACACATGACTAATCAGATGACCATGATGACCGAATATACCAACTTTGAGAAATCACAACTAGTGAGACTGGGAGATGGCAGATCGGTAGAAGCTGTAGGATGTGGTAAAGTGCGTCTCCAAATGCTGTTCGATGTAAGTGATGCCAAACCCGCGGTGTTGACAGATGTATTGCATGTTCCAAAACTGTCATGTAACCTTTTCTCTGTACGTGCAGCTGTAAAAAGGGGAAACACTGTCAAGTTCGGAAATGAAAGATGCTGGATCCGCAGCAGAGACGGGCGATTGTGCGGTATGGGTAAAGTGTGGACAAACTTTACGAACTGAGGTGTAGACTTGCTACCACTACGAGTAAAGAGGAAATACACCTCACAATAACGTCTTCTAATAGCAACATAGATCTCTGGCATCGACGCCTTGGACACTTAAATGATCAGCAGATTCGTTCCCTTATACGAGAGCAATCAGTTACTGGACTAAATAGTACCCTGACTGGAAAAGATACACTCTCCTTCTGCGAAAGCTGCGTAAAAGGTAAGATCACGCGTAAACCTTTTCCCCATTCACAAGTCGGCAAGTCTAGTCATAGGCTACAGTTGATACATAGCGATGTCTGCAGACCAATGCAAACACAATCACTTGGTGGAGCTAAATACTTTGTAACTTTTATAGACGTCTATTCTCGTTGTTGTGCTGTCTACTTTATTAAACACAAGTCTGAAGTGTTTCAGAAATTCAAAGATTTTGAGGCAGCTGCTGTTAATAGCACAGGCAACCGCATTGCAACGCTTAGGTCCGACAATGGGGGTGAGTATGTGTCATCTGAATTTGAACAATATCTGCTGCACAGAGGTATTAAGCACGAACTGAGTGTACCGTATTCACCTGAACAAAATGGCACTGCAAAAAGGCAAAATCGAACACTTGTAGAAGCAGCCCGTACAATGTTGCAACATGCTGGATTGACTACCACTTATTAGGCAGAGGCCGTTGCCTCTGCTGCCTATGTGCGTAATCGTGCTGTAACATCAGCCTTGAGCAAAGGCATTACCTTGTATGAACTCTGGTATGGCAAAAAACCCGATGTGAGCAATCTCAAATTATTTGGTTGTATTGCATATGCACATGTGAACGATAGCTCTAGACAAAAGCTAGATAGTAAGGCATTAAAAGTAAGGTTTGTTGGCTACAGTACTAGATCAAAGGGCTATAGTGTTAGATGAGAATTCTGGTAGACTTTTTATTAGTCGTGACCTGGTGTTCAATGAATGTATGTTTCAATTCGATCATACTAATGTTTGTTGTAGCAACACAGTTGTCTTTGCGAATAATGAAACCTGCATATTGATGTAAGCATGGAAACCACTAGCACCCAACCTGCGACTACTGAGCCAACAGCAGCACACCCACGTCGGTCGCAGCAAGAGAGGCAGCCGACAGTTAGATATGGTATCGATGAACACATTAGCTCTACCGTAGTAAGACACACTGCCTGCTTTGCAAATGACATCACTGAACCAAAAAGTTTTGCCGAGGTTATGGGTAGTGAGCACACAAATGAGTGGAGAGCAGCAGCTGATGCGGAGTTTCGCTCGTTAATGTCCAACCAAACTTGGAATTTAGTGGAGCTACCCGAGGGAGAAAAAGCTATAGGATGCAAATGGATCTTCAAAGTAAAAAGTAAAAGCGATGGAACAGTTGAGCGTTTTAAAGGAAGACTGGTGGCTGAAGGTTACGCACAAAGGTATGGAATAGATTACTGCGAAACATTTGCGCCAGTAGTTCGATACTCCTCAATCCGTACAATTCTAGCTAATGCTGTAAAAAAAAGAACATGCATGTACATTAAATGGATGTTGAAACAGCCTTTTTACATGGAAACCTGGACAAAGACATAGAGGCTATTACAATTGAAGGTATCATATTTAAATGACCATAACCTAACAAATATAAAAATTAGCTGCAGCGGAGAGAAATAGAAAACTATTTTTTTTAGTCTGTTTGTAGCAGAAAAGAGCCACATAGATGTCAGTGTTTATCTGTGTAGAAACGATTACGTAAAACTGTACCAGAAGCTGGGATGCACTGCTCTGTAGAAGTTTTCCTTGCATTTAATTATGTTTCCATTTATACAGGCAAATCAAAACTTTGAGAAATATATAAATTAGAAATCTGCATAGTTGAATACAGACATTTAGGACAAAAACTGGAAATGCTTAGTATAAGCAGGAGTATGCTAACCAGCTTTTATAATTTGAATCTAAATAGTTCTTGGATTTAGCAAGATTTATCACAGATTCAATTAGCAATATCAATTATCAATATAGCATTGATTCAATTTGTGTATTATTGCCTTTGGTAAGTACATAGTCTAGGCTGTAGTGAACAATCAATCTCCAACCACAACAAAAGCAAGTTTTGATATGAAGTTGCGCATGACTCACTTTACTCTAGGTTGCTTCCAGTAGTTTTGAGTTAAAGTGTTTGTTAGCTCGTGAAACTAAGACGCTCTGAGAGGTGGCTACAGAAGTAGCTGTCTAATAGTGTCATCAGAGGTCAGTGACACCTGGCCTGAGCAAACTACTCTGAGTTGAAGCAAACTGAGACAGGTTTGTTTCAACCTTACTCACCTTTCATTGGTTGTCAAGCTAATTAAGGCAAAATTATGATACACTAAAAGATTAAAAAATTGCTCTATATATAGTTACATAAAAAGGCTTATTGTCGACTTATGTTAGCAATACTGGTTCAAGGTGAACTTGCACAAAATAATTTTAGTAGGCTATAAAAAAGTAACACGATTTTTTATTGTTTGTGATTGTTTTTGATGTTTGAGGTGATCTGATTGTCAGGATTTTTCAAAATTAAAAGTTACAAAACATGATTACGGTTAAAACGCTACAAAAGACTGCCAATACCTCTCTAAAAATGATGTCAGTAGCCGTGCATGTTTATAAGTGATAAATATATGGTCTTCTCGGCATTGGATACCCACTTATATGTTTACGCAGTAATTAGAGGAAAAATTTCTAACCTATCTTTAAATTATTTGAAACATCCATGAAAATACATCTGAAGCTATACTTGAAGTTTTATTTTAACAATCGAGATCCAATACGAAATAAAATTTATGTCAGTAAAAACTTTGTAACACTGCAACTTGAACGCAATAGCCAATGCCATAATAAAAGGGACAAACAAAAAACATGACTACTGACATAATTTTTGGAGACATACTTTTCTTTTTAGCATTTTAATCGCAACCAAGTTTTTATCTATTTTAATCTTGAAACATCCTGGCAATAAGATCACCTCAAATATCAAAAACAATCACAGATGATAGAAAAATACTGATACTTTCTAATAAAATATGTTAGAATTTTTGTGAAAGCTCATCTTTAAATTAATACATTGATAAAGACTAACCTTTTAGCAAAGGATGTGAAAAATGTACTGTGAGAAAAAACTGTGAGCGTAATTGTGTGGCCTTTGTAACAAGTTGTCTTCTCTTGGTTAGTAATTAGATTTCAAGTAGACAAATCCTACTGAAACTTTTTGAGATTCAAGTTAACTAAAAGAGCTGGAAGCTTTTGTTATAGCGAACTACTACCCAAATAGGTTACATGAGTATGCTTGTTAATTCATTCGTCGTCATCTAAAATAGGTCTAAAAACTTGCTCACAGTTCTCTCAGGCGTAGTGCCTCTTTCTGCTTTGGTACACAAGCAAGGAACAGTTTCATAAACTTTAATTATTTTTCATTTCAAGTTCAAAATTTACCAATATTGAATATTACTAGAATAGTTTAAAGAGTACATCTCAAAATGGCAAATTATTGTTTGAAATCTATGATTTGGCTACCAAAGTCAAGATTGTTCTACAGTAATTGAACGATAAATTGAAAAACGAACAAAGCGGTTTTTGCTCACTGCAAATCCTGACATGGTAACAAACAATATGTTTCAATATATTACTAATAATGAAGATGGCCTTTGGGAGGTGAGTCACATGGGATTAAAACAATGTTGCAACGGAGTTTGAAGCCAAAACTAACCTTCCACAGACTAGACAACGCTCGCTTAGACAACTGCTAAGAAAACAACATCGAAAGAATAGTTATCCACTACTATATTTGCTTTTTCAATTAGCTGCAACGTTTGCAAACTCTCACAGAAAACCAAACACTTACTTTTTATGATGAACATAACAAAGACTAATAAACTAACGATACAAAGAGAAATGAACGCATTGGCAGTCTTTTGAAAATGTTAAAGTATTGGTTCCCATTCAACATAGTAAAACCGCAAGCTTAAAATGTGAAGACTCAAATATTTACTTGTAGATGCATATGTAATAGAAAGTACATCTTCATTAAAGTTAACGATAGTTAACTTTCAATAAATTAGGTGTACAAAAATAGTGTACAATATACTAAAGAGATTTTCAGCTGAGCTATTGAATCACAGCAGGAAGACCTACAAATTCACTCACACTCGTTTTCTTCTCAGGATAAATTCTTTCAAATACTTTTGAAGACTTTGGAGACTTTTAAAGATTATGAAATGCTTGCGATTGGTCAATAGATCCTGGTGCTAAATTTAACGTTTCGTGTGTTGTCCACTACATTATTTTGTTTCTGTTAAACAAGCTGTATTATGTCATAGTCACATTATTAATAGAAAAACATTATTACTTTCTACATTTCTATTCTTTAGTTGTCGTTGCATCACATTTTTTATTTGGGTTGATTTATTTTAAAATGTTAATGACAAAAAAATGAGAAGTGCTAAAATTCTAGTATAAAAACTCAAATGATAAAGATCGTTAAACGCTTCCTGTTTTTCAACTTAACAGAAACTAAATAGATGACCGATTTTATCAATTACAAAGTAAAGGAAACTTAGATTTTGGACTGTAATATATATATAAAAATTGTTTCCTCATCCCGGTTAACCCGTATGGGTAGTAATTTCTGCTCTAACTCGGGTCTCCTACCAAAGACCTGGGAGTTTGAGCACTCGTCTCAAGATCTTAGCTGTTCCCAATAGCGCACTTTTCTGCAACTCACCTGCGTTAATTGCTGTCGGCATTTGAGCAAGCCACATTTTATGGGCCGGTGTTATTGCGCCCAGTGCCCCAATGACTACTGGGATTTCAGTTGTTCTTATATTCCAGCAATTTTCAATCTCTTCTCCAAGAGGAAGATATTTCTTTACCTTTTCTTTTTCTTTGCTGGCTATATTGTAGTCATTAGGTACTGCTATATCTATTATAGTAGCCCTCTTGTTTTCCTTGTCTACCACCACTATATCTGGCTGGTTCACTATGACATGCTTCTCAGTCCGGATGTAGAAGTCCCAGGGGATCTTAGCGCGGTAATTTTCATTGACCTCACCAGGAGCTTCCCACCAGTGTTGTGGTTTATTAAGGCCATACTCATCTCATAGACTTCTATACACAACACCTGCGACATGATTATTCCGCTCAGTGTATATATAATATATATACACTGAGCGGAATAATCATGTCGCAGGTGTTGTGTATAGAAGTCTATGAGATGAGTATGGCCTTAATAAACCACAACACTGGTGGGAAGCTCCATATATTATATAATATATATAATATATATATATATATATATAATATATATTATATAATATATATTATATATATATATAAATATATATATATATATATATATTGGTTACAGGCGGATGTATATACAGTATATATATAGATATATATGTCTACACTCGCGCGCTTGTAATATATATATATATATATTACATGCATATATATATGTAAATATATATTTACATATATATATATATTACATATATTACATATATATTATTGTAATATATATATATATATATATATAGCTCGCACGTGCGCGTAATATATATACTACACATGCGCGTACGCACGTGCGTACATGTGTGTAATATGCTTCAGAAGGAAATCCTCAAACCTTCATTTCTGGACTTGAATTATAAGGGCCAGATTGTTACCAGATTGATTACAGGCCATATTTGTGCTTTGTTGCAAGTACACATATGAGCCATTACCTCCCATATCTATTCATATGAAATATACATATAAAGTTTTTTAAAGGATGAATTAAAAAGTTCAAAAGCCAGTTAGTTTAATTTCAATGCCGCTGATGATAGTAAAACAACTGAATATGCAATACTCACGTAGCATTATTCTAGAAAAGCCGAGAGAATTTCCAATTTTTTGGAGTTTTTGAAAGCTATAACGCAATTCTCAAGCCATTGCTTGCTCTGCAGGCCATGTTCCATTATCTTTGTAGCAGTTTGTTGTTAGCTTAAATATAGATCACGTATAGCCATGTTATTTACTACTAAGGATGGGTCATGACCTGGGAAATATGAGGAATGGCTTCTGTTTGACCTCTACTTTGTCTCTAAATACTGATGAGAAAAAAATTATAAAATTTTGTTTGAGATTATTATCAATTTGAAGCAAATGCGTAACTAGAGATTAAAAACACAATAAATACCATAAATAAAACTCAGTTAGCTGGTTGACTGTCAGTGCACAGATTGATACGCAGAAATTTATTGGATCAATTGAACAATTTAAAATCAGATGTCTTTCCGATCACCAACATTAGCCTTTCTGTCAAATAAGTGCTAGTGTTCACAAAAAAAGTTCTCCATGTTGTTCTACTGTAATACATTATATTCATGGCAGCTTTAAACAAATATGCTGTAGCATTTACCTAGTCTGTAAAAACTCGTATTATTTACCCAGAAAAAGGATTAGTTGATAACAAACAAAGATAACAAAAGCAGAAGTTCCTACAAAAAGCTAATATAGAAAATATTATCGCTCAGACAATTGTAGGGCTGGAAAACAGCTTCTACATCTTTATTTATCTGAGATAAATGTCTGGCAAGTGAATTAAAATATGGTATGTCAAGTTCACTGTATATAAACAGCGAAACAAGCATGAGTTACTGCACATCCTTCACAGATCAAACCTATCACACGCACGCAACATGGGTGAGTAGCGTGTAAAACTTTTCTTAATAATATTATATATATTATATATATATGTATATATATATATACACATATATATATATATATATATATATATATATATATATATATATATATATATATATATATATATATATATATATATATATATATAGCCAAGCGTGGTCAAACCTGTACATATGTAACTTCATGAACAAAAGTAAAAATAAATGTAAAAAATGAAAAAGTACATAAAAATGAAGTTTAGGTTAGGTCAAACTTTACTTGATTCAAATTAGAATACGCTACGATGTTTATCGCTACCACCTTCATGTTCAATTCTATGTTTTTGTCAAACCTACACATCCACTTGTATGTCTCTAAGCTAAAGTAGAAATATAAAATATTGTTGTATTAAATATTACTTCATGAATTTAAATTTTACACATTCAGTTTTACGTATTTAGTTCCATAAATTAATTTTTTAATAATGCATTTGTTTCCATGCCAAGCAATTATCTACAGAATACCCCATAATGTCATTAGAATATTTTAAGGTTTTTTGCTGTAGATCGAATGAGAAAAAATTCAATGTATTATATGAATATTTCCTAAAACATGGGAGCATTTTATGAGGTTTCTGCAGCAATATGAGTTTGCATTTACAACTTTCTCTTTATTATGATCGATCTCACAGGCTTTATAGACCATGATTGTGGTAAATTTACAACAAGTTGACAGAGAGCGCACACCTTCGACACTCATTCACAGTGATTGGCTTATTTTTTCCAAACATCAATGTCTACTCTGCAAGGTAAAACTAATAACAAATATTTTATACATTTACAAGAAAGCAAAACAAAATAATTCGCAAAGTTTGGTACTACCAGTTTGTCGTCTAGCTGTATCCAGGAGTCAAGATTAAGATAACAGAGAACTTTCTACAATACTCCAACTCCCGGCATCGCATTGGCGTGCGACCTGCACCCACCGACCACCTTTGCATTTATGAACAATTGCAGCTAACCTATTTTTTGTTTTGTCGACACATCTGACAATCTAAGATGATGAACTAGAATGTTGCGAAGTTGTATATATAATAAATATAATGCTACATGCGTGTCGTTTTTCTTCCAATTAATGTTCAAATCAAGTTTGAGAATTTGATAGAACTGACACTAAGTTATATGGAATTTTTTACCTCGTAGGAAGCACAACTTTCACATAAACTGTTTACGCTGTTTGGAACTCATGCTATAAGAGCAACTACTGCATCTTAAAAGACATGATCCACAAAGGGCATTCTTATTTGACATAATTACCATTTTTGTTTTAACTATATCTGAAGATATTTTAAATTGTTATTGGTTATCGTGCGAGTGAAAGAAACATATACGCACTAGTGGTCCAAAAAGTTATGCGTATTTGAACGCTTATATCGTCATGCTTATAATTTAAGATTTGTATATTATACATCGTCTCAACTCCTTCGCTATGAAAAGCTTTTATAACGCCTTGCTCGTATCATTCATTCTGCCGCAAAGCCTCTACAACTGCGATTTGCAGGTAAGAGATTTGACGGTTTTTTGTCCTTTTTTTACCATTTTAGATTTAAGACATTGGTTTATCACGCTACTAAAAAAAACCGGTTAGCTCTCTGTTGTGTTGCTTGCCCGCTCGACGGGGGAACAACTCCGCAAAAACAACAGTTTGTCAAGACAGGCTAGCTCTCCTCTTACTTAGAAATCATAGTGCAAAATCGTGGTTTTTAATTTTTCTTATCGTTGGTTTAGAATGGATAGAAAGAGCAATGTAAACAGTAGCAGAAACATATTTTAGTAAAATTTTTCAATATTGGCCTTAAAATATTTCTGAGGACTGTATTTTTATATTAGAGTCATTGGGCCTGCGTTTTGATCAAACAGAAAAAACGATAGGATTTTTCTTTTGCAGTAGGTTTCCCTAAACTTCCAAAAAATATTAACAATAACTTTTCTATGCCAAATTTTTTGATTCTTGTGCAAAATATGTTGTAGTTCTAAAATAAATTAAGAAAAACCTCTAGGATAGAAACTAGCTTTAACAGAAAAATTAAAAAAAGTTTCGGTATACTTAATTGCAGCTAATTGAGCAAAATATTTCATAGTGAAATAGTTAGTATTTGCTACACAGACAGTCAAGGAGTTTAGCTAATGTGTTTAGTTTGTGCGGGTTGTTTATGGTTATTTTGATAGAGTGATGTGAGTAGAAATTTTGGTGAGAATCGATAAAGAATTAGTTTTAACTCTTTGGGAGAATTGATGTGAACCATCACGTTGAAGTGATGGTTCACATCTTCACATCACTGTGAACCATCACATGGTTCACAGTGATGGTTCATGGTTCACCTAGAAACTAATCACAGTGTGGAAAGCGCCTTTGCTGAGTGCAAAGATATTGCTGGCGTGAGCCTAAACACACTTGGGCAATTTACCAGCAATCAGTACTGTAATGCGGGCACACGCCAATAGAATTCTGTACAACCAATTTCTCCGGAGTTGGTAATAAATGTGAGTAAATATGGCGCCTCCAAGACGACGGTGTCAATGGCTTATGCCAGTGCTGCCCAACGTCCGGCCCGCGGGCCGGATCCGGCCCATGAAGCCTTAGAATCCGGCCCGTGCGTCAGTCTTTAACTTATTCCTGTTATTAACGCAGAAGCTTACAACTGTTATTTTTCTTCGAAGATGATTGGCTACTAATCAATAGTTTTCAGTTTGAAGAATTCAGTAGCGTTAGGTCAAAAATTAGTGTCTTTGCTGACATTGAAAAATTGATAAAAAGTGAAGTATCACAGCGTGTACGATTGATTGATTCGATCGTCGAATCAAAAGCCTCAGGGCGCTCACCTCAGCTGGTTGAAGAAGGACTGCTGGGAAATTACCATAGATATTTCAATAGAAAACGCTGAACTTTTTACCGCTTATTGAAATATCTATGGTATTTTCCACCGAGGCGCGCACGCCTTATTGACTTTCCGCATCAATAAAACTGGCTTTTGAGGTGATTCAATTTCAAATATACTCCAGCACAACCTTTGATAAGGAAGCCTTCTTATACCGATGAGCAAATTACAGTAGTTTCTTTTTCACAATAAATTTCAAATTTTGTTCATCCATGGCGTCGGCTAGAAAAATCAGAAAAGTAGACAAGGAGAATCGCAGGTTTAACGAAGCATGGACAAATTTGTATTTCTTTGTGGAATCAAATGCAAAATGTCTTTGTCTGATCTGTGGTGAAACAGTCGCAGTTCTAAAAGCTGAAAATGTGAAACGGCATTACACATTAAAGCACGCTTCGACCCATAATCGTTATGAAGGAGATCAACGCAAGGAGAAAGCACTTTTACTTCAAAAGAATTTAGTCTCACAACAGAACATTTTTCGGAAAGTAGATGATGAATCGAAAAAGTACGCCAAAGTGAGTTTCGTCATTGCTGAAAAGATTGCACGCAACATGAAACCTTTTTCGGAAGGAGATTTTGTCAAAGAATGTATCACCTCGGCGATTGAAATTCTGTGCCCAGAGAAAGAGAAAGCTATAAAATGTGTTAGCTTGTCGCGTAATACAATAACCCGAAGGATTGAAGAACTGGCCAAAAATACGAAAATGCAGTTGAACGAACTTTGTAAAAACTTCGAAACTTACAGCATTGCCATCGACGAATCTACTGACATTACTGATACACCACAACTGGCGATTTTCGTGAGAGGTGTTGATTCAACTTTTAATATCACTGAAGAATTACTTGCTCTATGCCCCATGAAAGGAAATTGCACGGGTGCTGCTGTTTTCAAAGAAATCGACACTGCACTCGAAAAGGCGGGACTGACTTATGATCGTCTGGTGGGAATTGCTACCGATGGTGCACCGGCCATGATCGGCAAGGAGCAAGGCTTGCGTGGTTTCATCCAAAGAAAACTGGAATCCCTGAATGTGAGTAAAGACCAAATATTGTGGTACCATTGCATTATACATCAGGAATCACTTTGCTCCAAAATCTTTAAGTTTGATCACGTCATGGATAATGTCGTGAAAGCTGTCAACTTCATTAGGAGTCGTGCATTGAATCATCGACAGTTTCGAAATTTTCTCGATGAGATAAACGCCGAATTTTCTGGCATTCCTTACTTTACCGAGATCAGGTGGCTCAGCCGTGGACGTACTTTGAAACGCTTTTACGATATTCGAGAACATGTGGCAGCATTTCTTGAAGCAAAAGGAAATTTATGCATCAATTTTGATGACGACAAATGGATGAATGATTTTTCTTTTCTGGTGGACATTACAGACAAACTGAATGAGTTGAATGTGCGGTTACAAGGAAAAGAAAAACTCATCCATAATTTGTTTGGGGAGGTGACAGCTTTCCAAAAGAAACTGGATTTGTGGATTGCTCAAATTGCTGACAGCAATTATGCCCACTTTCCTTGCCTTCAGAAACAGTCGCACATTTCAACCATGAACCGGGAATTCTTTGTGAGTGAGTTAAAACGGATGCAGGAAGAATTTGCCAGGAGATTTAAGGATTTCCGTGCTTGTGAAGACCAGCTGAAATTTTTTTCAATGCCTTTTGACGTGGATCCTGCTGATGCCCCCGTTGAGCTTCAAATGGAATTGAATGAATTACAAAGTGATTTTGATGTCAAGAGTCAATTTTTAAATAGGAATCTGATGGACTTCTACAAATACGGTCTGCCTCACACTCAATTTCCAAATCTTACATGCTACGCAAAACGCTTTCTCGTTTTGTTCGGTTCGACATGGATGTGTGAATATCTCTTCAGTCGCATGCAATTAATAAAATCGAACAAAAGAAATTCTTTGAGTGACGCTCACCTCGAAGATGAACTCCGACTGGCCTTAACAAATATTCCGGCAGACATCGAAAAGCTTCTTGATGACTCGAAACAATTTCAAGTTTCTCACTGATATTTTCGTTCATTACCGGTTTACATCTAAAATGAAATTGTTTTATTATTGAAATACAAAGCCATTTGAACAATGTTTTTTTTAATCTTGATAAATTGTTGAATTTATTTTATAGAATTTAAGGCACTAAATCAAAATTTCTAATGATCATTTCGTATTCATGTAATATCTGGAGACTATAATCTTTTGATAGCAATAAAAGTAATAGAAATACATGTAGTATCATATGTAGGACCCCCTATGTTTAAATTGAGTTATGAATTATAATTGTATAAAGGGTAATTTCTATAAATAAAAAATACAATCAATATTTACAGTTCTGAATACTTTTCCAAACCATTTCAAATAGTTCTATTAAAGAATGTAAGACTAGAAATGTGAGTCCGGCCCACTGGCGTCATTTTTTTTAAAATCCGGCCCATGTTCGGAAAAGGTTGGGCAGCACTGGCTTATGCTATCTCACTTTCACCAATTGTGTGCTACAAGAAGAAACAAGAAAAAGTGATTCTAGGTTCCAACTCCTAACCGTTCTAAATCATTGAAAGGTGGCTACAGCAGCGTTTTAAATGTGTATCAACAGACCAACTCTCACAATCATTTAAGGTGTCACACCTTAATGTTTTAACCACATATTGGAGTTCATCAAAGTATATATAACTAAATTGGGCACACGTTTAAGAGAAGCAATATCACCAGAACTTCGACTCCCTGTTACTTTACTCTACATAGCCATCAAAGACAGCATGAAGTTAATAGCCATGCTCTTTAAAATAAGGGTGTCTACAGCTAGAGACATTATCTACGACACCCGTGATGCTAGATGGAATCACATGTGCTACTTATGTGGCGACTACATCTACTGAGGATGTGGGGGTTGATAATGCCATCGGGTAAGATATTATAAATAGTTGTTTAGTTTCTCTCAGTTGAATAAACAAACATAGTGAAACATGAAATTTTATCTCAAAAAACTCAAATATTTTAGTTATTCGCATTAACTTATGCACCATGTAACGTGATGTTCCAAAAATGTATTGACAGTAGATTCTATTCATTTTACAGATTTGAGCAAACATAGAATTTTCTCAATTGCGTGGTAAGTGCAAATAAAAAAGATTGACAAATTCAAGCACCACGTAACAGGGGCTTACTGTATTTCAACAGCAAGAAAATTTTTAGGTAACAAAATGTTTGAAACCCATTCCTTATAGGATTATTTTTATATTATCATTCTATTCTTCCCTCTTCTTAACCTTTTTTCAATACCTTTCTTTTTTAGAGTTGCAGTTTTCTTAATTAGTGGTGAGCAGGCCTGTGACAAATGTTACAAAATATAACCATGTTGTCATCTAAACCAAGTGTTGGGTCTTGGCAATCCGCTGGTAAACTAGCACATTACTTGTCACATGGGAAATATATTCTTAATTATCTTACAGTGTTACACTTGTGGCAATGTGCAGTGCTAAGTACCAGTTCACTTACATTGATGTTGGCACCCCTGAAAGATATTCAGATGGTAGAACTTTTGACCAGTCTTCATTGGAAGATGCAATGAACTCTGACCAGCTCAAAATTCCAGTCCCAACAAAGTTGCCAAGTTATTAAATTTTTTTTCTTTTTACTATTTGCTTGTTTTTAAAATGTTTCCACAAAACAACGAAATATCACCTAATAATCATTCAGATGACATTCTTAATGCTCCAGAGGGACAAGTATAATAGAAGATATTTAATGACTTTGCATTTATTTTAGAAACTTTTCAGCCATCTACAACAACTGCTGTAGATCAAAATTGCCTTCACTCATTATAGGTATTGATTAAGATATCCCATTGTAGTTTAAATTGGCAATCAAATTATAAATAAAGTCTGTATACACTGTATAAACTGCAATCTTATCTCCATTAACTAGCCTTGGCCAATCAGGATAGCGTTCAAACCAATTCATATATAAAAATCATTTCTATTTTAGATCCTGGCAGGCTGGAGCCTCTGACCTCTGCGCTTTTTCCTTTTCTAATACAATATTTCGAAATTGGTTTTGAACAGACTTCCTCTGCTGCTTGGCTTTTGTGACTAAAAAATATAACTAGAAGTTACATCTTTTTTAAGAAAGCTACTTCACGTTATCTGATCACACTCACCTAGCAATTATCATGTAACCAATGTATTTAGTATTATTAAGCACAAGAGAATCATTTTCATAATAAATAATAATTACTCAACATTCTCAAGATGGTCAACCTGCACAGTGATTGACTCCCAAATTTTATTTTTCAACTGCGTATCCTTACAGTTTTTGTGTCTTGTATTCTACAAGACTAGATTTAACATCATCAAATCGATGAAAAGTTCAATGTTCATTTTTGATACGTTTTAGCCGTGACAATAGTTAACAAAACAGCAAATATGACACGAGAAAACTCCCAGCTAGAGCAGTGTGTCCTGGGAGGAAACAATCAATCAAATACACCTCGCATGCGATAAAGCTCTGATTGAGAAAGTCTAATTTATTGCTCTGCATCAGTTGGCTGAGTGAGTTCCAGCACAGAGTGGTGCCACACAGTGCGATATCACACTAAATATTGTCAAGTGTTTGCATTTTTATACAATTTATGATGTAAATGAATTTAGATTTGAATTAGTAATTTTTTTAAAAGAATTAAGTTAAATCGAATTATTTCTAAAGCGTTAAAACATCTTTGCAATTTAGGTGATAAAATAATTGTCACAGGTCCAACAGGAAAAGTCTCCTGATTGGTGGTGAAAACCAGCACATTTTTTGTCTACTCATCCTTCTCCAAATTATCAGCATATCACAATTGCAAAACAATGAATAGGCTTGAATGACCTGATGACCTGAACAAATACCAATGCACATATGATGGTATGTGTAGACTTGTTATTTAAACAGCTGCAAAACAATGTTTCTGCTTTTAGACCAACAAATAGCAGCTGCACTGATGATTTGTTGGATGATTGTAATGACGACTTCCTCCAACATTGCGAATGACAGAGAATCTATCAAGCTGAGTCAAGATGGTGGCTACACTAACCTCCTCATTGCCATTGATGAGAAGGTTTCAGAAAACCTAGACATCATTGAAAAACTAAAGGTATAATAGTTGGTGGTATTATGGATTTGCTAGCTTTTTAGTACAAATGCTAAGAATGCCATGAAGTTTACCCAAATAGATTATTTCATTTATGGCCTTGGAACAGATCATAATTAGAAACATATGTTGATTAACTACATTCTAGCCTTGATACCAGCGGAATTGAATTACTCTTTAGAATACAGCAAGGCACACATCTGCAACCTTCTACCACAGACTGAATAAAAATGATGCAGCGGGAATCTCCCACTTATCCTGCACTTGACTAGTTTGGTAGCAAGATTGGCAGTTGTCTACATAACTAAGAGAGTCATAACTATACCATGCTCATTTTTAGTGCCTTTAGTTAGAGCTTAAAATATTGAGCAACTATTGTATCTTTTGGCTAGTCGTTGAAAAAGGGTTTACTAGGGTATAACTGTAAATACTACTTAAATATATGAAACTGTCATATTATAGTGATTTTATAGTGATCATAATATTTATTTTGAAAAAAGTTGTTAAAGCTGGTACATGGTTATTTACAAGGTCATCACAAGGTCAAAGGGAATTTTAGTTTCCAAATTGTGTTTACCGACAAACATTTTAGCAACGTTATGAAGCATGTAGTATACTAATACTGCATCTTTGAAAACATGACCTCATAATAACAACCTTTGGCTAAATCCAGCACATTTTACCAGCAGAAAATGTTTCATAAATTTTAAGGACCTTGAACAAGCAATGCATCACAACTCGTATATCCTTTCACAACAGTTTTGCTATATGTTTTTACCTGGCAAGGATGCATTCTTACCAAAACAGTTTTGAGGTTATTCAACATCTTTGGGCAGCAAAAATTGATGCCAAATAATTAGCCCGTGACCAGAGAAAGAAAGAAATTCAACTTTTATCATTGATAAAATTGAAAATGGTACAATAACATAATTATGGTAGTGGACACACTATTTAATAAAAAACTTTTATCAATGTTACGAACATCTTTAAAAAGTAACTCAATTTCAGATAGGGAAATTAACAAACATAAATTTGCTACGGAAGTTTACAAAGAAATCCTTACCGCAGTTTAAAACAGTGATAAATCGTGACGCCATGTCAGCTAAACAATAAATCCGCGATACACCAGCAGGCATTATCATGCAGATATTTATTGTTTACTGAAAACAGTCTACGCGTGAATCATAGCCCATCTGGTTTAGTTGGAAGAATTTTCTGCAGGCCAATGTTTTGCAATTCATTTTGAGACACTCCCTGTATGCATCCAATTGCTTTACCATTCAGCATGCCACTGTTTGCTTTCAATGCCTACACACTGCTTCCATGGTGATAAAGAATTAGAAGTGAAGGAACTTTTCTTTTACTCAGTTTTATCAAATGTTAAAACACGATAACCAATAACAACTAAAAAGATCATTGGATATAGTTAAAACTGATATAGTATTTCTGTCAAATAAGAAGCGTCTATGAGGTACTCAGAGTGACATACATTATAATCATGTGTGCATAATTTCTTTTTTTGTGTAAAATGAAAAACATAGTTTGGTTGATGATCACTAATTAAATGTTATTCATACATCTATTTAAATCCTAAAACACTACCACAATGCTTTTTGTGGACAATGTTTTAAGATACCAGCTTATAGAGCCATTTTCAAACACCCGTTCACCCCGATTAAGAAAACTGATGAAAACACTGTTATTCTGATCACACAATGTCTCACTGTAAATTTATAAAAACAAAAGTAGTGAACAACTTATTTCAGAACCATAAATACCATTTTATGTGTACAAAAGTTTCTTTCATATTGTACATGCATCAAACTTGCATTTTTTACTTTATTTAGCTTACATGTCTATATACATGAGTCTCATTGTTTTTAGTCTGTTCAGTCATAGCGATTAAGTTTTAGCAACGGAGTCACCATGGTTCTAGGGTTCTGTATTCAAACCCGCAACATTAAAATCTCAAGTCTACTAACAAGTGCCCATAACCCCACAATTGAGCCATTCTTATCATTCTCATGACTTTTATCATATGCTGTATATCCTTTTTGCGATTGCACATTCTAAAAGTGATTTGTATTATTAATTAATATTACCTTTTCTATTTGGTTTTTTTAAAGGAAATTTTTGTTATCATTGCATTTTTTAAATTTTGTGACTGCGAAATGGGCTGTTTCAATGTCAAATAGGTTTTTATAGTCTTATTTCCAGTTTTGGTACATTTGTAAAAACTCAATTCTTTTCCTGTGAACAATTGTATTATCTGTAATAAGGTAATAATAATTCTAATCTATAGCCTAATCATAATGTAATAATTTAATAATAATATGTAATAATCTGTAGAATAGCTTCTACATTCTCTTCCCATCTAGTCAGACAAAGTATCAGGCAGAGGAAGTCTGATATCTCATTTTACATTTGTACCGGTATCACAAGGTGCCAGTATCGTCCACCAAAATGCTCAATACAATGAGCTTCTGCTGCAACAGTTTTATATACACACTTCCATGTATTCGTTGTTTAATTTTTCTCTTAATTTATTTTTAACTGCACAAAAACACTTTTTTCATTCGTTTAAAATTTACATGTAGAATGGTAAATGATGTATATGTTAAATAAAAATAAGCTTTTTGCACAGACTTTTACTCTACCCAGGCAATGTCAGGCATTTATGTAGTGTTCATACAAAATGCCACTTTGAGATATTTGAAATTTCTTAATGTAAAAAACTTAAATGAGAATATGAGCAATAAATTTAAGACTTGGAGTTCAAATTTACAGCTTGTAGTACAACATAGTCTAGCATTATAAAGTGCTAAATGTTTGTTACATGCAATTGCGATAACAAGGCCAAAGACATAAGCAAGACCAAAATTAGAAACAAACTTTGAAATGCTGCTACGCCATGCTCAGTATACATCTATCATAAATCAATGTAAACAAACCTCCTACATCAATAAATCTCTTTGTAGTTGTTCTCTCTTGAGCAATTTATGATTTGATATAATTACAACTGACGGCCAAGTTAAAATTGAGAAACTGAATTATTAGCGTTTAACACTACTTGATTATTGATTATTGACATGCTCAGAAAATCTATTGCTTTCATTATCACTCGGAAAGTAGGACCTAAAATTCTTCCCGTGTATTAAGAATGCAATAAAAATCATAATATTGAATTAAACTGAAGACCATTGTGACAAAAACTATTCAATATCAAACAATCTTTTATTGGAATAACCTACCTGAAAGATTGAAGAAAATTGTAAACAAATTTGACTTTAAAAAACAAGTAAAATGTGTCTTGTCTTTTGTCTTCTTGTCTCTCTGACTGGGGTGGGTTGAGGCCTGCCTTTGTTCTGCTGCTGTTGGCTGCTTTTGGGGCTTGCGCAACATTAGCTGGTCTACAGTGCACCTACGGCTCCATCATCCTTATCTCGTGCTCAGGTTGAGTGAATTTTGCTAGTTTTTTTATTTTCTCATTAACTTGTATTTAACCTGAAATATTTACTAATATGCAGTTTATTTTTCTGTATAGTTTCTGTTGATGAAAATAAACACACACACACACACACACACACACACACACACACACACACACACACACACACACACACACACACACACACACACACACACACACACACACACACACACACACACACACACACACACACACACACACACACACACACACACACACACACACACACACACACACACACACACACACACACACACACACACACACACACACACACACACACACACACACACACACACACACACACACACACACACACACCACCCCACACACCCCACACACACCACACCCACACATCATTAAACTTTTTTACTGGGAGGTATACTTCCTTACTGGGAGTTATACTTTCTTACTGAGAGTTATACTTCCTTACAAGGACTTATACTTTTTTACTGGGAGTTTATTCATCAGCATTATGATGAATAAACTGTGAAATGTGAAATTAGTCACCTTTACTTTGTAATACACATGTACGCGGTGTAGACTGGGAATTGTTTCCTCTTATTGACCAAGTGAGTTCCTAATAGCATGTAAATTGAAAAGATGATGTTCTTGTAGCTGACAAAATATACACTCAGCAAATAAGCTTGTTTCCGCGGCCATCACATTAAAGTAGATTACTATCATTAGGTAAACAAAGCTTTAGTCATCAGCAAGATGATCTCTGATGCTAAACAGTGTTTTTAGTCTTTGTCAAACTTCCCCTTTGGAAGGTTACTCAAATAATTTGTTTTCCATCAATCAGAATTTTGGCATGTTATGAACACCGCCTGATAAGGAAACACTACCATGTATTTGTTTGCTATAGAATGCATGCGTTAACGCGGTAAGTATAACAAGAAGAATAAAAAACAAGAACATAAAAGAACCTAACAAGATTCTTACAGTTGGCAGCATTGTTGGCCATTTTAGTAACAGGTTATTGTGGTTATTTTTACTAGGTCTATGTGAGCAATGCATCAGAGATCTTAAACCAAGCCACAAAGAACAGGCTCTACATAAAGAATGTAACGATTGTGGTTCCTTCCGGATGGAAGGGTCAGCAAACCTGGCTTCAGGTTAGTTTGTCTATCACTTGCTCTAAAACGACTGTAGCTATGTAAAAATGGCTCAAAAACTTAAAAGTAAAAACTTGGGTTTCAATCTGTATTTGAGCAAAATCCAAAAAAAAACTAAAATAGTGAAATTAATTTGCATACTTGAAAACGTTTTGATCTTTTATGCAAAAAAGATGTCACCAGCCACTTTTGATGCTTCGCTAATTTCTTGTGTGAAAGGTATAAGTTTAGCTTGTCTAAAGATAGTTGAAATATTTTATCGTTAAATGAGGCTCTGGTATTTTCAACATCAGAATTTAGCGACGGTACTTAAGTGACAAAGGTTGGCAACGCCTCAGAAACTTGTACCGTTTGATCTCATTGATATCCAACACAATCACTCTGGGTATACAAAAAAGTGATACATATTAAAGCTTACCCTAAGACAGCAAACAATAATTCTGCTACAAAAAATTAAAAGTTGCCTTATGTTTTTGTGATGAGTCATGATTTTATTATCACAAAGTGTTAGCACTTCAATGACAAAGAAGTTGCCAAAGTGAGTTATCGTATATATGAGCAATATTTATTGTGGTAATCAATAGTCATATTTTACAATATGTTTTCCACAAGGTACAACGGCAAGTAAACTAACTAAAAGGCGGTGTACAACAAAAAAATAAAAAGGACCGCAAAGAAACTATAGTCTAACTAAAAAACTAGTGAATAGTCTAACTAATATAATAATATTAGAACTGAATGCATAAAATATGTAGAACGCAAGCTTGAGGATTGATATGAGTATTGTTTAAACAAATCTTGAGGAAAATTTTACGTTAAAAATACTATAAAAGTCGTGTTTTCAATTCCCTGTTCATAATACAACAACTTGGTTAGCATTCAAGACATAAGATTGTCTATCGACTGAGACTGATCATGTCAACAACTTTGAGTGTGTTCTGGGAGAATTCTGCAAGCTTGGAGCTTCTATATGATATTGGAAAATATCAGCAAATATAGGAAATAGGTTAACCTAAGTACTTTTACAATCAATTGAACATTGGTAGTCTAGTTTACTATAGGAGCAGGGGGCTTGCTTTTGTATACATGTACAATTTAAACTTCAAGGTGTTAAGCTACTAAAATGTGTTTGTGAAATATGAAATTAAATTTGATGTTTGGCTCATATATTTCTTCAATAAACCCTGAGTGAGTATCTACAGCATCTGTAATCATTAAATATTTATCATGTTACTAAAACTTGAAAGCTAAAAGCTTACCACAAGAGGTAATGCATTGAGAAGTTTGATCTCTATAAATGTATTTGGCTTAATGCTCGTAACTGCCAAACCAAATATGGTTAAATGCTGTCAGAGCATGTCAGCAGAGGCAACAGTTGCAGAGCTAATTTTGTCTTACAAATAAAATTAATTAATGAATGAGTACAAAATAGTTACAATTTTTGCTAGTCTATTTATCCTACCATCTATGTAAACTAAGTCTATAGAATCATGCCGAAACTAGACTTTTTGCAAGTGAAAGTGTGACATAAATTGTATTACCAATAAACTTTCTCTGACAATGAAAACAGATTCTATTTCTATTCTGACTTAAAGGAATGCTTATAGAGAAGGTTGTTACAATCACCAAATTTATTTGCAAAGCGGATTTGGCGCCAAAGATTTCATCTGTCTTGACATCCTATTTTTGCCTTGACATAGCATGCCAAGACAGACTTTTATTTTTATCCTGACCAAAATGCTTAGAGCTTTTTGCAATCGAAATGAAATAATCATTGGTGTGCTATGGTTAAAAATGCAATTTAATCACAAGAATGTGTTGACAACTTCCAATCATATAAAATATTCTTTTCCAAGTCATATTCCCTGTTGATTTTTGTAAAGTTTGATAAAGCAATATTAACTAATTTTTATATATAGCAACTGACTGCGATGCAAAGTTGTACAAATTATCAAAAGAAAAACTCATAGTAATTTATTATGACATAGTAATAAATAACTATTCTGCGATTTTAATGAATATTGATGAATATTGTAAACTACAGCCAGCAGAAAATGAGACCTTCGAGAGAGCAAGAATACTGATAGCACAGAAAAATCTAGCATATGGAGACACTCCTTACACACTACAGCCACGAGGATGTGGGGAGGAAGGAGACTACATACATTTAACTCCAAATTTTCTAACTACCTCTGAATCTATCCGACATCCCTACAAACCTGGTAGGTTGGAACTCCTTAATTTCATTCTTTCAAACTCACCACATTAGAGGAAGAGCTTGCAAATGCTTTTTTTAATTCCGTAGTAATTGTTAACAGATTTTTCAAATGTGATACATACTCCACTATCTCAGAATGATATAAAAATCAGAATCAACAAGAAAAGCCTGACCTGCAAAACCCGTATTTGAACGCCATCTTTATTTGAAAGCCACCTCTATTTCAGTGGCACTACAAAAGACGGGTTGAAAAATGTAGCGTTAACGTTTAATTAAACACCTTATTACATTTGAACGCCACTTCTATTTAATAACCATAACATAACATAACCTAACCATAACTCATAATAGCAAGTAATAAATAGAAAAGCATTCACAAAATTGTGCTAATAATGACTTGATTACATCAATAACAATTAGTTTGTTGTTTCTGTTCGTATCACATTTTTTTTCCAACTATTTAAGTTTTATTGCTAAAAACATTAATTTCAACACCATACATATAATTATTAACTGTGTCAAGCTAATAATAGTTCCTTGTTTAATACAGTTTTAATACTTCTACGTATGTAAAAACATTTTAGTTTTTACTATACTTTGGCTGACTTGGGCATCAGGCTAATAGTTTACTATTATTTTCGCAAAAAGTATTTCAGATAGCAACGCGCAAAGCTGACTCTGCTAAAAAATGTATGGACGCTAATATCAACTAGTTCAGCAGTGCAGAAGAAGAGTTCAGGTTAGCAGACACAGTTGCAAGTATTGAACAGCCAGGCGATAAATGGTTAATACAAAAGCGAGTATCAGAACTCAACCTGCCGAGCAAACG